>NC_134273.1:576085-934396 GCF_031893055.1 Leptodactylus fuscus | reverse complement strand
TATGAGAATGTGAACTTTGTGACTATGAGACAGGGATAGCTGTACAGGCAGGGATAGCTAGGGATAACCTTTATTTAGGGGGGAATGTTATTAAAAATCACTTTTTGGGGCTCTATCGGGGGTGTAATTGTGATTTTTGTGACATAAACTTTTCCCATAGGAATGCATTGGCCAGCGCTGATTGGCCAGAGTACGGAATTCGACCAATCAGCGCTGGCTCTGCTGGAGGAGGCGGAGTCTAAGATTGCTCCACACCAGTCTCCATTCAGGTCCGACCTTAGACTCCGCCTCCTCCGGCAGAGCCAGCGCTGATTGGCCGAAGGCTGGCCAATGCATTCCTATTGGTAGCAGTGCTGAGCCAGTTCTGCTCAACTACACCGTGTGCCGGTCAGCCCATCTGATATAGCAGAGCCGAGGGTGTACTAGAACCCTTATGCACACTCGGCTCTGCTACATCAGATGGGCTGACCGGCACACGGTGTAGTTGAGCAGAACTGGCTCAGCACTGCTACCAATAGGAATGCATTGGCCAGCCTTCGGCCAATCAGCGCTGGCTCTTCCTGCTTGTTGGTGCAGATTTTCCGTGCGTGCACATTGGCATTATGGTGCAGATATTCTGCATGTAAATCCTGCTCGTGTGCACGTGACCCTATTTCATGGATTTTCTGTGCAGATTTGCAGCTCCGTTTATGAATCGCGCAGGACAGGGCTCAGTATGCGGCAGCGGAGCGGGTCCTGTTTGCTGGTCACAGGGGTAGATGGCGGGCACCGGGCACTACAAGGCCCAGCAGCTCCAGCAAACTCTACAGTGAGATTACAGGGGACGTGTCTGGGACTTGTACTCATCTCTTAATATCTGATGGTTTTGCCTTCCAGAATGGCGCGGTGCCCAGTGAGACTGCCAAGAGAGACGAAAATCTGAAAGGGGAAACTGGGGCAACCAAATCGAGTTTGTCCTAACCAGTGTGGGCTATGCTGTAGGATTGGGCAATGTGTGGAGGTTCCGTATCTCTGCTACAGAAATGGAGGAGGTAAGTGACGTCATCAGTGATATTATACAGGAGGTGACATCATCAGATATCAGTGATATTATACAGGAGGTGACATCATCAGATATCAGTGATATTATACAGGAGGTGACATCAGATATCAGTGATATTATACAGGAGGTGACATCATCAGATATCAGTGATATTATACAGGAGGTGACATCATCAGATATCAGTGATATTATACAGGAGGTGTCATCAGATATCAGTGATATTATACAGGAGGTGACATCATCAGATATCAGTGATATTATACAGGAGGTGACATCATCAGATATCAGTGATATTATACAGGAGGTGTCATCAGATATCAGTGATATTATACAGGAGGTGACATCATCAGATATCAGTGATATTATACAGGAGGTGACATCATCAGATATCAGTGATATTATACAGGAGGTGACATCAGATATCAGTGATATTATACAGGAGGTGTCATCAGATATCAGTGATATTATACAGGAGGTGACATCATCAGATATCAGTGATATTATACAGGAGGTGACATCATCAGATATCAGTGATATTATACAGGACGTGACATCAGATATCAGTGATATTATACAGGAGGTGACATCATCAGATATCAGTGATATTATACAGGACGTGACATCAGATATCAGTGATATTATACAGGAGGTGTCATCAGATATCAGTGATATTATACAGGAGGTGACATCATCAGATATCAGTGATATTATACAGGAGGTGACATCATCAGATATCAGTGATATTATACAGGAGGTGACATCATCAGATATCAGTGATATTATACAGGAGGTGTCATCAGATATCAGTGATATTATACAGGAGGTGACATCATCAGATATCAGTGATATTATACAGGAGGTGACATCATCAGTGATATTATACAGGAGGTGACATCATCAGATATCAGTGATATTATACAGGAGGTGACATCATCAGATATCAGTGATATTATACAGGAGGTGTCATCAGATATCAGTGATATTATACAGGAGGTGACATCATCAGATATCAGTGATATTATACAGGAGGTGACATCATCAGATATCAGTGATATTATACAGGAGGTAACATCATCAGATATCAGTGATATTATACAGGCGGTGACATCATCAGATATCAGTGATATTATACAGGCGGTGACATCATCAGATATCAGTGATATTATACAGGAGGTGACATCAGATATCAGTGATATTATACAGGAGGTGACATCAGATATCAGTGATATTATACAGGAGGTGACATCAGATATCAGTGATATTATACAGGATGTGACATCATCAGATATCAGTGATATTATACAGGAGGTGACATCATCAGTGATATTATACAGGAGGTGATATCATCAGATATCAGTGATATTATACAGGAGGTGACATCATCAGATATCAGTGATATTATACAGGAGGTAACATCATCAGATATCAGTGATATTATACAGGCGGTAACATCATCAGATATCAGTGATATTATACAGGCGGTGACATCATCAGATATCAGTGATATTATACAGGAGGTGACATCATCAGATATCAGTGATATTATACAGGAGGTGACATCAGATATCAGTGATATTATACAGGAGGTGACATCAGATATCAGTGATATTATACAGGAGGTGACATCAGATATCAGTGATATTATACAGGAGGTGACATCATCAGATATCAGTGATATTATACAGGATGTGACATCATCAGATATCAGTGATATTATACAGGAGGTGACATCATCAGTGATATTATACAGGAGGTGACATCATCAGATATCAGTGATATTATACAGGAGGTGACGTCAGATATCAGTGATATTATACAGGAGGTGACATCAGATATCAGTGATATTATACAGGAGGTGACATCAGATATCAGTGATATTATACAGGAGGTGACATCAGATATCAGTGATATTATACAGGAGGTGACATCAGATATCAGTAATATTATACAGGAGGTGACATCATCAGATATCAGTGATATTATACAGGAGGTGACATCATCAGATATCAGTGATATTATACAGGAGGTGACATCAGATATCAGTGATATTATACAGGAGGTGACATCAGATATCAGTGATATTATACAGGAGGTGACATCATCAGATATCAGTGATATTATACAGGAGGTGACATCAGATATCAGTGATATTATACAGGAGGTGACATCAGATATCAGTGATATTATACAGGAGGTGACATCAGATATCAGTGATATTATGCAGGAGGTGACATCAGAGATCAGTGATATTATACAGGCGGTGACATCAGATATCAGTGATATTATACAGGAGGTGACCATCAGATATCAGTGATATTATACAGGCGGTGACATCAGATATCAGTGATATTATACAGGAGGTGACGTTATCAGATATCAGTGATATTATACAGGAGGTGACGTTATCAGATATCAGTGATATTATACAGGAGGGGACATCAGATATCAGTGATATTATACAGGAGGTGACATCAGAGATCAGTGATATTATACAGGCGGGTGACATCAGATATCAGTGATATTATACAGGAGGTGACATCAGATATCAGTGATATTATACAGGCGGTGACATCATCAGATATCAGTGATATTATACAGGAGGGGACATCATCAGATATCAGTGATATTATACAGAAGGTGACATCAGATATCAGTGATATTATACAGGAGGTGACATCATCAGAGATCAGTGATATTATACAGGAGGTGACATCAGATATCAGTGATATTATACAGGAGGTGACGTTATCAGATATCAGTGATATTATACAGGAGGTGACATCATCAGATATCAGTGATATTATACAGGAGGTGACATTATCAGATATCAGTGATATTATACAGTAGTGACATCATCAGCGCTTGCTTTTTGCTCCTCAGGCGCCTTCATGTTCCCGTATTTCATCATGCTGGTGTTCTGTGGGATTCCGCTCTTCTTCATGGAGTTGTCCTTCGGACAGTTTGCCAGTCAGGGATGTCTCGGGGTTTGGAGGGTCAGCCCCATGTTTAAAGGTAGGTGACATTGCTCCCTTTGCCTCCTCTCTATGATGTACATTTTTGGGGGGCTCTGTGTTACCTGTCTTGGCTCCTCCTCCTCTCCAGGTGTGGGTTACGGGATGATGGTGGTCTCCACATATATCGGTATTTATTACAATGTGGTCATCTGTATCGCCTTCTATTACTTCTTCATGTCCATGAACCGCGTCCTGCCCTGGACCTACTGCAATAACCCCTGGAACACTGACAACTGCGTGGGCGTCCTGAGCCCCTCCACCAACGGCAGCTTCAACCTCAGCTCCCTCCGAGACACCTTCAACATCTCCGAGCTTCTTAACCAAACCGGGAAGAGGACGAGCCCCAGCGAGGAGTACTGGAGGTACGCGGCCTAATACTTGTGTCCGCTGAGGGTTTGTCACCGTTGTGTCCATTGTCCCTGTGACAGACTGATACATTGTAACAAACAAGCAGGAATGTGACAGGAGGTGTTGCTGTAGTATTCACATCCTGGTATTGTCAGCTGGTCCTGGCTGTGGCCAGTGCGAGGGGCTCAATGAGCATTGTGTCCGTGCGCTGACCGCCGGCGCCTTGCGCTAACACGTCTCCCCTAAGTGTCCTGCAGAGCCTCCTGGGAGTTGTAGTGCTCAGGGGGGCTGATAATGTGGGGGTTCCTTGTGCCCTGTGGCCGCTGGCATCACATCAAGTGCACAGGAAAAGCGGACAATGCCAAGGTTTCCTGGAGGGACGGAGAAGATGACGAGACCCCAGACGGGCAGCCGAGGCGCACAGGAAATGTCTGAGGCGCGGGGCTCTGTGCGCCTCACACCTAATGCAATCTCATTGTCTGCACAGCAGCATCCACCCAGCACTGGCCCCAACCACCCCCAAAACACACGTAGCCCCCCGCAAGACCCCCAAGCTCCTGCCACTATGTCCTGCTCCTGAGTGACAACCAGTCTGCCTGACATTACAGATAGAAGGGTTGTCAGCAGAGCCAGGAGAGCTGTCCTCAGGGACTTCCGAATGGCCCATCTGCTGCCCCTCCCTCCCTCTGCCCTTCAGGAGTCTGGGAAAGTTGGGTGATGATAATCAATATGTCAGCCATTACAGTCGCTTATATTTGGCCGTCACTTATGTCTCTGTTCTCACTGTGTTTCAGGCGTTACGTGCTGAAGTTGTCAGATGACATCGGGAATTTCGGGGAACTACGGCTGCCGATTCTCGGCTGTCTCGGATTGTCCTGGGTCGTCGTCTTCCTCTGTCTCATTAGAGGCGTCAAATCCTCTGGAAAGGTCAGTGACCCCGGACACCCCTCAACTGCCCCCCGAACTAGTCGCATCATCCCCAAAGGTGACCCTGTATCCTGTACCTCCCTCACTCCTGTGCCTCGTACCTCCCTCTCTCCTCTGTACCTCCCTCACTCCTGTGCCTCGTACCTCCCTCACTCCGGTGCCTCGTACCTCCCTCACTCCGGTGCCTCGTACCTCCCTCACTCCTGTGCCTCGTACCTCCCTCACTCCTGTGCCTCGTACCTCCCTCACTCCGGTGCCTCGTACCTCCCTCACTCCTGTGCCTCGTACCTCCCTCTCTCCTCTGTACCTCCCTCTCTCCTCTGTACCTCCCTCTCTCCTCTGTACCTCCCTCTCTCCTCTGTACCTCCCTCTCTCCTCTGTACCGCCCTCTCTCCTGTGCCTCCCTCACTCCTGTGCCTCGTACCTCCCTCTCTCCTCTGTACCTCCCTCTCTCCTCTGTACCTCCCTCTCTCCTCTGTACCTCCCTCTCTCCTCTGTACCTCCCTCTCTCCTGTATCTCCCTCACTCCTGTGCCTCGTACCTCCCTCTCTCCTCTGTACCTCCCTCTCTCCTCTGTACCTCCCTCTCTCCTCTGTACCTCCCTCTCTCCTCTGTACCTCCCTCACGCCTGTGCCTCGTACCTCCCTCACTCCTGTGCCTCGTACCTCCCTCTCTCCTCTGTACCTCCCTCTCTCCTGTGCCTCCCTCACTCCTGTGCCTCGTACCTCCCTCTCTCCTCTGTACCTCCCTCTCTCCTCTGTACCTCCCTCTCTCCTGTGCCTCCCTCTCTCCTGTGCCTCGTACCTCCCTCTCTCCTCTGTACCTCCCTCTCTCTCCTGTGCCTCCCTCTCTCCTGTGCCTCCCTCACTCCTGTGCCTCGTGCCTCCCTCTCTCCTCTGTACCTCCCTCACTCCTGTGCCTCGTACCTCCCTCTCTCCTCTGTGCCTCCCTCACTCCTGTGCCTCGCGCCTCTCTTCTCTTTCAGGTGGTTTACTTCACAGCCACGTTCCCCTATGTGGTGCTGACCATCCTCTTTGTGCGGGGGATCACCCTGGAGGGGGCGCTGGACGGCATCATGTATTACCTCACCCCGCAGTGGGACAAGATCCTGGATGCCAAGGTGAGGATTCTCTTATATTAGGGGGGGGGGGGGGGGGGGGGAATATGTAATATGGGGGGGAGCAACAATAGCCAATCACAAGCTTAGGTGACAGCTGGAGGGAGTCGGACTCTAACAAGATGGAAAACGCAATGTCCTGGCGCCACCTGGTGGCAGCATACAGTACAGCTGCAGGGAGTGTGTGCGACAACAGACAGGTGACACATCGCTGAATTATCGGGAAGTTGTCAGGCTCCTGCACGGGCTGATGATGACTAATGATCCCGACTCCTCACGGGTTCCTCTCCTGTATTTCTGCAGGTTTGGGGGGATGCAGCTTCACAGATCTTCTACTCATTAGGCTGCGCGTGGGGCGGACTCATCACAATGGCGTCTTACAACAAGTTCCACAACAACTGTTACAGGTAGAAGAGCTGCGGCTTCTCTGGGGGCGGCCCAGCCATTGGGTCAGGTTGTCCTCCCGGGTCTGACCGCGCCTTCCTCTTGCAGGGACAGTATCATCATCAGCATCACTAACTGCGCTACCAGTGTCTACGCCGGCTTTGTCATCTTCTCCATCTTGGGGTTCATGGCGAATCACCTTGGGGTCGATGTATCCAAAGTGGCCGACCATGGCCCTGGCTTGGCCTTTGTGGCTTACCCGGAGCCTTGACCCTGCTGCCGATCTCTCCGCTCTGGTCCATACTCTTCTTCTTCATGCTCATCCTCCTGGGGCTCGGGACGCAGGTAATCGCCATTTTGACGGTCACTGAGAGTTGCATTTTGTGACCCTCGTATTAACCCTCTCCTGTCCTTCCGCAGTTCTGTCTGCTGGAGACTTTGGTCACCGCCATCGTGGACGAGATTGCAACGACTGGATCATCCGCTGGAAGACGTTTGTGACCCTTGGGGTGGCCGTGGTGGGTTTCCTGCTGGGTATCCCGCTGACCAGTCAGGTGAGCAGACATGACCTAGTAACAGGTAGTAAGGGGGGGGGGGGGGGGGGGGTAGTGATGATAGATAATGGGGGGTAGTGATGGATAATGGGGGGGGGTAGTGATGGATGAGGGGGGTAGTGATGGATAATGGGGGGTAGTGATGGATGATGGGGGATAGTGATGGATGAGGGGGGGGGTAGTGATTGATGGATGACGGGGGTAGTGATGGATGAGGGGGGTAGTGATGGATGAGGGGGGGGTAGTGATGGATAATGGGGGGTAGTGATGGATAATGGGGGGGTAGTGATGGATGAGGGGGGTAGTGATGGATGAGGGGGGGGTAGTGATTGATGGATGACGGGGGGTAGTGATGGATGAGGGGGGTAGTGATGGATGAGGGGGGGGTAGTGATGGATAATGGGGGGGTAGTGATGGATAATGGGGGTAGTGATGGATAATGGGGGGTAGTGATGGATAATGGGGGGGTAGTGATGGATGATGGGGGGTAGTGATGGATGATGGGGGGTAGTGATGGATGAGGGGGGGGGTAGTGATGGATGAGGGGGGGGTAGTGATGGATGAGGGGGGGGTAGTGATGGATGAGGGGGGGTAGTGATGGATGAGGGGGGGGTAGTGATGGATGATGAGGGGTAGTGATGGATAATGGGGGGGTAGTGATGGATAATGGGGGGTAGTGATGGATGATGGGGGTAGTGATGGATGATGGGGGGTAGTGATGGATGATGGGGGGTAGTGATGGATGAGGGGGGGGTAGTGATGGATGAGGGGGGGGTAGTGATGGATGAGGGGGGGTAGTGATGGATGAGGGGGGGGTAGTGATGGATGAGGGGGGGTAGTGATGGATGAGGGGGGGGTAGTGATGGATGAGGGGGGGGTAGTGATGGATGAGGGGGGGGTAGTGATGGATGAGGGGGGGGTAGTGATGGATGAGGGGGGGTAGTGATGGATGAGGGGGGGGTAGTGATGGATGAGGGGGGGGTAGTGATGGATGAGGGGGGGTAGTGATGGATGAGGGGGGGTAGTGATGGATAGGGGGGGTAGTGATGGATAATGGGGGGGTAGTGATGGATGAGGGGGGGTAGTGATGGATAATGGAGGGGTAGTGATGGATGAGGGGGGGTAGTGATGGATGAGGGGGGTAGTGATGGATGATGGGGGATAGTGATTGATGATGGGGGTTAGTGATGGATGAGGGGGGGGTAGTGATGGATAATGGGGGGGTAGTGATGGATGAGGGGGGGTAGTGATGGATGAGGGGGGGTAGTGATGGATGATGGGGGATAGTGATGGATGAGGGGGGGTAGTGATGGATGATGGGGGGTAGTGATGGATGATGGGGGATAGTGATGGATGATGGGGGTTAGTGATGGATGAGGGGGGGTAGTGATGGATGATGGGGGATAGTGATGGATGAGGGGGGGTAGTGATGGATGATGGGGGGTAGTGATGGATGATGGGGGATAGTGATGGATGAGGGGGGGTAGTGATGGATGAGGGGGGGTAGTGATGGATGATGAGGGGTAGTGATGGATATGGGGGATAGTGATGGATGATGGGGGTTAGTGATGGATGAGGGGGGGTAGTGATGGATGATGGGGGATAGTGATGGATGAGGGGGGGTAGTGATGGATGATGGGGGGTAGTGATTGATGGATGATGAGGGGTAGTGATGGATGAGGGGGGTAGTGATGGATGATGAGGGGTAGTGATGGATAATGGGGGTAGTGATGGATGAGGGGGGGGTAGTGATGGATAATGGGGGGGTAGTGATGGATAATGGGGGGGTAGTGATGGATGAGGGGGGGTAGTGATGGATGAGGGGGGGGTAGTGATGGATAATGGGGGGGTAGTGATGGATGAGGGGGGGTAGTGATGGATGAGGGGGGGGGTAGTGATGGATGGGGGGGGTAGTGATGGATAATGGGGGGTAGTGATGGATAATGGGGGGTAGTGATGGATATGGGGGATAGTGATGGATGATGGGGGTTAGTGATGGATGAGGGGGGGTAGTGATGGATGATGGGGGATAGTGATGGATGAGGGGGGTAGTGATGGATGATGGGGGGTAGTGATTGATGGATGATGAGGGGTAGTGATGGATGAGGGGGGTAGTGATGGATGATGAGGGGTAGTGATGGATAATGGGGGGTAGTGATGGATGAGGGGGGGTAGTGATGGATAATGGGGGGGTAGTGATGGATAATGGGGGGGTAGTGATGGATGAGGGGGGGTAGTGATGGATGAGGGGGGGGTAGTGATGGATGGGGGGGGTAGTGATGGATAATGGGGGGGGTAGTGATGGATGAGGGGGGGTAGTGATGGATAATGGGGGGGGTAGTGATGGATAATGGGGGGGGTAGTGATGGATAATGGGGGGGGTAGTGATGGATAATGGGGGGTAGTGATGGATAATTGGGGGGTAGTGATGGATGATGGGGGGTAGTGATGGATGATGGGGGGTAGTGATGGATGAGGGGGAGTAATGATGGATGAGGGGGGTAGTGATGGATGATGGGGGTTAGTGATGGATGAGGGGGGGTAGTGATGGATAATGGGGGGTAGTGATGGATGGGGGGGTAGTGATGGATGATGGGGGGTAGTGATGGATGATGGGGGATAGTGATGGATGATGGGTGTAATGATGGATGATGGGGGGTAGTGATTGATGATGGGGGGTAGTGATGGATGAGGGGGGTAATAATGGATGACGGGGGGTAGTGATGGATGATGGGGGTAGTGATGGATGACGGGGGGTAGTGATGGATGACGGGGGGTAGTGATGGATGACGGGGGTAGTGATGGATGAGGGGGGGTAGTGATGGATGATGGGGGGTAGTGATGGATGATGGGGGGTAGTGATGGATGATGGGGGGTAGTGATGGATGAGGGGGGTAGTGATGGATGACGGGGGGTAGTGATGGATGGGGGGGTAGTGATGGATGATGGGGGGTAGTGATGGATGACGGGGGGGTAGTGATGGATGAGGGGGGGTAGTGATGGATGATGGGGGGATAGTGATGGATGATGGGTGTAGTGATGGATAGGGGGGGTAGTGATGGATGAGGGGGGGGTAGTGATGGATGAGGGGGGGTAGTGATGGATGAGGGGGGGTAGTGATGGATGAGGGGGGGGTAGTGATGGATGATGAGGGGTAGTGATGGATAATGGGGGGTAGTGATGGATGATGGGGGGTAGTGATGGATGATGGGGGGTAGTGATGGATGAGGGGGGGGTAGTGATGGATGAGGGGGGGGGTAGTGATGGATGAGGGGGGGGTAGTGATGGATGAGGGGGGGGTAGTGATGGATGAGGGGGGGTAGTGATGGATGAGGGGGGGGTAGTGATGGATGAGGGGGGGTAGTGATGGATGAGGGGGGGGTAGTGATGGATGAGGGGGGGGTAGTGATGGATGGGGGGTAGTGATGGATGAGGGGGGGTAGTGATGGATGAGGGGGGGTAGTGATTATAATGGGGGGGGTAGTGATGGATGAGGGGGGGGTAGTGATGGATAATGGGGGGGGTAAGTGATGGATGAGGGGGGGGTAGTGATGGATGAGGGGGGGTAGTGATGGATGATGGGGGGGGTAGTGATGGATGAGGGGGGGGTTAGTGATGGATGAGGGGGGGGTAGTGATGGATGAGGGGGGTAGTGATGGATGATGGGGGGGGTAGTGATGGATGAGGGGGGGTAGTGATGGATGAGGGGGGGGTAGTGATGGATGAGGGGGGTAGTGATGGATGATGGGGGGGTAGTGATGGATGAGGGGGGGGTAGTGATGGATGAGGGTGGGGGGTAGTGATGGATAATGGGGGGGTAGTGATGGATGATGGGGGATAGTGATGGATGATGGGGGGTAGTGATGGATGATGAGGGGTAGTGATGGATGAGGGGGGGGTAGTGATGGATAATGGGGGGGTAGTGATGGATGGGGAGGGTAGTGATGGATGATGGGGGGTAGTGATGGATGATGAGGGGGTAGTGATGGATGAGGGGGGGGTAGTGATGGATAATGGGGGGGTAGTGATGGGGGGGTAGTGATGGATGATGAGGGGTAGTGATGGATGGGGGGGGGTAGTGATGGATGATAGGGGGTAGTGATGGATGATGGGGGGGTAGTGATGGATGAGGGGGGAGGTAGTGATGGATGAGGGGGGGTAGTGATGGATGATGGGGGGTAGTGATGGATGATGGGGTTAGTGATGGATGAGGGGGGGGGTAGTGATGGATGAGGGGGGGTAGTGATGGATGATGGGGGGTAGTGATGGATGAGGGGGGGGGTAGTGATGGATGAGGGGGGGTAGTGATGGATGATGGGGGATAGTGATGGATGATGGGGGGGTAGTGATGGATGATGGGGGATAGTGATGGATGAGGGGGGGTAGTGATGGATGATGGGGGGTAGTGATGGATGATGGGGGATAGTGATGGATGAGGGGGGGTAGTGATGGATGAGGGGGGGTAGTGATGGATGATGGGGGGTAGTGATGGATGATGGGGGATAGTGATGGATGAGTGGGGGGTAGTGATGGATGAGGGGGGGTAGTGATGGATGATGGGGATAGTGATGGATGATGGGGGATAGTGATGGATGAGGGGGGGTAGTGATGGATGAGGGGGGGTAGTGATGGATGATGGGGGGTAGTGATGGATGATGGGGGGATAGTGATGGATGAGGGGGGGGTAGTGATGGATGAGGGGGGGTAAGTGATGGATGATGAGGGGTAGTGATGGATATGGGGGGTAGTGATGGATGATGGGGGTTAGTGATGGATGAGGGGGGGTAGTGATGGATGATGGGGGGATAGTGATGGATGAGGGGGGGTAGTGATGGATGATGGGGGTAGTGATGGATGATGGGGGATAGTGATGGATGAGGGGGGGTAGTGATGGATGAGGGGGAGGGTAGTGATGGATGATGAGGGGTAGTGATGGATATGGGGGGGTAGTGATGGATGATGGGGGTTAGTGATGGATGAGGGGGGGGTAGTGATGGATGATGGGGGATAGTGATGGATGAGGGGGGTAGTGATGGATGATGGGGGGTAGTGATTGATGGATGATGAGGGGTAGTGATGGATGAGGGGGGGTAGTGATGGATGATGAGGGGTAGTGATGGATAATGGGGGGGTAGTGATGGATGAGGGGGGGGGTAGTGATGGATAATGGGGGGGGTAGTGATGGATGAGGGGGGGGTAGTGATGGATGAGGGGGGGGGTAGTGATGGATGAGGGGGGGTAGTGATGGATAATGGGGGGGTAGTGATGGATGAGGGGGGGGTAGTGATGGATAATGGGGGGGGGTAGTGATGGATAATGGGGGGGGTAGTGATGGATAATGGGGGGGTGGTAGTGATGGATAATGGGGGGTAGTGATGGATAATTGGGGGGTAGTGATGGATGATGGGGGGTAGTGATGGATGAGGGGGAGTATTGATGGATGAGGGGGGTAGGTGGATGGATGACGGGGGTAGTGATGGATGAGGGGGGGTAGTGATGGATGATGGGGGGTAGTGATGGATGATGGGGGGTAGTGATGGATGATGGGGGGTAGTGATGGATGAGGGGGGTAGTGATGGATGATGGGGGGTAGTGATGGATGGGGGGGTAGTGATGGATGATGGGGGGGTAGTGATGGATGACGGGGGGTAGTGATGGATGAGGGGGGGGTAGTGATGGATGATGGGGGGATAGTGATGGATGATGGGTGTAGTGATGGATAGGGGGGGGTAGTGATGGATGATGGGGGGTAGTGATGGATGAGGGGGGGTACTGATGGATGATGGGGGGTAGTGATGGATGAGATGGGGTAGTGATGGATGAGATGGGGTAGTGATGGATGATGGGGGGGTAGTGATGGATGAGATGGGGTAGTGATGGATGATGGGGGGGTAGTGATGGATGATGGGGGGTAGTGATGGATGATGGGGGGTAGTGATGGATGATGGGGGGTAGTGATGGATGAGATGGGGTAGTGATGGATGAGGGGGGGTAGTGATGGATGATGGGGGGGTAGTGATGGATGATGGGGGGTAGTGATGGATGAGGGGGGTAGTGATGGATGATGGGGGGTAGTGATGGATGATGGGGAGTCTTCCTGTAATTTCCCCCTCCAGGCCGGCATCTACTGGCTGCTCCTGATGGATAACTACGCCGCCAGCTTCTCCCTGGTCATCATCTCCTGCATCATGTGTGTGACCATCATGTACATTTATGGTGAGTGTTCTCCGCACTGCCGGCAGTTATATACTCACCTGTCACGTACAGGCAGTGGCTCTTAAAGGGGAGGTGCACTCTCTTATTGTGGCAGAGATGTACAAATTAGGCAGAATGACTCTCCCTCAACTCCAATATAAAGCTCCACAACGTTCCCTATAAAGCCAGAAGGGGGAGCCACGACTGTCAGGTCACCGGGGGTCAATCTGCTCTCAAAGACGCCAATTTTTCTCTTCTCAGACCAGTCACATGACATCTTATTCAAGTTAATCTGCAATACCAAGAACCACCACTATGCAATGTAGAGCGCCGTGAGTCAATCTGAAATTTGATAGTGGGGGTGCCAGGTGTTGCACCCCCAATGATCTGATATTGAGATTCCATCAAAGTGATGGCGTGCAGCATTACATCAATTACTTCATGTTCACCCATAATGCATTGCAAGCTGCCCACATGACAGGGCACAGACAATGAGAGATTACAGGTCAGAGACTTCTGTTGTCCCACAAAGCCATATAAAAAATCCAGACAGAAGAGGAATGAAGACATCATGTGGGGAGAGATAAGAAAGATAGGACTAGAGAGAGATAGGAGATAATACACAGACAATGTAAGTGTTAGGGGCACAAGACCCCTGAGTTATGTTGTCCTAGTTCTAATTGATCAGGAAGAAGTGTATGAGTTTGGAAGACATACAGACACCAGGGTATCATATCCAATATGCTTCAGTAGAAGGACAGGTTTCTATAGCATTACAGTCACAGGCAGCTGCCAGGTATTTGTCCTCATTTGGTCATGTTCTCAGTTTCTTACAGTTTGACCAGTTTGATTAGCTTGAACCAGTACGTGCTTATCTCTTTAAAGCTGAGACCTTTGTAACCAGTTCTGTTGTTTAACCCTTCACAATTCCCCCCCCATTTTAGACATTATTCTCATATCAGATGAGTACATTCATGTACAATGTAGATGCCAAGTCCCGCTGGATTCCCCATCTGATATTCCTATAATGTCTACCAGTTATCTTTATCATAACATCAATTAAAACACATCAAAATTAACATGAGAAAGCATATATATAAGCAATATAATCATGGCAACCTGTACAATGGTTTTGTAATATCCCAGTTATCCATCCACCTATTCCTTTGAACAAATTAGCAGGATTCAAAAAGGAAAAAAAGTGTCGGCCCACCAGCTATCTTCATTTTTGCACAACCTCCCTTCTCGTACTCTTCCCCTTAGTTTTGTATATATCCTCTAATTCTTGTTTTCCATTACCTTCTGCATCGATATAACGATATAATGGCCACAGATAGGTCCCCACCAGCTGACAAGCTACCACCCTGGGCCGCAGTAACATGATCTAGTACCAGGGTGTGTTGGTTGGTGACTATGATCAGCTGGTTTTGTACTGCTATGGTGGTATTAAGTACGCCTAAGATACCCCATATTTGATCATCTAGGTAATCGGTGGCTTCTACCAATTGATCCCACATCTGCATAACCATAGGATATACGAGTACAGCACTCACTATCTTGTTTCCAGCACCTATTTGTACCCAATGATGTCTACCACTTCTCCTAGGGGCGTTATCGGTCGCTCTCTTGTACAGAGTGTCTTCAGATATGGCTTTTACATTTAGTCTCTCAACTACAAAGGTGGCAGGAGTGAGTCCTTTAAGAAAGCATAGAACAAATAATGTCCATCTTTTCATTCTTGCCGTGGTTCAGGAACCTTCTTACAATGGGAAGCGTGTCTCCAGGTGCTTTTTCCCCTCTAGCTTGACTGAAGTGACAGTTGTCAGCAGCACTTGGAAGGGACCGTCCATATCTGGGTTCAAAAGACTTCCTGATATGTCTTTTCACGACCCACCCAATCACCAGGCTGCAAGTTTTGTGTTCCTGAAAACTCAGAAGGGTCTGGAATAGAAGAAAACCTGCTCGTGTGTTACTTTCAGTCTCTGACACAAGTTCTGGACATGGCTGGCAGTGCCGTCATAATTGAGTTGTACAGTCTGGGGAAAATACAACCCTAGTCTAGGCACACTTCCAACAAGCACCTCAAATGGTGACAGACCTGTCTTAGTGTTAGGAGTGGTCCTCCCTGAGTATAATGCTAGAGACAGGCACTCTGGCCAGGGCTTTCTGGATTTTTTAACTTGAGTGTGCCCTTCAACCTTTCCACTTTGCCTGAACTCTGGGGATGGTAGGGTGTGTGGAAAGCTTGCTCAATCCCCAATGCAGACATTATCTCCTTCATTATCTGTGAATTGTGTCCCTCTATCAGACTCTATCACCTCAGGTATCCCCCAATCTACACACAAGCTCAGACATCACTTTCTTGGCAGTTACCTGTGCGGTTGCGTCCAGGCACGGCAGAGGCTAGTGTTCCAACACAAGGACTTTTCAATCACTCAGTACTTTTACTCTCACAACCCTAGGGATTAAGGATGGAGAATGAGTCTCCCTTCTGTGCCGCCTAATACACTATATAACAGAATGTAGCAACCAAATGACAGCAGGGACAGTATAGAAAGCATGAGGCATAACGTGTCCCACCCCGCTACATACAACATTCTCTTTAAGTTCTTCCGTACTATATAATATGGCACTGATTGTTAAAAATATGCAAGCACTAACACCTCACTTATCGACAACAGGATCCGGGACACGTAGGATCTCAGATTAATTATACTCGAGTATAAGCCAAATTTTTCAGCACAGTTTTTGTGCTGAAAAAGCTCCCCTTTGCTTATACTCGAGTCAAGCAGAAAAAAAAAAATATATATTTTTGTTTGGGGAGGGAGGGTGGTCTATGACCAGCCGCAATAGTAATGTATAGGATCTCACTTTAAAATAGGGAAGAAAAAAAAAAAAAAAAAAGCTTAAAAAGAAATATATAATAAAAAAATAAAGTACCGTATACACTCGCGTGAGCAGAATTTTTAAGCACAATTTTTGTGCTGAAAAAGCCCCCCTTGGCTTATACTCGAGTTAAGCAAAAAAAAAAAATATATATATATATTTTTTTTTTTTTTTTTGGGGGGGGGGGGGGGGTTATGACCAGCCGCAAACAGTAATGTATAGGATCTCCCATAAAATAGTGAAGGGGGAAAAAAAAAGCTTTAAAAAATATAATAAAAAAAATAAAATAAATAAAAGTTCTATATCCCTCCTTTCCTTTCCCTGGAATACATATAGAAGTAGAGAATGACTGTGAGACATTATACACATGAGGTCTCCTTGTGTCTACTGAATATAGGGGATCTGCTCCTGTGCTGTCGGGAAGGGGTTAATAGGAGCACTGCAGACCTCCTATAGTCAGCCAGACTGAATTCCATGTGGGGGGAAGAAAAAACAGTCCTTAAGCTCAGGGAAGGGGCAGACGGACAACCAAAACACCCCCTCCCCTTTCCCCAGCACCTACTGCACACAAAAACTCCAACCATTTTAATTTCTGAAATTTCTGCACCCCCCCCCCCCCCTCTCGGCTTATACTCGAGTCAATAAGTTTTCCCAGTTTTTTTTGGTAAAAGTAGGGGCCTCGGCTTATATTTCGGTCGGCTTATACTCAAGTATATACGGTATTTGGCAAGACAAAGGCTTAACTTACAGCGCTGTTTTATTCATCTGAGGTCCTCCGGGCCCGTCTCCAAATTCGGTCGGTGGCACAAGACCCCTGAGTTATGTTGTCCTAGTTCTGATTGATCAGGAAGAAGTTTACGAGTTCGGGAGACATACAGACTGACACCAGGGTATCATATCCAATATGCTTCAGTTTATTATAGCAGGACAGGTTTCTATAGCATTACAGTCACAGGCAGCTGCCAGGTATTTGTCCTCATTTGCTCATGTTCTCAGTTTCTTAGTTTGACCAGTTTGACTAGCTTGAACCAGTACGTGCTTATCTCCTTAAAGCTGAGACCTTTGTAACCAGTTCTATTGTTTAACCCTTCACAACAGTGTGAGGGGTTCTGGGGATTAGTATAGTGTTATACTAGAGAGAGATAGGAGATAATACACAGATAATACAGTGTGGGGGGTTCTGGGGATTAGTGTAGTGTTATACTAGAGAGAGATAGGAGATAATACACAGATAATACAGTGTGGGGGTTCTGGGGATTAGTGTAGTGTTATACTAGAGAGAGATAGGAGATAATACACAGATAATACAGTGTGGGGGGGGGGTTTTGGGGATTAGTGTAGTGTTATACTAGAGAGAGATAGGAGATAATACACAGATAATACAGTGTGGGGGGTTCTGGAGATTAGTATAGTGTTATACTAGAGAGAGATAGGAGATAATACACAGATAATACAGTGTGGGGGGATCTGGGGATTAGTGTAGTGTTATACTAGAGAGAGATAGGAGATAATACACAGATAATACAGTGTGGGGGGTTCTGGGGATTAGTATAGTGTTATACTAGAGAGAGATAGGAGATAATACACAGATAATACAGTGTGGGGGGTTCTGGGGATTAGTGTAGTGTTATACTAGAGAGAGATAGGAGATAATACACAGATAATACAGTGTGGGGGTTCTGGGGATTAGTGTAGTGTTATACTAGAGAGAGATAGGAGATAATACACAGATAATACAGTGTGGGGGGGGGGTTCTGGGGATTAGTGTAGTGTTATACTAGAGAGAGATAGGAGATAATACACAGATAATACAGTGTGGGGGGTTCTGGAGATTAGTGTAGTGTTATACTAGAGAGAGATAGGAGATAATACACAGATAATACAGTGTGGGGGTTCTGGGGATTAGTGTAGTGTTATACTAGAGAGAGATAGGAGATAATACACAGATAATACGGTGTGGAGGGTTCTGGGGATTAGTGTAGTGTTATACTAGAGAGAGATAGGAGATAATACACAGATAATACAGTGTGGGGGGTTCTGGGGATTAGTGTAGTGTTATACTAGAGAGAGATAGGAGATAATACACAGATAATACGGTGTGGAGGGTTCTGGGGATTAGTGTAGTGTTATACTAGAGAGAGATAGGAGATAATACACAGATAATACAGTGTGGGGGGTTCTGGGGATTAGTGTAGTGTTATACTAGAGAGAGATAGGAGATAATACACAGATAATACAGTGTGGGGGGTTCTGGGGATTAGTATAGTGTTATACTAGAGAGAGATAGGAGATAATACACAGATAATACAGTGTGGGGGGTTCTGGGGATTAGTGTAGTGTTATACTAGAGAGAGATAGGAGATAATACACAGATAATACAGTGTGGGGGGTTCTGGGGATTAGTGTAGTGTTATACTAGAGAGAGATAGGAGATAATACACAGATAATACAGTGTGGGGGGTTCTGGGGATTAGTGTAGTGTTATACTAGAGAGAGATAGGAGATAATACACAGATAATACAGTGTGGGGGGTTCTGGGGATTAGTGTAGTGTTATACTAGAGAGAGATAGGAGATAATACACAGATAATACAGTGTGGGGGGTTCTGGGGATTAGTATAGTGTTATACTAGAGAGAGATAGGAGATAATACACAGATAATACAGTGTGGGGGGTTCTGGGGATTAGTATAGTGTTATACTAGAGAGAGATAGGAGATAATACACAGATAATACAGTGTGGCGGGTTCTGGGGATTAGTGTAGTGTTATACTAGAGAGAGATAGGAGATAATACACAGATAATACAGTGTGGAGGGTTCTGGGGATTAGTATAGTGTTATACTAGAGAGAGATAGGAGATAATACACAGATAATACAGTGTGGGGGGTTCTGGGGATTAGTATAGTGTTATACTAGAGAGAGATAGGAGATAATACACAGATAATACAGTGTGGAGGGTTCTGGGGATTAGTGTAGTGTTATACTAGAGAGAGATAGGAGATAATACACAGATAATACAGTGTGGGGGGTTCTGGGGATTAGTGTAGTGTTATACTAGAGAGAGATAGGAGATAATACACAGATAATACAGTGTGGGGAGTCTGGGGATTAGTGTAGTGTTATACTAGAGAGAGATAGGAGATAATACACAGATAATACAGTGTGGGGGGTTCTGGGGATTAGTGTAGTGTTATACTAGAGAGAGATAGGAGATAATACACAGATAATACAGTGTGGGGGGTTCTGGGGATTAGTGTAGTGTTATACTAGAGAGAGATAGGAGATAATACACAGATAATACAGTGTGGAGGGTTCTGGGGATTAGTGTAGTGTTATACTAGAGAGAGATAGGAGATAATACACAGATAATACAGTGTGGAGGGTTCTGGGGATTAGTGTAGTGTTATACTAGAGAGAGATAGGAGATAATACACAGATAATACAGTGTGGGGGGTTCTGGGGATTAGTGTAGTGTTATACTAGAGAGAGATAGGAGATAATACACAGATAATACAGTGTGTGGGTTCTGGGGATTAGTGTAGTGTTATACTAGAGAGAGATAGGAGATAATACACAGATAATACAGTGTGGGGGGATCTGGGGATTAGTGTAGTGTTAGGACTAGAGAGAGATAGGAGATAATACACAGATAATACAGTGTGGGGGTTCTGGGGATTAGTGTAATGTTATACTAGAGAGAGATAGGAGATAATACACAGATAATACAGTGTGGGGGTTCTGGGGATTAGTGTAATGTTATACTAGAGAGAGATAGGAGATAATACACAGATAATACAGTGTGTGGGGGTTCTGGGGATTAGTGTAGTGTTATACTAGAGAGAGATAGGAGATAATACACAGATAATACAGTGTGGGGGTTCTGGGGATTAGTGTAATGTTATACTAGAGAGAGATAGGAGATAATACACAGATAATACAGTGTGTGGGGGTTCTGGGGATTAGTGTAGTGTTATACTAGAGAGATAGGAGATAATACACAGATAATACAGTGTGGGGGTTCTGGGGATTAGTGTAGTGTTATACTAGAGAGAGATAGGAGATAATACACAGATAATACAGTGTGGGGGGTTCTGGAGATTAGTGTAGTGTTATACTAGAGAGAGATAGGAGATAATACACAGATAATACAGTGTGGGGGGTTCTGGGGATTAGTGTAGTGTTATACTAGAGAGAGATAGGAGATAATACACAGATAATACAGTGTGGGGGTTCTGGGGATTAGTATAGTGTTATACTAGAGAGAGATAGGAGATAATACAGAGATAACACAGTGTGGGGGATCTGGGGATTAGTGTAGTGTAATACTAGAGAGAGATAGGAGATAATACACAGATAATACAGTGTGTGGGGTTCTGGGGATTAGTGTAGTGTTATACTAGAGAGAGATAGGAGATAATACACAGATAATACAGTGTGGGGGGATCTGGGGATTAGTGTAATGTTATACTAGAGAGAGATAGGAGATAATACACAGATAATACAGTGTGTGGGGGTTCTGGGGATTAGTGTAGTGTTATACTAGAGAGAGATAGGAGATAATACACAGATAATACAGTGTGGGGGGTTCTGGGGATTAGTGTAGTGTTATACTAGAGAGAGATAGGAGATAATACACAGATAATACAGTGTGGGGGGTTCTGGGGATTAGTGTAGTGTTAGTACTAGAGAGAGATAGGAGATAATACACAGATAATACAGTGTGAGGGATCTGGGGATTAGTGTAGTGTTATACTAGAGATAGATAGGAGATAATACACAGATAATACAGTGTGGGGGGTTCTGGGGATTAGTGTAGTGTTAGTACTAGAGAGAGATAGGAGATAATACACAGATAATACAGTGTGGGGGGTTCTGGGAATTAGTGTAGTGTTATACTAGAGAGAGATAGGAGATAATACACAGATAATACAGTGTGGGGGGCTGGGGATTAGTATAGTGTTATACTAGAGAGAGATAGGAGATAATACACAGATAATACAGTGTGGGGGGTTCTGGGGATTAGTGTAGTGTTATACTAGAGAGAGATAGGAGATAATACACAGATAATACAGTGTGGGGGGTTCTGGAGATTAGTGTAGTGTTATACTAGAGAGAGATAGGAGATAATACACAGATAATACAGTGTGGGGGGTTCTGGAGATTAGTGTAGTGTTATACTAGAGAGAGATAGGAGATAATACACAGATAATACAGTGTGTGGGGGGTTCTGGGGATTAGTGTAGTGTTATACTAGAGAGAGATAGGAGATAATACACAGATAATACAGTGTGGGGGGTTCTGGGGATTAGTGTAGTGTTATACTAGAGAGAGATAGGAGATAATACACAGATAATACAGTGTGGGGGGTTCTGGGGATTAGTGTAGTGTTATACTAGAGAGAGATAGGAGATAATACACAGATAATACAGTGTGGAGGGTTCTGGGGATTAGTGTAGTGTTATACTAGAGAGAGATAGGAGATAATACACAGATAATACAGTGTGGGGGGTTCTGGGGATTAGTGTAGTGTTATACTAGAGAGAGATAGGAGATAATACACAGATAATACAGTGTGGGGGGTTCTGGGGATTAGTGTAGTGTTATACTAGAGAGAGATAGGAGATAATACACAGATAATACAGTGTGGGGGGGCTGGGGATTAGTATAGTGTTATACTAGAGAGAGATAGGAGATAATACACAGATAATACAGTGTGGGGGGTTCTGGGGATTAGTGTAGTGTTATACTAGAGAGAGATAGGAGATAATACACAGATAATACAGTGTGGGGGGTTCTGGAGATTAGTGTAGTGTTATACTAGAGAGAGATAGGAGATAATACACAGATAATACAGTGTGGGGGGTTCTGGAGATTAGTGTAGTGTTATACTAGAGAGAGATAGGAGATAATACACAGATAATACAGTGTGGGGGGTTCTGGGGATTAGTGTAGTGTTATACTAGAGAGAGATAGGAGATAATACACAGATAATACAGTGTGTGGGGTTCTGGAGATTAGTGTAGTGTTAGGACTGGTGTGTTAGATACATTCTAAGGATTAGAATGACTATTATTTTTGCTCACTTTCCACAGCTATTATAATATAGATAATATATAGATATTATAATTTTTGTTTCGCCAGGACACCGGAATTACTTCAAGGACATTGAGATGATGTTGGGGTTCCCCCCTCCCCTCTTTTTCCAGATCTGCTGGCGTTTTTTCTCCCCGGCTATCATATTTGTAAGTCAGTGAGTGTGATCCGAGCGATTGGTGGGATCCAGTGTGTGACATCACAGCCCCGAGCGATTGGAGCGATCCAGTGTGTGACATCACAGCCCCAAGCGATTGGTGTTATCCAGTGTGTGACATCACACCCCGAGCGATTGGTGCGATCCAATATGTGACATTACAGCCCCGAGTGACTGGTGCGATCCAGTGTGCGATGGCACAGCCCCGAGCGATTGGTGCGATCCAGTGTGTGACATCACAGCCCCGAGCGATTGGTGCGATCCAGTGTGTGATATCACAGCCCCGAGCGATTGGTGCGATCCAATATGTGACATTACAGCCCCGAGCGATTGGTGCGATCCAGTGTGTGATATCACAGCCCCGAGCGATTGGTGCGATCCAATATGTGACATCACAGCCCCGAGCGATTGGTGCGATCCAGTGTGTGATATCACAGCCCCGAGCGATTGGTGCGATCCCGTATGTGATGGCACAGCCCCGAGCGATTGGTGTGATCCAGTGTGTGACATCACAGCCCCAAGCGATTGGTGCGATCCAGTGTGTGACGGCACAGCCCCGAGCGATTGGTGTGATCCCGTATGTGACGGCACAGCCCCGAGCGATTGGTGTGATCCAGTGTGTGACATCACAGCCCCGAGCGATTGGTGCGATCCAGTGTGTGACGGCACAATCCCGAGCGATTGGTGTGATCCAGTGTGTGATATCACAGCCCCGAGCGATTGGTGCGATCCCGTATGTGACGGCACAGCCCCGAGCGATTGGTGCGATCCAGTGTGTGACATCACAGCCCCGAGCGATTGGTGTGATCCCGTATGTGACGGCACAGCCCCGAGCGATTGGTGTGATCCCGTATGTGACATTACAGCCCTGAGCGATTGGTGTGATCCCGTATGTGACGGCACAGCCCCGAGCGATTGGTGTGATCCCGTATGTGACGGCACAGCCCCGAGCGATTGGTGCGATCCCGTATGTGACGGCACAGCCCCGAGCGATTGGTGTGATCCCGTATGTGACGGCACAGCCCCGAGCGATTGGTGTGATCCCGTATGTGACGGCACAGCCCCGAGCGATTGGTGTGATCCAGTGTGTGACGGCACAGCCCCGAGCGATTGGTGTGATCCAGTGTGTGACGGCACAGCCCCGAGCGATTGGTGCGATCCAGTGTGTGACGGCACAGCCCCGAGCGATTGGTGCGATCCAGTGTGTGACATCACAGCCCCGAGCGATTGGTGCGATCCCGTGTGTGACATCACAGCCCCGAGCGATTGGTGTGATCCCGTGTGTGACGGCACAGCCCCGAGCGATTGGTGTGATCCAGTGTGTGACGGCACAGCCCCGAGCGATTGGTGTGATCCCGTATGTGACGGCACAGCCCCGAGCGATTGGTGTGATCCAGTGTGTGACGGCACAGCCCCGAGCGACTGGTGTGATCCCGTATGTGACGGCACAGCCCCGAGCGATTGGTGTGATCCCGTATGTGACGGCACAGCCCCGAGCGACTGGTGTGATCCCGTATGTGACGGCACAGCCCCGAGCGACTGGTGTGATCCCGTATGTGACGGCACAGCCCCGAGCGATTGGTGTGATCCCGTATGTGACGGCACAGCCCCGAGCGACTGGTGTGATCCCGTATGTGACGGCACAGCCCCGAGCGATTGGTGTGATCCCGTATGTGACGGCACAGCCCCGAGCGATTGGTGTGATCCCGTATGTGACGGCACAGCCCCGAGCGACTGGTGTGATCCCGTATGTGACGGCACAGCCCCGAGCGATTGGTGTGATCCCGTATGTGACGGCACAGCCCCGAGCGATTGGTGTGATCCCGTATGTGACGGCACAGCCCCGAGCGATTGGTGTGATCCCGTATGTGACGGCACAGCCCCGAGCGATTGGTGTGATCCAGTGTGTGACGGCACAGCCCCGAGCGATTGGTGTGATCCCGTATGTGACGGCACAGCCCCGAGCGATTGGTGTGATCCCGTATGTGACATTACAGCCCTGAGCGATTGGTGTGATCCCGTATGTGACGGCACAGCCCCGAGCGATTGGTGTGATCCCGTATGTGACGGCACAGCCCCGAGCGATTGGTGTGATCCCGTATGTGACGGCACAGCCCCGAGCGATTGGTGTGATCCAGTGTGTGACGGCACAGCCCCGAGCGATTGGTGTTATCCAGTGTGTGACGGCACAGCCCCGAGCGATTGGTGTGATCCAGTGTGTGACGGCACAGCCCCGAGCGATTGGTGCGATCCAGTGTGTGACGGCACAGCCCCGAGCGATTGGTGCGATCCAGTGTGTGACATCACAGCCCCGAGCGATTGGTGCGATCCCGTGTGTGACATCACAGCCCCGAGCGATTGGTGTGATCCCGTGTGTGACGGCACAGCCCCGAGCGATTGGTGTGATCCAGTGTGTGACGGCACAGCCCCGAGCGATTGGTGTGATCCCGTATGTGACGGCACAGCCCCGAGCGATTGGTGTGATCCAGTGTGTGACGGCACAGCCCCGAGCGACTGGTGTGATCCCGTATGTGACGGCACAGCCCCGAGCGATTGGTGTGATCCCGTATGTGACGGCACAGCCCCGAGCGACTGGTGTGATCCCGTATGTGACGGCACAGCCCCGAGCGACTGGTGTGATCCCGTATGTGACGGCACAGCCCCGAGCGATTGGTGTGATCCCGTATGTGACGGCACAGCCCCGAGCGACTGGTGTGATCCCGTATGTGACGGCACAGCCCCGAGCGATTGGTGTGATCCCGTATGTGACGGCACAGCCCCGAGCGATTGGTGTGATCCCGTATGTGACGGCACAGCCCCGAGCGACTGGTGTGATCCCGTATGTGACGGCACAGATAATGATTTGATTTCTCTGGGTTACCTCTTCTATCTCCTCCAGTTCATTCTGATCTTCACCGTCATCCAGTACCGCCCGATCTCATACAATGACTACGTGTATCCGGGCTGGGCCATCTCGCTGGGGTTCTTGATGGCGCTCTCGTCAGTCATCTGCATTCCATTATACGCGGCTTTCAAGATCTGGCGTTCAGAGGGCAACACCTTCCTGCAGGTACAGTCGGGGCCCCTGCGCTGGTGCAGATGATGGGGTTTCTCCTTCAGTTCTGACTCTTCTCTTCTGTTTTAGCGGCTGAAGAACGCAGTGAAACCAAACAAGGACTGGGGCCCCGCACTTCTAGAGCACCGGACCGGCCGCTACGCACAAACTGACAGCAGTCCCGAAGCCCAACCCCTGAACCCCGAGAAGCACAAGAAGGAGGAGATTGGCCTGACAATACAGGGCAGCAATGGGCAGGCCCACAGCCAGGACTCCAAGGTGTAGCCAGTGGGGCGGAGGGGGCTGGAGAGAGGCGCTGGTGTGTGGATGACCCTCGTTACCCTCTACCCCCTGCTCCTTCGTGTTTTCATCCAGACCAGTCGTTCCCTCCGTTGCCCTGTTTCCAACCCGTCACCTCAGAATAACTACCGGACTCATGGGGAAATGAGACCCTTCAGCTGCTGAGCAGAGAATCCGGGGGTCGCCCCGTTCCTGCTCCCGTACACTTGGGACCATCCGGAGGACACTGCTGATGAGTGGGCTCCTTGTCTCCGCGGAGGTGGCGCGCAGGGCGGAGTAGTCCTTCTAACACCTCTAATGATAGTTTACAGAAAGATTATTATTTTTAGAGTTTCTATGTAAACCTCAGAGATTTCTAACCCCAGGGTGGTCGGGGGCCGCGAGCCCACCTTCTGTCTTCCTGGGTCACGGCGCACTCGGACATTGCGCTAAGGATGCAAGTAAATGCCAGTGGCAGATGATTTTGTGTTCTTGAGGAGGACGGCAGGAGGTGGAGGGGCCCCCCCTGTGGAATTAGTGGTAGGGTCTGATATATGGGGAGACTCTCCACAGCTGTGACCACTAGGAGGGCGCCATTCCTTGTAGTCTCCCCCTCCAGGTAGGTCATTGTCCGGTATTTGGTAGATAACGTAGACGTCTTCGCCGAGTCTTCCTGACCTTCTCCTCGCTATAAGGTTCTTGGTAATGGGACGGATTCTGGTTTATTAACTCTTTGGCTTCTCCACTAATCGTGTGTCCTGTTACCGCCGCTGCTCCCGCTATATTCACTGTAGTCTCCTATATCACGCACCGCCTGACGTTTTCCCCTCCCCCGGTTACATTGTGGGGTGTTGTGCAATGATGTAGTGACACCTGACTTAGGCGTAGGACTAGAACGCTCAGCATCCTCCAGGTATCTTTATTGCATGACGCGTTTACAGGTTGTAGTTTGCTGGCGGGGCCCTGTGTGGCCCTTGGGCGAATCCATATCCTGAATGTGCTGCTGCTGATGTGACCACAATGTGATGAGATTCCAGGTCTGTTAATACAGAGACCACTAGAATGGAGCGATGAGGAAGAGCACGCTCACCGCCTCGGGTCACACGTGTACGATTTTTGATGGTGACTGAATTTTTTTTGGAGGATTTCAGTCTGGTGAGCCGCACCACTAAGACGCCATTCACATCTGCACATCGGGAACGGTTGACATTTCACGGTTTCCATTTGTCGCGCCAGGACATGTCACATGACACTGCACCGCCTCATGTAACGTTCATCCTCCTGAGGTCATCATGGAGGCGGGATACACTGTATCTACACTGCGGCTACCTGTGACATCACCAGCAATGAACTGTGATGTCATGAGCACAAATAACCAGAAGAATCCGCCAGTATTAGACCAGCAGCACAAGGCACTTAGACACTAAGGAGCAGGCTCCGGGCCCCTGAGCGGGGGGGGGGCCACAGGGGCCTTGCGTTAGAAATACCTCATGGTTATACCCCAGCACATTGACACGACACAAGCCTCTGTACTGTATGTTAGTGACATGTCGGGGGCGCTCCAACAGTGACCCCCATTCTCTGCATTCCCACATCACAGACTGGGCCCTGGATTTATTCACTGCCCAAACTGGTGCCAACATGATTAGTGGGGCCCCTAGCACTCAGGGGCCCCATCAGACGTTTCCAGTTTCATGCCCATTCTGGATTTGTCCTGCTCACAGCTGAAGGTTTGTTACAGTTGCACCAGCAGCACAAACCTCCCTCCTGTCAGGCTGATAGTTTGTTACAATGTATCAGTCTCGAGACCACCAGCATTGTCTAGAAACAAGTGTAACGAACCCTCAGCTGCTGTAACGGCTCAGTCTGTGCTGTCGCCCTGGCAGGTTCCGTACAGCTTGCGCAGCAGGTGACGCCGCGTCCTGTGTCTTCATTCCTTTCCGCTTTTTCCTTCTGCTGTAAATTATTAATGGCGACCCCCCCCCCCCCCCATAGCTGATGATATATATGTGAGTGTATGTCTGTAGTGTCTGATGGGAGTTGTTGTCCTCACCTATCAGTATTACTCTCAGCATCATCCCTAGGGTGTAGCGTCGCGTGTTTCATGGTGACGTATTCGCCGTCCATCTCTTTAGGTTTTGTTTTATTGCCCCTGTGTCCTGGGGTAGCATCGCCCCAACCCCCACACTCTATACAGAAGCACAAGACACCCTTACAAGGAGCGTGCTGAGGTCGCCCCCTGCTGGACACAATCTCAATGTCCCTGTAGTTTATATGACTTATTAAGATTAAAAGAAACGTAGAAACCGTGTCACGTTCACCGCGTTTTATTTGGTCCTGACAGAAATAAAGTCATTGACTCTGCTGTGACCCCTGTGTCAGTGATGTTTCTGGGGGTGGGGGTCACACTGTGGGCCTTGTCCTCTGGTATCAGAAACTTCAGATTAACGAGTTTATATGCTGTACTCAGATTCCGCTGTTGGCTGTGACGCCCTGTAGGGGGCGGTCTGGTGACTGCTGGAGACGAAGGGGAAAATGGTACCTGTCATAAGAGACCATAGGGTGTAAGGACCATGTTACAGCCGTGTACAGCGGACCATAGGGTGTAAGGACCACACTACAGCCGGGCACAGGAGACCATAGGGTGTAAGGACCATGTTACAGCCGTGTACAGCGGACCATAGGGTGTAAGGACCACACTACAGCCGGGCACAGGAGACCATAGGGTGTAAGTACCACACTACAGCCAGGCACAGGAGACCATAGGGTGTAAGTACCACACTACAGCCGGGCACAGGAGACCATAGGGTGTAAGTACCACACTACAGCCAGGCACAGGAGACCAGAGGGTGTAAGGACCACACTACAGCCGGGCACAGGAGACCATAGGGCGTAAGGACCACACTACAGCCGGGCACAGGAGACCATAGGGCGTAAGGACCACACTACAGCCGGGCACAGGAGACCATAGGGCGTAAGGACCACACTACAGCCGGGCACAGGAGACCATAGGGTGTAAGGACCATGTTACAGCCGTGTACAGCGGACCAAAGGGTGTAAGGACCAGACTACAGCTGTGTACAGCGGACCAGAGGGTGTAACGACCACACTACAGCCGGGCACAGGAGACCATAGGGTGTAAGGACCACACTACAGCCAGGCACAGGAGACCATAGGGTGTAACGACCACACTACAGCTGTGTACAGCGGACCATAGGGTGTAAGGACCACACTACAGTCGTGTACAGCAGACCATAGGGTGTAAGGACCATGTTACAGCCATGTAGAGCGGACCATAGGGTGTAAGGACCACACTACAGCCGGGCACAGGAGACTAGAGGGGGTAAGGACCACACTACAGCCGGGCACAGCGGACCATAGGGTGTAAGGACCACACTACAGCCAGGCATAGCGGACCATAGGGTGTAAGGACCACACTACAGCCGGGCACAGGAGACCAGAGGGTGTAAGGACCACACTACAGCCAGGCACAGGAGACCATAGTGTGTAAGGACCACACTACAGCCGAGCACAGCGGACCATAGGGTGTAAGGACCAGACTACAGCCAGGCACAGGAGACCATAGGGTGTAAGGACCACACTACAGCCGGGCACAGGAGACTAGAGGGGGTAAGGACCACACTACAGATGGGCACAGTGGACCATAGGGTGTAAGGACCACACTACAGATGGGCACAGTGGACCATAGGGTGTAAGGACCACACTACAGCCGGGCACAGGAGACTAGAGGGGGTAAAGGACCACACTACAGCCGGGCACAGGAGACTAGAGGGGGTAAGGACCACACTACAGCCGGGCACAGCGGACCATAGGGTGTAAGGACCACACTACAGCCGGGCACAGGAGACTAGAGGGGGTAAGGACCACACTACAGCCGAGCACAGGAGACTAGAGGGGGTAAGGACCACACTACAGCCGGGCACAGGAGACCAGAGGGTGTAAGGACCACACTACAGCCGGGCACAGCGGACCATAGGGTGTAAGGACCACACTACAGCCGAGCACAGCGGACCATAGGGTGTAAGGACCACACTACAGCTGAGCACAGGAGACTAGAGGGGGTAAAGGACCACACTACAGCCGGGCACAGGAGACTAGAGGGAGTAAGGACCACACTACAGCCGGGCACAGCGGACCATAGGGTGTAAGGACCACACTACAGCCGGGCACAGGAGACTAGAGGGGGTAAGGACCACACTACAGCCGAGCACAGGAGACTAGAGGGGGTAAGGACCACACTACAGCCGGGCACAGGAGACCAGAGGGTGTAAGGACCACACTACAGCCGGGCACAGGAGACTATAGGGAGTAAGGACCACACTACAGCCGGGCACAGGAGACCAGAGGGTGTAAGGACCACACTACAGCCGGGCACAGCGGACCATAGGGTGTAAGGACCACACTACAGCCGAGCACAGCGGACCATAGGGTGTAAGGACCACACTACAGCCGAGCACAGCGGACCATAGGGTGTAAGGACCACACTACAGCCGAGCACAGGAGACTAGAGGGGGTAAGGACCACACTACAGCCGGGCACAGGAGACCAGAGGGTGTAAGTACCACACTACAGCCGGGCACAGGAGACTAGAGGGTGTAAGTACCACACTACAGCCGGGCACAGGAGACTAGAGGGGGTAAGGACCACACTACAGCCGGGCACAGGAGACCAGAGGGTGTAAGTACCACACTACAGCCGGGCACAGGAGACTAGAGGGTGTAAGTACCACACTACAGCCGGGCACAGGAGACTAGAGGGGGTAAGGACCACACTACAGCCGGGCACAGGAGACTAGAGGGTGTAAGTACCACACTACAGCCGGGCACAGCGGACCATAGGGTGTAAGGACCACACTACAGTCGGGCACAGGAGACCATAGGGTGTAAGGACCACACTACAGCCGAGCACAGCGGACCATAGGGTGTAAGGACCACACTACAGCCGAGCACAGGAGACTAGAGGGGGTAAGGATCACACTACAGCCGGGCACAGGAGACCAGAGGGTGTAAGTACCACACTACAGCCGGGCACAGCGGACCATAGGGTGTAAGGACCACACTACAGCCGGGCACAGGAGACTAGAGGGTGTAAGTACCACACTACAGCCGGGCACAGCGGACCATAGGGTGTAAGGACCACACTACAGCCAGGCACAGCGGACCATAGGGTGTAAGGACCACACTACAGTCGGGCACAGGAGACCAGAGGGTGTAAGGACCACACTACAGCCAGGCACAGGAGACCAGAGGGTGTAAGGACCACACTACAGCCGGGCACAGCGGACCATAGGGTGTAAGGACCACACTACAGCCGAGCACAGCGGACCATAGGGTGTAAGGACCACACTACAGCTGAGCACAGGAGACTAGAGGGGGTAAGGACCACACTACAGCCGGGCACAGGAGACTAGAGGGGGTAAAGGACCACACTACAGCCGGGCACAGGAGACTAGAGGGGGTAAAGGACCACACTACAGCCGGGCACAGGAGACTAGAGGGGGTAAGGACCACACTACAGCCGGGCACAGCGGACCATAGGGTGTAAGGACCACACTACAGCCGAGCACAGGAGACTAGAGGGGGTAAAGGACCACACTACAGCCGGGCACAGGAGACTAGAGGGGGTAAAGGACCACACTACAGCCGGGCACAGGAGACCAGAGGGTGTAAGAACCACACTACAGCCGGGCACAGGAGACTATAGGGAGTAAGGACCACACTACAGCCGGGCACAGGAGACTAGAGGGGGTAAGGACCACACTACAGCCGGGCACAGCGGACCATAGGGTGTAAGGACCACACTACAGCCAGGCACAGGAGACCAGAGGGTGTAAGGACCACACTACAGCCGGGCACAGCGGACCATAGGGTGTAAGGACCAGACTACAGCCGAGCACAGGAGACTAGAGGGGGTAAGGACCACACTACAGCCGGGCACAGGCGACTAGAGGGGGTAAGGACCACACTACAGCCGGGCACAGGAGACCAGAGGGTGTAAGGACCACACTAGTTGTGCACACAGGGTTTATACCTTTTACTGAGACAAAATCCTAGAATATTCTGGACATCGTCACATGGAAACAACTCACATAGAACACCATGAGCTGGAATCACCCACAGGAAGAAGATTCCATCGTCTGCACAACACAATGAGCTCGGCGCATGAGCAGAGTCTGAGCTACAAGGACAGGGGCCACACATTCACATTCATCTCTGCTTAATACCGGGGTATGAGAGAGCCCCCTACTGGTGACCAGCACTTCATCCCTCGAGTCCTAATAGACTATTGTGCGTCTCTTCCTTTACCGTTGTCAGGGTCTCTGTCGTTGTGTCAGGGTCTTTCATTGTGTCGGGGTCTTTCATTGTGTCGGGGTCTCCGCCGTTGTCAGAGTCTCTGCTGTTGTGTCGGGGTCTCTGCTGTTCTCAGGGTCTTTCATTGTGTCGGGGTCTCCGCCGTTGTCAGAGTCTCTGCTGTTGTGTCGGGGTCTCTGCTGTTCTCAGGGTCTTTCATTGTGTCGGGGTCTCTGCCATTGTGTCGGGGTCTCCGCCATTGTGTCGGGGTCTCCGCCATTGTGTCGGGGTCTCTGCCATTGTGTCGGGGTCTCCGCCATTGTGTCGGGGTCTCCGCCGTTGTGTCGGGGTCTCTGCCGTTGTGTCGGGGTCTCTGCCGTTGTGTCGGGGTCTTTGTCGTTGTGTCGGGGTCTCTGCTGTTCTAAGGGTCTTTCATTGTGTCGGGGTCTCTACCGTTGTCGGGGTCTCCGCCATTGTGTCGGGGTCTCCGCCGTTGTCAGAGCCTCTGCTGTTGTGTCGGGGTCTTTGTCGTTGTGTCAGAGTCTCTGCTGTTGTGTCGGGGTCTCTGTCGTTGTGTCAGAGTCTCTGCTGTTGTGTCGGGGTCTCTGCTGTTCTCAGGGTCTTTCATTGTGTCGAGGTCTCTACCGTTGTCGGGGTCTCCGCCGTTGTCAGAGTCTCTGCCGTTGTGTCGGGGTGTCTGCCGTTGTGTCAGGGTCTCTGCCGTTGTGTCAGGGTCTCTGCCGTTGTGTCAGAGTCTCTGCTGTTCTCAGGGTCTTTCATTGTGTCGGGGTCTCCGCCGTTGTCAGAGTCTCTGCTGTTGTGTCGGGGCCTCTGCTGTTGTGTCGGGGTCTCTGCTGTTGTCAGTGACTGAGGTCACCCCCGTTACATTCCTCAATCACAGCTGAGTGTTTCTATCCAATGCTCTGTGAGTTGCTGCTTTGTTACAATGTATCCATCTGGGGTTCCGGCAGCTCACAGAGCATTGTCTAGGCTGGATACAAGTGTAACAGACCCTCAGCTGTGAGAAGGATGAGCTATCCCCGAGACCCTGAGCAGGCGACAGCACTTTGCCTGATGTCAGGGATGAATAGATCTGCCCCCTCCCCCAATCTCCTCTCAGGGGGGCAGTTCCATCAGCTGAGTCCTCACCCTGCGGAAGGCCGGGCTGGGGCTGCCGGTTGCTCTTTGTACTTTGGGGGGCAGCGGAAAAAGGAGGGCACTCCCAGGGGTCACTGCTGGGGTCAGCTCATAACTGATGGGCGGAGCTTGTATCTGACCCCTCCCCCGGTAGACCCTTGAGATCTGCTCCAGACTTGGTCCTGGCTCCTCAAGACTCTTCACTGGAGATGCAGCAGCAGCAGCAGAAGCCGTGGCCCCGGGCCCTGAGAGACCTTTTCTCACTCCCCTCCCCTTTAGATGTGGGGGACACGGGGTCCTGGGGGGCCGCTGCTGTAAGTCAGGGGAACGCTGCGACAACCTGCAGAGAGAAGAGCAGACATGTCCGTCACAGTAGGAGGAGCTACATCCAGGAAGAAGACGCGCTGAGACGGACTCATCCTTACCGGCCCCCGCCCAGCGCCATCTTGGAGGTCTGTACAGAGGAGGGCGCCACCTGCTGGAGATGTAAGTCCCGCTCCAGGATCCTGCGCTCCGCCTTCAGCTCTACAACAGATGAAATGCCTGACTCTAGTCACATCCAGAGCTGCATGCACAATTCTGCTGAGGATTAGTGACTGGAGTATACAACATGATACCACGGCAGAATACAGACCGCAGCTCTGGGTGTGACTGGAGTATACATGATACCACAGCAGAATACAGACCGCAGCTCTGGGTGTGACTGGAGTATACAACATGATACCACGGCAGAATACAGACCGCAGCTCTGGGTGTGACTGGAGTATACAACATGATACCACGGCAGAATACAGACCGCAGCTCTGGGTGTGACTGGAGTATACAACATGATACCACAGCAGAATACAGACCGCAGCTCTGGGTGTGACTGGAGTATACAACATGATACCACGGCAGAATACAGACCGCAGCTCTGGGTGTGACTGGAGTATACAACATGATACCACAGCAGAATACAGACCGCAGCTCTGGGTGTGACTGGAGTATACAACATGATACCACGGCAGAATACAGACCGCAGCTCTGGGTGTGACTGGAGTATACAACATGATACCACGGCAGAATACAGACCGCAGCTCTGGGTGTGACTGGAGTATACAACATGATACCACGGCAGAATACAGACCGCAGCTCTGGGTGTGACTGGAGTATACAACATGATACCATGGCAGAATACAGACCGCAGCTCTGAGTGTGACTGGAGTATACAACATGATACCACGGCAGAATACAGACCGCAGCTCTGGGTGTGACTGGAGTATACAACATGATACCACGGCAGAATACAGACCGCAGCTCTGGGTGTGACTGGAGTATACAACATGATACCACGGCAGAATACAGACCGCAGCTCTGGGTGTGACTGGAGTATACAACATGATACCACAGCAGAGAACAGACCGCAGCTCTGGGTGTGACTGGAGTATACAACATGATACCTCAGCAGAATACAGACCGCAGCTCTGGGTGTGACTGGAGTATACAACATGATACCACGGCAGAGTACAGACCGCAGCTCTGGGTGTGACTGGAGTATACAACATGATACCACGGCAGAATACAGACCGCAGCTCTGGGTGTGACTGGAGTATACAACATGATACCACAGCAGAGTACAGACCGCAGCTCTGGGTGTGACTGGAGTATACAACATGATACCACAGCAGAATACAGACCGCAGCTCTGGGTGTGACTGGAGTATACAACATGATACCACAGCAGAGAACAGACCGCAGCTCTGGGTGTGACTGGAGTATACAACATGATACCACAGCAGAATACAGACCGCAGCTCTGGGTGTGACAGGAGTATACAACATGATACCACGGCAGAATACAGACCGCAGCTCTGGGTGTGACTGGAGTATACAACATGATACCACGGCAGAATACAGACCGCAGCTCTGGGTGTGACTGGAGTATACAACATGATACCACAGCAGAGAACAGACCGCAGCTCTGGGTGTGACTGGAGTATACAACATGATACCTCAGCAGAATACAGACCGCAGCTCTGGGTGTGACTGGAGTATACAACATGATACCTCAGCAGAATACAGACCGCAGCTCTGGGTGTGACTGGAGTATACAACATGATACTACGGCAGAATACAGACCGCAGCTCTGGGTGTGACTGGAGTATACAACATGATACCTCAGCAGAATACAGACCGCAGCTCTGGGTGTGACTGGAGTATACAACATGATACCACGGCAGAGTACAGACCGCAGCTCTGGGTGTGACTGGAGTATACAACATGATACCACAGCAGAATAGTGACTGCAGCTCTGGGTGTGACTGGAGTATACAACATGATACCACAGCAGAGTACAGACCGCAGCTCTGGGTGTGACTGGAGTATACAACATGATACCACGGCAGAGTACAGACCGCAGCTCTGGGTGTGACTGGAGTATACAACATGATACCACAGCAGAATAGTGACTGCAGCTCTGGGTGTGACTGGAGTATACAACATGATACCACAGCAGAGTACAGACCGCAGCTCTGGGTGTGACTGGAGTATACAACATGATACCACAGCAGAATAGTGACTGCAGCTCTGGGTGTGACTGGAGTATACAACATGATACCACAGCAGAGTACAGACCGCAGCTCTGAGTGTGACTGGAGTATACAACATGATACCACAGCAGAGAACAGACTGCAGCTCTGGGTGTGACTGGAGTATACAACATGATACCACAGCAGAATACAGACCGCAGCTCTGGGTGTGACTGGAGTATACAACATGATACCACGGCAGAATACAGACCGCAGCTCTGGGTGTGACTGGAGTATACAACATGATACCACGGCAGAATACAGACCGCAGCTCTGGGTGTGACTGGAGTATACAACATGATACCACAGCAGAGTACAGACCGCAGCTCTGGGTGTGACTGGAGTATACAACATGATACCACGGCAGAATACAGACCGCAGCTCTGAGTGTGACTGGAGTATACAACATGATACCACAGCAGAATACAGACCGCAGCTCTGGGTGTGACTGGAGTATACAACATGATACCACGGCAGAATACAGACCGCAGCTCTGGGTGTGACTGGAGTATACAACATGATACCACAGCAGAGAACAGACCGCAGCTCTGGGTGTGACTGGAGTATACAACATGATACCACAGCAGAATACAGACCGCAGCTCTGGGTGTGACAGGAGTATACAACATGATACCACGGCAGAATACAGACCGCAGCTCTGGGTGTGACTGGAGTATACAACATGATACCACGGCAGAATACAGACCGCAGCTCTGGGTGTGACTGGAGTATACAACATGATACCACAGCAGAGAACAGACCGCAGCTCTGGGTGTGACTGGAGTATACAACATGATACCTCAGCAGAATACAGACCGCAGCTCTGGGTGTGACTGGAGTATACAACATGATACCTCAGCAGAATACAGACCGCAGCTCTGGGTGTGACTGGAGTATACAACATGATACTACGGCAGAATACAGACCGCAGCTCTGGGTGTGACTGGAGTATACAACATGATACCTCAGCAGAATACAGACCGCAGCTCTGGGTGTGACTGGAGTATACAACATGATACCACGGCAGAGTACAGACCGCAGCTCTGGGTGTGACTGGAGTATACAACATGATACCACAGCAGAATAGTGACTGCAGCTCTGGGTGTGACTGGAGTATACAACATGATACCACAGCAGAGTACAGACCGCAGCTCTGGGTGTGACTGGAGTATACAACATGATACCACAGCAGAGAACAGACCGCAGCTCTGGGTGTGACTGGAGTATACAACATGATACCACGGCAGAATACAGACCGCAGCTCTGAGTGTGACTGGAGTATACAACATGATACCACGGCAGAATACAGACCGCAGCTCTGAGTGTGAATGGAGTATACGGCCTGATGTTGGAGGATTTAGAGGGATCTCACATTTCAGAATCAGTCCGCTGCCTGTGAATGGCCGTATCCTGCAGGGACTGAGCGGACTGACAGCGCCCCCACATCACATCTTATACAGCAGGTTTGGAGGTCACCTGTGAGCGATGGCTCCGCCTCCAGAATCTGTAACTCCTCCCCGTACTGATGCTCCTCCTCCAGACAAAGCTGCAAGGACAGAAGAAGAATCAGATTACTCTCCAACACAGATCTACACAGAACCCCGACCCCGGGACCCCCGAAGGGCAAACTAATCCGCAGGAGCACATGAGACGGGAATAGGGAGGGACACTGGGACAGATAACACAAGAACCAGCAGGGGGCGACATTGTCATAGGGAACAATAATAGGGGGGGCGAAATATATGTTATATCCTCACTCGGGGTACAGGGTAATGATAGGCTGATACTCGGGGTACAGGATAATGACAGGCTGATACTTGGGGTACAGGGTAATGACAGGCTGATACTCGGGGTACAGGATAATGACAGGCTGATACTCGGGGTACAGGATAATGACAGGCTGATACTTGGGGTACAGGGTAATGACAGGCTGATACTTGGGGTACAGGATAATGACAGGCTGATACTTGGGGTACAGGATAATGACAGGCTGATACTCGGGGTACAGGGTAATGACAGGCTGATACTCGGGGTACAGGGTAATGACAGGCTGATACTCGGGGTACAGGATAATGACAGGCTGATACTCGGGGTACAGGATAATGACAGGCTGATACTTGGGGTACAGGATAATGACAGGCTGATACTCGGGGTACAGGATAATGACAGGCTGATACTCGGGGTACAGGATAATGACAGGCTGATACTCGGGGTACAGGATAATGACAGGCTGATACTTGGGGTACAGGATAATGACAGGCTGATACTCGGGGTACGGGATAATGACAGGCTGATACTCGGGGTACAGGATAATGACAGGCTGATACTCGGGGTACAGGATAATGACAGGCTGATACTCGGGGTACAGGGTAATGACAGGCTGACACTCGGGGTACAGGATAATGACAGGCTGATACTCGGGGTACAGGGTAATGACAGGCTGATACTTGGGGTACAGGATAATGACAGGCTGATACTTGGGGTACAGGATAATGACAGGCTGATACTTGGGGTACAGGATAATGACAGGCTGATACTCGGGGTACAGGATAATGACAGGCTGATACTCGGGGTACAGGATAATGACAGGCTGATACTCGGGGTACAGGATAATGACAGGCTGATACTCGGGGTACAGGATAATGACAGGCTGATACTCGGGGTACAGGACAATGACAGGCTGATACTCGGGGTACAGGATAATGACAGGCTGATACTTGGGGTACAGGGTAATGACAGGCTGATACTTGGGGTACAGGATAATGACAGGCTGATACTTGGGGTACAGGATAATGACAGGCTGATACTCGGGGTACAGGATAATGACAGGCTGATACTCGGGGTACAGGATAATGACAGGCTGATACTTGGGGTACAGGGTAATGACAGGCTGACACTCGGGGTACAGGATAATGACAGGCTGATACTCGGGGTACAGGATAATGACAGGCTGATACTTGGGGTACAGGGTAATGACAGGCTGATACTTGGGGTACAGGGTAATGACAGGCTGATACTTGGGGTACAGGATAATGACAGGCTGATACTTGGGGTACAGGATAATGACAGGCTGATACTTGGGGTACAGGATAATGACAGGCTGACACTTGGGGTACAGGATAATGACAGGCTGATACTTGGGGTACAGGATAATGACAGGCTGATACTCGGGGTACAGGGTAATGACAGGCTGATACTTGGGGTACAGGATAATGACAGGCTGATACTTGGGGTACAGGATAATGACAGGCTGATACTCGGGGTACAGGATAATGACAGGCTGACACTTGGGGTACAGGATAATGACAGGCTGATACTTGGGGTACAGGATAATGACAGGCTGATACTTGGGGTACAGGATAATGACAGGCTGATACTCGGGGTACAGGATAATGACAGGCTGATACTCGGGGTACGGGATAATGACAGGCTGATACTCGGGGTACAGGATAATGACAGGCTGATACTCGGGGTACGGGATAATGACAGGCTGATACTCGGGGTACAGGATAATGACAGGCTGATACTCGGGGTACAGGATAATGACAGGCTGATACTCGGGGTACGGGATAATGACAGGCTGATACTCGGGGTACAGGATAATGACAGGCTGATACTCGGGGTACGGGATAATGACAGGCTGATACTCGGGGTACAGGATAATGACAGGCTGATACTCGGGGTACAGGATAATGACAGGCTGATACTCGGGGTACAGGATAATGACAGACTGATACTCGGGGTACAGGATAATGACAGGCTGATACTCGGGGTACAGGGTAATGACAGGCTGATACTCGGGGTACAGGATAATGACAGGCTGATACTTGGGGTACAGGATAATTACAGGCTGATACTTGGGGTACAGGATAATGACAGGCTGATACTTGGGGTACAGGATAATTACAGGCTGATACTTGGGGTACAGGATAATGACAGGCTGATACTCGGGGTACAGGATAATGACAGGCTGATACTCGGGGTACGGGATAATGACAGGCTGATACTCGGGGTACAGGATAATGACAGGCTGATACTTGGGGTACAGGATAATGACAGGCTGATACTTGGGGTACAGGATAATGACAGGCTGATACTCGGGGTACAGGATAATGACAGGCTGATACTCGGGGTACAGGATAATGACAGGCTGATACTCGGGGTACAGGATAGTGACAGGCTGATACTTGGGGTACAGGGTAATGACAGGCTGATACTTGGGGTACAGGATAATGACAGGCTGATACTCGGGGTACAGGATAATGACAGGCTGATACTCGGGGTACAGGGTAATGACAGGCTGATACTCGGGGTACAGGATAATGACACTTGGGGTGCTGCCTACCTGTAGGGTCATTATGTCTTTCTCCAGGGTTCGTCGCTCGTCCTCTAGTAATGATCTGTAATATATATATATACCGTATATATCACACAGAGGACTGCCCCCCCTCCTGCCCCCCTCTCCTATTACTAGTATTATTGCGCCCCCTGTTGCCTTACAAACATGTATTAGGGGAGTTGCGGCATCTTGTTGGGGTCACTTACCTGTGCAGGGATCAGGTCACATGGTGGGGTCGGCAATGACACTGTTCACACAGGCAGCAGGTTCCAGACTTCAGTGGCGCTTTTATTTAGGAGCTTCAGCCCAAAAAAGTCACCGTACAAAAGACAAAAACCTAAACCTGGCCGAAACAGCAGCAAGTGCAGGCCGCAACGTGTCACCACATAGAGGAGCAAACTGTGCAGAGCTGCACTCCAGGGGGCGCTCTCTCTGTATACCTATATATATATATATATATATATATATACCCCGCAACCTTAGCACTATATATATGTATACACCCCATCCCGCACACACAGTATACGGCTCCAGCGCCTTCCATATTGCAGCCACAACCATTTGGCTCTTTCTCAATATTCGGACAAAGCCAAGAAGTCGGCGGCAGCGAGAAATCCCAGAATCAGCAAAACATGAGCGTCCTGCAGAAACCATCAGGGAGGGGGCGCTGGTCACATGATCACTCACTACAATCCACTGCTGGAACCCAGCTTTCCCAAACTCCTGAAAGGTATCTGTTAGTAAGTAGTAAGATACCATGACATGCAAAATTGTTCTGGTGACCTCCCTGCAAGGTATACAGCCCCGGTGTACGATATATACCTCAGTACAAGTCTCTATATAGTGTATAAGCTTAGTACTGCCTGATATAAGACATACCCGTATACACACCATATATAAGTCAGCGCGGTCTATACAGTGTTGGCCAGAAGTATCGCCCCCTGCAGTCCTGTCAGATAATCCTCGGTGTCCCCCAGATAATGATTACAGAGCACAAACTCTTATATAGTATATAAGTGACACAGGGTATATACAGTATAAGTATCGCCCCCTGCAGTCCTGTCACATAATCCTCGCTGTCCCCCAGATAATGATTACACAGCACAGACTCTTATATAGTATATAAGTGACACAGGGTATATACAGTATAAGTATCGCCCCCTGCAGTCCTGTCAGATAATCCTCGCTGTCCCCCAGATAATGATTACACAGCACAGACTCTTATATAGTATATAAGTGACACAGGGTATATACAGTATAAGTATCGCCCCCTGCAGTCCTGTCAGATAATCCTCACTGTCCCTCAGATAATGATTACACAGCACAGACTCTTATATAGTATATAAGTGACACAGGGTATATACAGTATAAGTATCGCCCCCCGCAGTCCTGTCAGATAATCCTCGCTGTTCCCAGATAATGATTACACAGCACAGACTCTTATATAGTATATAAGTGACACAGGGTATATACAGTATAAGTATCGCCCCCCTGCAGTCCTGTCAGATAATCCTTGCTGTCCCCCAGATAATGATTACACAGCACAGACTCTTATATAGTATATCAGTGACACAGGGTATATACAGTATAAGTATCGCCCCCTGCAGTCCTGTCAGATAATCCTCGCTGTCCCCAGATAATGATTACACAGCACAAACTCTTATATAGTATATAAGTGACACAGGGTATATACAGTATAAGTATCGCCCCCTGCAGTCCTGTCAGATAATCCTCGGTGTCCCCCAGATAATGATTACACAGCACAGACTCTTATATAGTATATAAGTGACACAGGGTATATACAGTATAAGTATCGCCCCCTGCAGTCCTGTCAGATAATCCTCGCTGTCCCCAGATAATGATTACACAGCACAGACTCTTATATAGTATATAAGTGACACAGGGTATATACAGTATAAGTATCGCCCCCTGCAGTCCTGTCAGATAATCCTCGCTGTCCCCAGATAATGATTACACAGCACAGACTCTTATATAGTATATAAGTGACACAGGGTATATACAGTATAAGTATCGCCCCCTGCAGTCCTGTCAGATAATCCTCGCTGTCTCCCAGATAATGATTACACAGCACAGACTCTTATATAGTATATAAGTGACACAGGGTATATACAGTATAAGTATCGCCCCCTGCAGTCCTGTCAGATAATCCTCACTGTCCCTCAGATAATGATTACACAGCACAGACTCTTATATAGTATATAAGTGACACAGGGTATATACAGTATAAGTATCGCCCCCTGCAGTCCTGTCAGATAATCCTCGCTGTCTCCAGATAATGATTACACAGCACAGACTCTTATATAGTATATAAGTGACACAGGGTATATACAGTATAAGTATCGCCCCCTGCAGTCCTGTCAGATAATCCTCACTGTCCCCAGATAATGATTACACAGCACAGACTCTTATATAGTATATAAGTGACACAGGGTATATACAGTATAAGTATCGCCCCCTGCAGTCCTGTCAGATAATCCTCACTGTCCCCCAGATAATGATTACACAGCACAGACTCTTATATAGTATATAAGTGACACAGGGTATATACAGTATAAGTATCGCCCCCTGCAGTCCTGTCAGATAATCCTCGCTGTCTCCAGATAATGATTACACAGCACAGACTCTTATATAGTATATAAGTGACACAGGGTATATACAGTATAAGTATCGCCCCCTGCAGTCCTGTCACATAATCCTCGCTGTCCCCCAGATAATGATTACACAGCACAGACTCTTATATAGTATATAAGTGACACAGGGTGTATACAGTATAAGTATCGCCCCCCTGCAGTCCTGTCAGATAATCCTCGCTGTCCCCCAGATAATGATTACACAGCACAGACTCTTATATAGTATATAAGTGACACAGAGTATATACAGTATAAGTATCGCCCCCTGCAGTCCTGTCAGATAATCCTCGGTGTCCCCAGATAATGATTACACAGCACAGACTCTTATATAGTATATAAGTGACACAGGGTATATACAGTATAAGTATCGCCCCCTGCAGTCCTGTCAGATAATCCTCGCTGTCTCCCAGATAATGATTACACAGCACAAACTCTTATATAGTATATAAGTGACACAGGGTATATACAGTATAAGTATCGCCCCCTGCAGTCCTGTCAGATAATCCTCGCTGTCCCCCAGATAATGATTACACAGCACAGACTCTTATATAGTATATAAGTGACACAGGGTATATACAGTATAAGTATCGCCCCCTGCAGTCCTGTCAGATAATCCTCGCTGTCTCCCAGATAATGATTACACAGCACAGACTCTTATATAGTATATAAGTGACACAGGGTATATACAGTATAAGTATCGCCCCCTGCAGTCCTGTCAGATAATCCTCACTGTCCCTCAGATAATGATTACACAGCACAGACTCTTATATAGTATATAAGTGACACAGGGTATATACAGTATAAGTATCGCCCCCTGCAGTCCTGTCAGATAATCCTCGCTGTCCCCTAGATAATGATTACACAGCACAGACTCTTATATAGTATATAAGTGACACAGGGTATATACAGTATAAGTATCGCCCCCTGCAGTCCTGTCAGATAATCCTCGCTGTCCTCAGATAATGATTACACAGCACAGACTCTTATATAGTATATAAGTGACACAGGGTATATACAGTATAAGTATCGCCCCCTGCAGTCCTGTCAGATAATCCTCGCTGTCCCCCAGATAACGATTACAAAGCACAAACTCTTTGGTAATTTCTTCAGTTATTTTGTTTGCAATGAAAAAACACAAAAGAGAATGAAAAAAAAAAGTCCCATCATTGATCATTTTACACAAAACTCCAGAACTGGTGCGGACAGAAGTATTGGCGCCCTCAGCCTAATACTTGGTAGAACAACCTTTAGACACAATAACTGCGCACAACCGCTTCCGCTAACCAGCAATGAGTTTCTTACAAGGCTCTGCTGGAATCTTAGACCCTTCTTCTTTGGCAAACTGCTCGCGGTTCCCCCTGAGATGTGAAGGGGGCCTTCTCCAAACCGCCACCAAGAGATCTCTCCCCCTCCCCCACAGGTGTTCTATGGGATTCAGGGCTGGACTCATTGCTGCCACTTTACAAGTCTCCAGGGCTTTCTCTCACCACCATTTTCTAGTGCTGACCTGAAGTGTGTTTTGGGTCCTTGTCCTGCTGGAAGAGCCCTGACCTCTGAGGGAGACCCCGCTTTCTCACACTGGGCCCTACATGATGCTGCACAATGTGTTGGTCGTCTTCAGACTTCATAATGCCATGCACACGGTCAAGCAGTCCAGTGCCAGAGGCAGCAAAGCCACCCCAAACCATCAGGGCCCCCCGCCATGTCTGACTGTAGGGGGCGTCTTCTTCTCTTTTTCCCTGTAATCTCTATGTTGAGGCCTTCTCCTACTTTTGTCTCCTCTGACCAGAGAACATTCTTCCAGAATGGTTTTGGCTTTCTCAGGTAAGTTTTGGCAAACTCCAGCCTGGCTTCTGTCTGTGGGTAAGAAGTGGGGTCTTCCGGGGTCTCCTACCATACAGTCCCTTCTCATTCAGACGCTGACGCTGGATAGTACGGGGTGACACTGTTGTACCCTCGGACTGCAGGGCAGCTTGGACTTGTTTGGATGTTAGTTGCGGTTCTTTATCCGCCATCCGCACAATCTTGCGGTGAAATCTCTGGTCAATGTTTCTTCTCCGTCCACATCTAGGGAGGTTAGCCACAGGGCCATGGGCTTTACACTTCTTACTGACACTGCGCACGGTAGACACAGGAACATTCAGGGCTTTGGAGATGGACTTGTAGCCTTGAGATTGCTCAGGCTTCCTCACAATTTTGCTTCTCAAGTCCTCAGACAGTTCTTTGGTCTTCTTTCTTTTCTCCATGCTCAATGTGGTCACACAAGGACACAGGACAGAGGTGGAGTCAACTTTAATCCATTTCAACTGGCTGCAAGTGTGATTTAGTTATTGCCACCACCTGTTAGGTGCCTCAGGTAAGTAACAGGTGCTGGTAATTACACAAATTACAGAAGCATCACATGATTTCTCAAACAGTGCCAATACTTTTGTCCACCCTCTTTTTTATGTTTGCTGTGGACTTATATCCAGTTTGGCTTTTTGACAATTCTTTTTGTGATTTTCCATTGAAGACAAATTAAATGAAGAAAATACCAAAGAATTTGTGATTGCAATCATTATCTGGGGGACAGCGAGGATTATCTGACAGGACTGCAGGGGGGGGGGGCGATACTTTTGGCCAACACTGTATACTATACTATATATAGACATACTACACACTATATATGACAGGACTCACCGCAGGTGACTTATGACTTCATCAATGTGAGAAATCTGCAGTTTGTCCTTCAGTTCCTCCAGGTCGCTGCCATCTATACAGGAGCCAGAGGAGAGGGCTCTGCCAGAAGACGAACACATGAGAGTGCACACAATGGTGAGGAGCAACGTCCCACTATGTCCTACAGCTCCAGGAACGGCCTCACATCCCTCATTCCTCATGTGTATGTTGCAGTGCCTGTGTGTATGATGTACTGTCTGTGTGTGTATGTTGCAGTGCCTGTATGTATGGTGTACTGTCTGTGTGTGTATGTTGCAGTGCCTGTGTGTATGGTGTACTGTCTGTGTGTGTATGGTGTACTGTCTGTGTGTGTATGTTGCAGTGCCTGTGTGTATGGTGTACTGTCTGTGTGTGTATGGTGTACTGTCTGTGTGTGTATGTTGCAGTGCCTGTGTGTATGGTGTACTGTCTGTGTGTGTATGGTGTACTGTCTGTGTGTGTATGTTGCAGTGCCTGTGTGTGTATGGTGTACTGTCTGTGTGTGTATGTTGCAGTGCCTGTGTGTGTATGGTGTACTGTCTGTGTGTGTATGATGTACTGTCTGTGTGTGTATGTTGCAGTGCCTGTGTGTATGGTGTACTGTCTGTGTGTGTATGGTGTACTGTCTGTGTGTGTATGGTGTACTGTCTGTGTGTGTATGTTGCAGTGCCTGTGTGTGTGTGTATGTTGCAGTGCCTGTATGTGTATGTTGCAGTGCCTGTATGTATGGTGTACTGTCTGTGTGTGTATGGTGTACTGTCTGTGTGTGTATGTTGCAGTGCCTGTGTGTGTGTGTATGTTGCAGTGCCTGTATGTGTATGTTGCAGTGCCTGTATGTATGGTGTACTGTCTGTGTGTGTATGTTGCAGTGCCTGTGTGTGTGTGTATGTTGCAGTGCCTGTGTGTGTATGTTGCAGTGCCTGTATGTATGGTGTACTGTCTGTGTGTGTATGTTGCAGTGCCTGTATGTATGGTGTACTGTCTGTGTGTGTATGTTGCAGTGCCTGTATGTATGGTGTACTGTCTGTGTGTGTATGTTGCAGTGCCTGTATGTATGGTGTACTGTCTGTGTGTGTATGTTGCAGTGCCTGTGTGTATGGTGTACTGTCTGTGTGTGTATGGTGTACTGTCTGTGTATGTTGCAGTGCCTGTATGTATGGTGTACTGTCTGTGTGTGTATGGTGTACTGTCTGTGTGTGTATGTTGCAGTGCCTGTATGTATGGTGTACTGTCTGTGTGTGTATGTTGCAGTGCCTGTATGTATGGTGTACTGTCTGTGTGTGTATGTTGCAGTGCCTGTATGTATGGTGTACTGTCTGTGTGTGTATGTTGCAATGCCTGTATGTATGGTGTACTGTCTGTGTATGTTGCAGTGCCTGTATGTATGGTGTACTGTCTGTGTGTGTATGTTGCAGTGCCTCTATGTGTATGTTGCAGTGCCTGTGTGTGTATGGTGTACTGTCTGTGTGTGTATGTTGCAGTGCCTCTATGTGTATGTTGCAGTGCCTGTGTGTGTATGGTGTACTGTCTGTGTGTGTATGTTGCAGTGCCTGTATGTATGGTGTACTGTCTGTGTGTGTATGTTGCAGTGCCTGTGTGTGTATGTTGCAGTGCCTGTATGTATGGTGTACTGTCTGTGTGTGTATGTTGCAGTGCCTGTATGTATGGTGTACTGTCTGTGTGTGTATGTTGCAATGCCTGTATGTATGGTGTACTGTCTGTGTATGTTGCAGTGCCTGTATGTATGGTGTACTGTCTGTGTGTGTATGTTGCAGTGCCTCTATGTGTATGTTGCAGTGCCTGTGTGTGTATGGTGTACTGTCTGTGTGTGTATGTTGCAGTGCCTGTATGTGTATGTTGCAGTGCCTGTATGTATGGTGTACTGTCTGTGTGTGTATGGTGTACTGTCTGTGTGTGTATGTTGCAGTGCCTGTATGTATGGTGTACTGTCTGTGTGTGTATGGTGTACTGTCTGTGTGTATGGTGCGCAGCCCTGTGCTCCTTCATGTATTTGTGCAGTTTCCTTGTGTACTTACCTCTCCTCGTTACCTCTGCAGCCTGATGACGGGCGGCTCCATCCACTTCTCGCAGACCGCGCTCCGCTCTCCGGACGCCCCATCACATAGTTCACCACCTTGGGGTTGTACTTACACAGAGCCTGGTCCTTGTCTCTGTCACAGAAAGACAAAAGGTCACCACCGGAACCAGAGACAAAACAAACGTGTCAGGTGTGCGATATTATATGTGCAGATATCAGGGCTCATTATATATGTATCTCCTATAGGACAGGACATATTATATGTAGGTGTATCCCCTATAGGACAGGACATATTATATGTAGGTGTATCCCCTATAGGACAGGACATATTATATGTAGGTGTATCCCCTATAGGACAGGAGATAGTATATGTAGGTGTATCCCCTATAGGACAGGACATATTATATGTAGGTGTATCCCCTATAGGACAGGACATATTATATGTAGGTGTATCTCCTATAGGACAGGACATATTATATGTAGGTGTATCCCCTATAGGACAGGACATATTATATGTAGGTGTATCACCTATAGGACAGGACATATTATATGTAGACGTATCCCCTATAGGACAGGACATATTATACGTAGGTGTATCCCCTATAGGACAGGACATATTATATGTAGGTGTATCCCCTATAGGACAGGACATATTATACGTAGGTGTATCCCCTATAGGACAGGACATATTATATGTAGACGTATCCCCTATAGGACAGGACATATTATATGTAGACGTATCCCCTATAGGACAGGACATATTATATGTAGGTGTATCCCCTATAGGACAGGACATATTATATGTAGGTGTATCCCCTATAGGACAGGACATATTATATGTAGGTGTATCACCTATAGGACAGGACATATTATATGTAGACGTATCCCCTATAGGACAGGAGATAGTATATGTAGGTGTATCCCCTATAGGACAGGACATATATGTAGGTGTATCCCTATAGGACAGGACATATTATATGTAGGTGTATCCCCTATAGGACAGGACATATTATATGTAGGTGTATCCCCTATAGGACAGGACATATTATATGTAGACGTATCCCCTATAGGACAGGACATATTATATGTAGGTGTATCCCCTATAGGACAGGACATATTATATGTAGACGTATCCCCTATAGGACAGGACATATTATACGTAGGTGTATCCCCTATAGGACAGGACATATTATATGTAGGTGTATCACCTATAGGACAGGACATATTATATGTAGACGTATCCCCTATAGGACAGGACATATTATACGTAGGTGTATCCCCTATAGGACAGGACATATTATACGTAGGTGTATCCCTTTAGGAAAGGAGATATTATACGTAGGTGTATCCCCTATAGGACAGGAGATATTATATGTAGGTGTATCCCCTATAGGACAGGAGATATTATATGTAGACGTATCCCCTATAGGACAGGACATATTATATGTAGGTGTATCCCTATAGGACAGGACATATTATATGTAGGTGTATCCCCTATAGGACAGGACATATTATATGTAGGTGTATCCCCTATAGGACAGGACATATTATATGTAGGTGTATCCCCTATAGGACAGGACATATTATATGTAGGTGTATCCCCTATAGGAAAGGACATATTATATGTAGACGTATCCCCTATAGGACAGGACATATTATATGTAGGTGTATCCCCTATAGGACAGGACATATTATATGTAGGTGTATCCCCTATAGGAAAGGAGATATTATATGTAGGTGTATCCCCTATAGGACAGGAGATATTATATGTAGGTGTATCCCCTATAGGACAGGAGATATTATATGTAGACGTATCACCTATAGGACAGGACATATTATACGTAGGTGTATCCCCTATAGGACAGGACATATTATATGTAGGTGTATCCCCTATAGGACAGGACATATTATATGTAGAAGTAAACATCCAGCACGCATCTCCTTAGTTTAAATAAAACTTAGCTTTTCTTTATCCATATTCAAAAATTGGAAAGCATTCAATTTTAGATATAAAAAACGCTCAGTGTGGCCAGCATGGAGGGAAAGCGGGCAGCGTCCGGCTGACGCGTTTCGGAGCCTCTAGGTCAGCTCCTTACTCATAGCCAAATTTTTGACAAGGATATATTATATGTAGACGTATCACCTATAGGACAGGACATATTATATGTAGGTGTAAGAAAGCCTAGTCCGGAGGGTGCTGTCGCGAGGCGGACGCCACATCTGAATCAGCTGTGGAATCCGCCTGAAGGAAGGACAGCTCGCTTCTTTTTTTCCATGAGCAGGAACAAACCGAATAAAGAGGGCTGGCGGTCTCCATAGACCTCCATTGTGAGGGGGCGGATGGTCAGGTGGATCCGGCATCAGAATCCACCCCCTCTCGCCCCATGTGAACGAGCCCTTATAGTGCTAATATGACTTCCCAAAGTCTTCCTCCCCTCGTACGACACGTCTGGGTTTCTTTCCTTGAGACGGCGAGCTCAGTTCTTTGCAGAAGGTGAAGATTCAGAGGACTTGGTGCGCGACTCTGGGGCAGAGACAATGTGCGCCTTGTTTTGAGGATCCTCCGGGTCTGATTCCTAAGTATTTGATAAAGTCTTGTTAGTTGGGAGAAGTCTCGTCGTCTCGTCGTTGTCACACAGGGTTAATCCTCTTTCCTCCGAGTTTGTGAGACGAGCACAGGCCGATGTTTCTGCGGGAGACTCCTTAGTGAGGTTTCTTCCCTGGGCCTCGCCATCTTGCTGTCGCTTTTCCAGTCTTTATATGCAGAGTTATTTTTGGAGGTTTGCAGTGGCCGTTTGTGTATTAGGTTTCGATCTGTGCCCAGACTTTGGCGGTTTCGCTCTCCCACTAGGTTTTGGGTTGCAGTGTCACATTGTGTGTGACTGACACTGTAGCCATTGTTGACGGCGCCATCTTGGACAGCGTTTGAGGGTGTAGTTGCGGCTGTATGCCGCTCTTCTCCCACTTTCCTTGGAGGTCAGATGTCAGTTTGGTGCCTCGTAGCCGTATTCGGGCTTATGTCCTTCTATAGGTGCATCTTCTATATGACAGGCGAGATTAGTGATTTGCACGCACAGAATCAAATCCACCTGGATCACTGACCAGTAAAGAGGATAAGGAGATGAGACCGGTCCGGGCGCCGCTGATCAATTACACATAAGACACTACAGATCATCTCACTGCTCTAATGTTATTATCTGCCGCCTCCTCGGCAGCCATTGTCCACTATAGAATAATGTGGAATAAATAAGCCGAGACGCACGAAACACTGGTGGAGCGGAAGCAGATGAAACAGTATACAGACAAAGAAAACTTGTATCCATTCCCATATCAGGAGTCATCCATCAGGGTCTACACCAGAGGGAAAGCATCACATGGCCACGCGTTCCGGAGCCTCAGACTTGCTCCTTCCTCCGGACATACTACACAGAGTCTACCATCTTCCTTAATTCATTCCTCCCCCCCCTCCCCTTGTAGAATCATTTATACTGACCCCTCTATTCTAGAACATACACCAATCTCTTACTGCTTTACCTTCCAGTCTGTACTTGATCAGTTCATGTCTACATGGAGAGAGACGGATCCTAGGAGAACATTCACGGTGACATATTATATAATCCTAGTCCTATAGACAGATCTTACGTATTATAGAGAGGAAAATCATCAGAAATCCCAATATGAAGTCATCGTCACATCAGCAAAGAAAGTGACTTTATTCCTCTACACTGTGTGATGAAGAGTCCGCACAGCCGGCTGACAGTGACTTACAGGTTGGTGGCGCCCTCTACGGGTAATGCTGGATACAATATGGTGTCGCCCCCCTTAGCCTTGATGACGGCTTCCACTCTTGCAGGCAGACGTTCCATCAGGTGCTGGAAGGTTTCTTGGGGAATGGCGGCCCATTCTTCACGGAGTGCTGCACTGAGGAGAGGGATCCATGTAGGTCGCTGAGGCCCGGCACCAAGTCGGGGTTACAAAACATCCCAAAGGTGTTCTATAGGATTCAGGACTGTGTGTGGGCCCGTCCATTCCAGAGATGTTATTGTGGTGTAACCCCTCCGCCACAGGCCGCGCAGTATGAACAGGCGCTCCATCGTGGTGTAGGACGCAATCGCCATCCATGTCGGCCTGTGCTGTGATAGTGCCACGCAAAACAACAAGGGGTGCAAGCCCCCTCCATCAGAAACACCACCACACCAGAACACCACTGCCGTATGTTTTTGGGGGTGTCTGGATACATATTCTTTGTGTAACTTATAAGATTAGACCTCTCCTACCGGGTATTACAATAGAGCGCCCCTTTAAGTCATAGTAATAGTCATGTGGGGGGAGGGGAGACCGCCCCCTGTCATGTGACTATAGGTCACATATATATACTATAGGTCCCGTCATCATCCCCCGTCATCATTCCCCGTCATCATCCCCCGTCATCATTCCCCGTCACCATTCCCCGTCACCATTCTCCGTCACCATTCCCCGTCATCATTCTCATCATCATCCCCCGTCATCATCCCCCGTCATCATTCCCCCGTCATCATTCTCGTCATCATTCCCCGTCATCATTCTCGTCATCATCCCCCGTCATCATCCCCCGTCATCATCCCCTGTCATCATTCTCGTCATCATCCCCTGTCATCATCCCCCGTCATCATTCTCTGTCACCATTCCCCGTCATCATCCCCTGTCATCATCCCCCGTCATCATTCTCGTCATCATCCCCTGTCATCATCCCCCGTCACCATTCTCTGTCACCATTCCCCGTCATCATCCCCTGTCATCATTCTCGTCATCATCCCCCGTCATCATTCCCCGTCATCATCCCCTGTCATCATCCCCCGTCATCATCCCCTGTCATCATCCCCCGTCATCATCCCCCGTCATCATTCCCCGTCATCATCCCCCGTCATCATCCCCCGTCACCATTCCCCGTCATCAGACACGTCCCTAAAAACTCCTTTCCTTGTATGTAGTTCTCTCCATACATCCTACATAATATTATCTGTAAGGATCCCGGGATATTCCGAGTGATGATAGACTTCTATTCTCATATATGTGCGCTAAATCTGAACGCCCCTCCAAAGTCCTCGGAAACCTTGCGTTAATTGTACAATCCAAGATAAGATAAGATAAGATAAAATAATCCTGTACTAGTCCCACAGTGGGGAAGGCTTCGCTCTTCGGAATTCTCTTCCTCCCGTTTTGGTACCTGCTCGGTGGCATAAAAGGTTCAGGCTTTTGTATCCCCGTTATGTTATGATGCGACACATTGGCGCCATTTTCTGTAGTCTTTGTACCGCCCGATCTATGTGCAGATATTCGGAGTCTTTACGCTGTGTATAGAGTAACCAGCGTACAATAATCTGCGACTCGTGCGCTCCACCACATACACAATGTGCGCGCTAGTGCAATATATTCATTTCATATAAGTTTTTTGAGTCTGTATCTGACAAAGTTGTCGTTTTTTACATATTGGCGCACGTTGCAGCGTTTTGCTCCGCAGCCGTAACATCATACAAACTAGGGGATAATCAGTCCCCAATTGTACCGCCTCTTCTGGCCGCCATTCGGGAGTATTCTTGTAGTGACAGAACCCGCCTCAGTATTGGGAGATTCCGATAAGATCTCTCTGATTTGTAGACGGATTACCGTAGGACGCGGCGAATACGACTGATTCATGAAACTCATTTCTATCTCCGTTAGTGACTCCACTACATCATCCGCTCACACCGCCATCTTGGATAGCTGCTAGTGTCTAATCTCTAAAGTTTCTTTCTTTTGTGTCTCGTATATTACAAGGGAGGAACAAGTTCTCCGTGTTGGCGTCATCTCTGCGACAGGGATGGATTTTCGTGTCTGTTCTGGGTGATGGCTATTCGCAAATATAACTCTCTTACCCGCTGCACTTTTTCTACATCTACTGGTTTGAATTGCACCAGACTCTACCCTTCCCTCCAAAAACGCCATCCGATTGGCGTGGTGGGAGGAGCCCCATAATACTGGAATTAAGATAAGACACAGACCGCACCGATCCTCACCAGGTGATAAGAAGAACATCATCTCCGTCTCTTCTAGATCAGAAAAGTATTTCACTAAATGCGTTCCTTACAGAAAGAATCTTCCCCTCCCCCCACCACGTGAGACGGCGGGAAGGGCGTCCCCATAGCGGTCGCCTTTACCTGCAAATACTAAAAATGACGAGTCAATAAGTAATATGTGACTTCCAAAACATTCACTCAAAACATCCGAAAAGTGCCTGTATCTTGCCAGATGTAATGACCGTGCTTGCGCTGCCACTGCATGTGGTATACGCGAATACGACGCCTGTCTGTCACATGACAGAAACGAGAAATCATCTCGCCATTCTCTACCACATTCAATAACATCTTCATATACCCGGGGATTCGGCAACCAGTGGCAGTAAAAGCCGATCGATCCAAGACCGCAGACTTACATACACCTGCCACGATTGGACGGAGAGGAATGGGAGGGATTTACTTCTGTGTCTTAGGAGGATGGAAAATGGCCGTGAGTGGAAACGCCGCCATTAAAGGTTTCGCCTGTGGCGATGGAAATACACCCAAGTCTACCCCCTTTTGTTAAGGGTTTGCAGGGAAGCTTCAGTGGGATTTTTCTCTAATTTCCTAGAGGTGGTTTCATCACATGATCTCTCCGGGCAGCGCTCGCTATAATCCCAATCATTCAGAAGTTTCATCCCCAGCAGTTTTCCATATGATACTTTTTCTTTCCTTACATTCATTAATGCCGCGGGTTCGTTTCTCGATAGCTTATTTGTGGATTTGATTACGTTCTCCTTTAGGGTCCTGAGCTCTGATTCCACAGCCTGAGACCCCAAGGGATGAAATGACGGGGATATATCCAATAACATCTCTGGAATGGACGGGCCCGCACACAGTCCTGAATCCTATAGAACACCTTTGGGATGTTTTGTAACCCCGACTTGGTGCCGGGCCTCAGCGACCTACATGGATCCCTCTCCTCAGTGCAGCACTCCGTGAAGAATGGGCGGCCATTCCCCAAGAAACCTTCCAGCACCTGATGGAACGTCTGCCTGCAAGAGTGGAAGCCGTCATCAAGGCTAAGGGGGGGCGACACCATATTGTATCCAGCATTACCCGTAGAGGGCGCCACCAACCTGTAAGTCACTGTCAGCCGGGTGTGCGGACTCTTCATCACACAGTGTAGAGGAATAAAGTCACTTTCTTTGCTGATGTGACGATGACTTCATATTGGGATTTCTGATGATTTTCCTCTCTATAATACGTAAGATCTGTCTATAGGACTAGGATTATATAATATGTCACCGTGAATGTTCTCCTAGGATCCGTCTCTCTCCATGTAGACATGAACTGATCAAGTACAGACTGGAAGGTATAGCAGTAAGAGATTGGTGTATGTTCTGTAATAGAGGGGTCAGTATAAATGATTCTACAAGGGGAGGGGGGGGGAGGAATGAATTAAGGAAGATGGTAGACTCTGTGTAGTATGTCCAGAGGAAGGAGCAAGTCTGAGGCTCCGGAACGCGTGGCCATGTGATGCTTTCCCTCTGGTGTAGACTCCTGATATGGGAATCCAAGAAAAGTGACATTTTATTTCTCACCACTCGACTGATGCTGGATACAAGTTTTCTTCATCTGTATATTGTCCACTATACTGTGTGCAAGGCGGAGGACGGCTGTAACCCAGGTGCAAGGCGGAGGACGGCTGTAACCCAGGTGCAAGGCGGAGGACGGCTGTAACCCAGGTGCAAGGCGGAGGACGGCTGTAACCCAGGTGCAAGGCGGAGGACGGCTGTAACCCAGGTGCAAGGCGGAGGACGGCTGTAACCCAGGTGCAAGGCGGAGGACGGCTGTAACCCAGGTGCAAGGCGGAGGACGGCTGTAACCCAGGTGCAAGGCGGAGGACGGCTGTAACCCAGGTGCAAGGCGGAGGACGGCTGTAACCCAGGTGCAAGGCGGAGGACGGCTGTAACCCAGGTGCAAGGCGGAGGACGGCTGTAACCCGTGTGCAAGGCGGAGGACGGCTGTAACCCAGGTGCAAGGCGGAGGACGGCTGTAACCCAGGTGCAAGGCGGAGGACGGCTGTAACCCAGGTGCAAGGCGGAGGACGGCTGTAACCCAGGTGCAAGGCGGAGGACGGCTGTAACCCAGGTGCAAGGCGGAGGACGGCTGTAACCCACGTGCAGGGTGGAGGACGGCTGTAACCCAGGTGCAAGGTGGAGGACGGCTGTAACCCGGGTACAAGGCGGAGGACGGCTGTAACCCGGGTACAAGGTGGAGGACGGCTGTAACCCAGGTGCAAGGCGGAGGACGGCTGTAATGTGCAGGATTTCTATAATGCATAAACATGTGATGTGCCTGTAAGGTGAAGAATAAAGAGGGCACAGGAACTCCACTCTCTATTCTTCAGTGAGATCACAACTGTCTGGGGGGGGGTCCTCTACATTTCTGGGAGGGGGAATACATCTCTTAGGGGAGGGGGGGTCCTCTACATTTCTGGAATGATACAGATACAAGATACAGAAACCTTTGTTGGCACAACTGAATATACATTTGGCATTGCCAATGCAAAGAGTGGTTGGGGTGTGGGAGGGGGGTGGGTGGTTTGGAGGTACAGTAGTCTTTGGGGTCTCTTTGTTCTTGTTTGGGACATGTGGGTACGGGCGGGTGATAATGGGGTGTCACATCGGCAGGGGGGCTCACTGGAGTCCTATTGTTTGTGCTGCTGGGTTTATTGCTTTACAGCCGCAGATTGGCCTTGTGGCCATGACATGGAGGCCACAGCTGTGAACCCCCTGACCTGCGGGTAGAGCAGTCATTTTGGTAAGGCGGGCGGTGACAATGGGATACACCATAAAAGTGTGTGGAGGAATGACGCCATCAGACAGCTGTAAAGTCAGGCACAAAGGGGTGGGCGATAACCCCCTGCAGTGTCCCTGTCTGGATGGGGGGGCGCTGTGTGTAGGGGTGACGTGCAGTGTCCCGGTCTGGATGGGGGGGGCGCTGTCTGTAGGGGTGACGTGCAGTGTCCCTGTCTGGATGGGGGGCGCTGTCTGTAGGGGTGACGTGCAGTGTCCCTGTCTGGATGGGGGGGCGCTGTCTGTAGGGGTGACGTGCAGTGTCCCTGTCTGGATGGGGGGGCGCTGTCTGTAGGGGTGACGTGCAGTGTCCCGGTCTGGATGGGGGGCGCTGTCTGTAGGGGTGACGTGCAGTGTCCCGGTCTGGATGGGGGGCACTGTCTGTAGGGGTGACGTGCAGTGTCCCGGTCTGGATGGGGGGCAGTGTCTGTAGGGGTGACGTGCAGTGTCCCGGTCTGGATGGGGGTGCGCTGTCTGTAGGGGTGACGTGCAGTGTCCTGGTCTGGATGGGGGGCACTGTCTGTAGGGGTGACGTGCAGTGTCCCTGTCTGGATGGGGGGGGGCACTGTCTGTAGGGGTGACGTGCAGTGGGGGGGCACTGTGTGTAGGGGTGACGTGCAGTGTCCCGGTCTGGATTGGGGGGGCGCTGTCTGTAGGGGTGACGTGCAGTGGGGGGGCGCTGTGTGTAGGGGTGACGTGCAGTGTCCCGGTCTGGATGGGGGGGCACTGTCTGTAGGGGTGACGTGCAGTGTCCCGGTCTGTATGGGGGGGGGCACTGTCTGTAGGGGTGACGTGCAGTGTCCCTGTCTGGATGGGGGGCGCTGTCTGTAGGGGTGACGTGCAGTGTCCCGGTCTGGATGGGGGGGCGCTGTCCGTAGGGGTGACGTGCAGTGTCCCGGTCTGGATGGGGGGGGGGGCTGTCTGTAGTGGAGACGTGCAGTGTCCCGGTCTGGATGGGGGGGGGGGCTGTCTGTAGTGGAGACGTGCAGGGTCCCGGTCTGGATGGGGGGGCGCTGTCTGTAGTGGAGACGTGCAGGGTCCCTGTCTGGATGGGGGGGGGCTGTCTGTAGGGGTGACGTGCAGTGGGGGGGCACTGTGTGTAGGGGTGACGTGCAGTGTCCCGGTCTGGATTGGGGGGCGCTGTCTGTAGGGGTGACGTGCAGTGGGGGGGCGCTGTGTGTAGGGGTGACGTGCAGTGTCCCGGTCTGGATGGGGGGCGCTGTCTGTAGGGGTGACGTGCAGTGTCCCTGTCTGGATGGGGGGCGCTGTCTGTAGGGGTGACGTGCAGTGTCCCGGTCTGGATGGGGGGGGCGCTGTCTGTAGGGGTGACGTGCAGTGTCCCGGTCTGGATGGGGGGGCGCTGTCTGTAGGGGGTGACGTGCAGTGTCCCGGTCTGGATGGGGGGGGGCGCTGTCTGTAGGGGTGACGTGCAGTGTCCCGGTCTGGATGGGGGGGGCGCTGTCTGTAGGGGTGACGTGCAGTGTCCCGGTCTGGATGGGGGGCGCTGTCTGTAGGGGTGACGTGCAGTGTCCCGGTCTGGATGGGGGGGCACTGTCTGTAGGGGTGACGTGCAGTGTCCCTGTCTGGATGGGGGGGCACTGTCTGTAGGGGTGACGTGCAGTGTCCCTGTCTGGATGGGGGGGCACTGTCTGTAGGGGTGACGTGCAGTGTCCCTGTCTGGATGGGGGGGCACTGTCTGTAGGGGTGACGTGCAGGGTCCCTGTCTGGATGGGGGGGGCGCTGTCTGTAGGGGTGACGTGCAGTGGGGGGGCGCTGTGTGTAGGGGTGACGTGCAGTGGGGGGGCGCTGTCTGTAGGGGTGACGTGCAGGGTCCCTGTCTGGATGGGGGGGGCGCCGTCTGTAGGGGTGACGTGCAGTGTCCCTGTCTGGATGGGGGGCGCTGTCTGTAGGGGTGACGTGCAGTGTCCCTGTCTGGATGGGGGGCGCTGTCTGTAGGGGTGACGTGCAGTGTCCCTGTCTGGATGGGGGGCACTGTGTGTAGGGGTGACGTGCAGTGTCCCGGTCTGGATGGGGGGGCACTGTCTGTAGGGGTGACGTGCAGTGTCCCTGTCTGGATGGGGGGGCGCTGTGTGTAGGGGTGACGTGCAGTGTCCCGGTCTGGATGGGGGGGCACTGTCTGTAGGGGTGACGTGCAGTGTCCCTGTCTGGATGGGGGGGCGCTGTCTGTAGGGGTGACGTGCAGTGTCCCTGTCTGGATGGGGGGCTGTCTGTAGGGGTGACGTGCAGTGTCCCTGTCTGGATGGGGGGGCGCTGTCTGTAGGGGTGACGTGCAGTGTCCCGGTCTGGATGGGGGGCACTGTCTGTAGGGGTGACGTGCAGTGTCCCGGTCTGGATGGGGGGCAGTGTCTGTAGGGGTGACGTGCAGTGTCCCGGTCTGGATGGGGGGGCGCTGTCTGTAGGGGTGACGTGCAGTGTCCTGGTCTGGATGGGGGGCACTGTCTGTAGGGGTGACGTGCAGTGTCCCTGTCTGGATGGGGGGGGGGCACTGTCTGTAGGGGTGACGTGCAGTGTCCCGGTCTGGATGGGGGGCGCTGTCTGTAGTGGAGACGTGCAGGGTCCCTGTCTGGATGGGGGGGGGCTGTCTGTAGGGGTGACGTGCAGTGGGGGGGCGCTGTGTGTAGGGGTGACGTGCAGTGTCCCGGTCTGGATGGGGGGGGCACTGTCTGTAGGGGTGACGTGCAGTGTCCCTGTCTGGATGGGGGGCGCTGTCTGTAGGGGTGACGTGCAGTGTCCCTGTCTGGATGGGGGGGGCACTGTCTGTAGGGGTGACGTGCAGTGTCTCGGTCTGGATGGGGGGGCGCTGTCCGTAGGGGTGACGTGCAGGGTCCCGGTCTGGATGGGGGGGCGCTGTCTGTAGTGGAGACGTGCAGGGTCCCTGTCTGGATGGGGGGGGGCTGTCTGTAGGGGTGACGTGCAGTGGGGGGGCACTGTGTGTAGGGGTGACGTGCAGTGTCCCGGTCTGGATTGGGGGGCGCTGTCTGTAGGGGTGACGTGCAGTGGGGGGGGCGCTGTGTGTAGGGGTGACGTGCAGTGTCCCGGTCTGGATTGGGGGGCGCTGTCTGTAGGGGTGACGTGCAGTGTCCCGGTCTGGATGGGGGGCGCTGTCTGTAGGGGTGACGTGCAGTGTCCCTGTCTGGATGGGGGGCGCTGTCTGTAGGGGTGACGTGCAGTGTCCCGGTCTGGATGGGGGGGGCGCTGTCTGTAGGGGTGACGTGCAGTGTCCCGGTCTGGATGGGGGGCGCTGTCTGTAGGGGTGACGTGCAGTGTCCCGGTCTGGATGGGGGGGCGCTGTCTGTAGGGGTGACGTGCAGTGTCCCGGTCTGGATGGGGGGGCGCTGTCTGTAGGGGTGACGTGCAGTGTCCCGGTCTGGATGGGGGGCGCTGTCTGTAGGGGTGACGTGCAGTGTCCCGGTCTGGATGGGGGGGGCACTGTCTGTAGGGGTGACGTGCAGTGTCCCTGTCTGGATGGGGGGGCACTGTCTGTAGGGGTGACGTGCAGTGTCCCTGTCTGGATGGGGGGGCACTGTCTGTAGGGGTGACGTGCAGGGTCCCTGTCTGGATGGGGGGGGGCGCTGTCTGTAGGGGTGACGTGCAGTGGGGGGGCGCTGTGTGTAGGGGTGACGTGCAGTGGGGGGGCGCTGTCTGTAGGGGTGACGTGCAGGGTCCCTGTCTGGATGGGGGGGGCGCTGTCTGTAGGGGTGACGTGCAGTGTCCCTGTCTGGATGGGGGGCGCTGTCTGTAGGGGTGACGTGCAGTGTCCCTGTCTGGATGGGGGGCGCTGTCTGTAGGGGTGACGTGCAGTGTCCCGGTCTGGATGGGGGGGGGCGCTGTCTGTAGGGGTGACGTGCAGTGTCCCTGTCTGGATGGGGGGCACTGTGTGTAGGGGTGACGTGCAGTGTCCCGGTCTGGATGGGGGGGCACTGTCTGTAGGGGTGACGTGCAGTGTCCCTGTCTGGATGGGGGGGCGCTGTGTGTAGGGGTGACGTGCAGTGTCCCGGTCTGGATGGGGGGGCACTGTCTGTAGGGGTGACGTGCAGTGTCCCTGTCTGGATGGGGGGGCGCTGTCTGTAGGGGTGACGTGCAGTGTCCCTGTCTGGATGGGGGGCTGTCTGTAGGGGTGACGTGCAGTGTCCCTGTCTGGATGGGGGGGCGCTGTCTGTAGGGGTGACGTGCAGTGTCCCGGTCTGGATGGGGGGCACTGTCTGTAGGGGTGACGTGCAGTGTCCCGGTCTGGATGGGGGGCAGTGTCTGTAGGGGTGACGTGCAGTGTCCCGGTCTGGATGGGGGGCGCTGTCTGTAGGGGTGACGTGCAGTGTCCTGGTCTGGATGGGGGGCACTGTCTGTAGGGGTGACGTGCAGTGTCCCGGTCTGGATGGGGGGGCGCTGTCTGTAGGGGTGACGTGCAGTGTCCTGGTCTGGATGGGGGGGCACTGTCTGTAGGGGTGACGTGCAGTGTCCCTGTCTGGATGGGGGGGGGCACTGTCTGTAGGGGTGACGTGCAGTGTCCCGGTCTGGATGGGGGGCGCTGTCTGTAGTGGAGACGTGCAGGGTCCCTGTCTGGATGGGGGGGGGCTGTCTGTAGGGGTGACGTGCAGTGGGGGGGCGCTGTGTGTAGGGGTGACGTGCAGTGGGGGGGCGCTGTCTGTAGGGGTGACGTGCAGTGTCCCGGTCTGGATTGGGGGGCGCTGTCTGTAGGGGTGACGTGCAGTGTCCCTGTCTGGATGGGGGGGCGCTGTCTGTAGGGGTGACGTGCAGTGTCCCTGTCTGGATGGGGGGCGCTGTCTGTAGGGGTGACGTGCAGTGTCCCTGTCTGGATGGGGGGCGCTGTCTGTAGGGGTGACGTGCAGTGTCCCGGTCTGGATGGGGGGGGCGCTGTCTGTAGGGGTGACGTGCAGTGTCCCTGTCTGGATGGGGGGCACTGTCTGTAGGGGTGACGTGCAGTGTCCCGGTCTGGATGGGGGGGCGCTGTCTGTAGGGGTGACGTGCAGTGTCCCGGTCTGGATGGGGGGGCACTGTCTGTAGGGGTGACGTGCAGTGTCCCTGTCTGGATGGGGGGGCGCTGTCTGTAGGGGTGACGTGCAGTGTCCCGGTCTGGATGGGGGGCTGTCTGTAGGGGTGACGTGCAGTGTCCCGGTCTGGATGGGGGGGCGCTGTCTGTAGGGGTGACGTGCAGTGTCCTGGTCTGGATGGGGGGCACTGTCTGTAGGGGTGACGTGCAGTGTCCCTGTCTGGATGGGGGGGGGCACTGTCTGTAGGGGTGACGTGCAGTGTCCCGGTCTGGATGGGGGGCGCTGTCTGTAGTGGAGACGTGCAGGGTCCCTGTCTGGATGGGGGGGGGCTGTCTGTAGGGGTGACGTGCAGTGGGGGGGCACTGTGTGTAGGGGTGACGTGCAGTGTCCCGGTCTGGATTGGGGGGCGCTGTCTGTAGGGGTGACGTGCAGTGGGGGGGCGCTGTGTGTAGGGGTGACGTGCAGTGTCCCGGTCTGGATGGGGGGGGCACTGTCTGTAGGGGTGACGTGCAGTGTCCCTGTCTGGATGGGGGGGGCACTGTCTGTAGGGGTGACGTGCAGTGTCCCGGTCTGGATGGGGGGCGCTGTCTGTAGGGGTGACGTGCAGTGTCCCGGTCTGGATGGGGGGCGCTGTCTGTAGGGGTGACGTGCAGTGTCTCGGTCTGGATGGGGGGGCGCTGTCCGTAGGGGTGACGTGCAGTGTCCCGGTCTGGATGGGGGGGGGGCTGTCTGTAGTGGAGACGTGCAGTGTCCCGGTCTGGATGGGGGGGGGCTGTCTGTAGTGGAGACGTGCAGGGTCCCTGTCTGGATGGGGGGGGGCTGTCTGTAGGGGTGACGTGCAGTGGGGGGGCACTGTGTGTAGGGGTGACGTGCAGTGTCCCGGTCTGGATTGGGGGGCGCTGTCTGTAGGGGTGACGTGCAGTGGGGGGGCGCTGTGTGTAGGGGTGACGTGCAGTGTCCCGGTCTGGATTGGGGGGCGCTGTCTGTAGGGGTGACGTGCAGTGTCCCTGTCTGGATGGGGGGGCGCTGTCTGTAGGGGTGACGTGCAGTGTCCCTGTCTGGATGGGGGGGCGCTGTCTGTAGGGGTGACGTGCAGTGTCCCGGTCTGGATGGGGGGCGCTGTCTGTAGGGGTGACGTGCAGTGTCCCTGTCTGGATGGGGGGCGCTGTCTGTAGGGGTGACGTGCAGTGTCCCGGTCTGGATGGGGGGGGGCGCTGTCTGTAGGGGTGACGTGCAGTGTCCCGGTCTGGATGGGGGGCGCTGTCTGTAGGGGTGACGTGCAGTGTCCCGGTCTGGATGGGGGGGCGCTGTCTGTAGGGGTGACGTGCAGTGTCCCGGTCTGGATGGGGGGGCGCTGTCTGTAGGGGTGACGTGCAGTGTCCCGGTCTGGATGGGGGGCGCTGTCTGTAGGGGTGACGTGCAGTGTCCCGGTCTGGATGGGGGGGGCACTGTCTGTAGGGGTGACGTGCAGTGTCCCTGTCTGGATGGGGGGGCACTGTCTGTAGGGGTGACGTGCAGTGTCCCTGTCTGGATGGGGGGGCACTGTCTGTAGGGTTGACGTGCAGGGTCCCTGTCTGGATGGGGGGGGCGCTGTCTGTAGGGGTGACGTGCAGTGTCCCTGTCTGGATGGGGGGGCACTGTCTGTAGGGGTGACGTGCAGTGTCCCTGTCTGGATGGGGGGGCACTGTCTGTAGGGGTGACGTGCAGTGTCCCTGTCTGGATGGGGGGGCGCTGTCTGTAGGGGTGACGTGCAGTGGGGGGGCGCTGTGTGTAGGGGTGACGTGCAGTGGGGGGGCGCTGTCTGTAGGGGTGACGTGCAGGGTCCCTGTCTGGATGGGGGGGCACTGTCTGTAGGGGTGACGTGCAGGGTCCCTGTCTGGATGGGGGGGGCGCTGTCTGTAGGGGTGACGTGCAGTGTCCCTGTCTGGATGGGGGGGCACTGTCTGTAGGGGTGACGTGCAGGGTCCCTGTCTGGATGGGGGGGGCGCTGTCTGTAGGGGTGACGTGCAGTGTCCCTGTCTGGATGGGGGGGCACTGTCTGTAGGGGTGACGTGCAGTGTCCCTGTCTGGATGGGGGGGCACTGTCTGTAGGGGTGACGTGCAGTGTCCCTGTCTGGATGGGGGGGGCACTGTCTGTAGGGGTGACGTGCAGGGTCCCTGTCTGGATGGGGGGGGCGCTGTCTGTAGGGGTGACGTGCAGTGGGGGGGCGCTGTGTGTAGGGGTGACGTGCAGTGGGGGGGCGCTGTCTGTAGGGGTGACGTGCAGGGTCCCTGTCTGGATGGGGGGGGCGCTGTCTGTAGGGGTGACGTGCAGTGTCCCTGTCTGGATGGGGGGCGCTGTCTGTAGGGGTGACGTGCAGTGTCCCTGTCTGGATGGGGGGCGCTGTCTGTAGGGGTGACGTGCAGTGTCCCGGTCTGGATGGGGGGGGGCGCTGTCTGTAGGGGTGACGTGCAGTGTCCCTGTCTGGATGGGGGGCACTGTGTGTAGGGGTGACGTGCAGTGTCCCGGTCTGGATGGGGGGGCACTGTCTGTAGGGGTGACGTGCAGTGTCCCTGTCTGGATGGGGGGGCGCTGTCTGTAGGGGTGACGTGCAGTGTCCCTGTCTGGATGGGGGGCGCTGTCTGTAGGGGTGACGTGCAGTGTCCCGGTCTGGATGGGGGGCACTGTCTGTAGGGGTGACGTGCAGTGTCCCGGTCTGGATGGGGGGCAGTGTCTGTAGGGGTGACGTGCAGTGTCCCGGTCTGGATGGGGGGCGCTGTCTGTAGGGGTGACGTGCAGTGTCCTGGTCTGGATGGGGGGCACTGTCTGTAGGGGTGACGTGCAGTGTCCCGGTCTGGATGGGGGGGCGCTGTCTGTAGGGGTGACGTGCAGTGTCCTGGTCTGGATGGGGGGCACTGTCTGTAGGGGTGACGTGCAGTGTCCCTGTCTGGATGGGGGGGGGCACTGTCTGTAGGGGTGACGTGCAGTGTCCCGGTCTGGATGGGGGGCGCTGTCTGTAGTGGAGACGTGCAGGGTCCCTGTCTGGATGGGGGGGGGCTGTCTGTAGGGGTGACGTGCAGTGGGGGGGCGCTGTGTGTAGGGGTGACGTGCAGTGGGGGGGCGCTGTCTGTAGGGGTGACGTGCAGTGTCCCGGTCTGGATTGGGGGGCGCTGTCTGTAGGGGTGACGTGCAGTGTCCCTGTCTGGATGGGGGGGGCGCTGTCTGTAGGGGTGACGTGCAGTGTCCCTGTCTGGATGGGGGGCGCTGTCTGTAGGGGTGACGTGCAGTGTCCCTGTCTGGATGGGGGGCGCTGTCTGTAGGGGTGACGTGCAGTGTCCCGGTCTGGATGGGGGGGGCGCTGTCTGTAGGGGTGACGTGCAGTGTCCCTGTCTGGATGGGGGGGCGCTGTCTGTAGGGGTGACGTGCAGTGTCCCGGTCTGGATGGGGGGCTGTCTGTAGGGGTGACGTGCAGTGTCCCGGTCTGGATGGGGGGGCGCTGTCTGTAGGGGTGACGTGCAGTGTCCTGGTCTGGATGGGGGGCACTGTCTGTAGGGGTGACGTGCAGTGTCCCTGTCTGGATGGGGGGGGGCACTGTCTGTAGGGGTGACGTGCAGTGTCCCGGTCTGGATGGGGGGCGCTGTCTGTAGTGGAGACGTGCAGGGTCCCTGTCTGGATGGGGGGGGGCTGTCTGTAGGGGTGACGTGCAGTGGGGGGGCACTGTGTGTAGGGGTGACGTGCAGTGTCCCGGTCTGGATTGGGGGGCGCTGTCTGTAGGGGTGACGTGCAGTGGGGGGGCGCTGTGTGTAGGGGTGACGTGCAGTGTCCCGGTCTGGATGGGGGGGGCACTGTCTGTAGGGGTGACGTGCAGTGTCCCTGTCTGGATGGGGGGGGCACTGTCTGTAGGGGTGACGTGCAGTGTCCCGGTCTGGATGGGGGGCGCTGTCTGTAGGGGTGACGTGCAGTGTCCCGGTCTGGATGGGGGGCGCTGTCTGTAGGGGTGACGTGCAGTGTCTCGGTCTGGATGGGGGGGCGCTGTCCGTAGGGGTGACGTGCAGTGTCCCGGTCTGGATGGGGGGGGGCTGTCTGTAGTGGAGACGTGCAGTGTCCCGGTCTGGATGGGGGGGGGCTGTCTGTAGTGGAGACGTGCAGGGTCCCGGTCTGGATGGGGGGGCGCTGTCTGTAGGGGTGACGTGCAGTGTCCCGGTCTGGATGGGGGGCTGTCTGTAGGGGTGACGTGCAGTGTCCCGGTCTGGATGGGGGGGCGCTGTCTGTAGGGGTGACGTGCAGTGTCCTGGTCTGGATGGGGGGCACTGTCTGTAGGGGTGACGTGCAGTGTCCCTGTCTGGATGGGGGGGGGCTGTCTGTAGGGGTGACGTGCAGTGGGGGGGCACTGTGTGTAGGGGTGACGTGCAGTGTCCCGGTCTGGATTGGGGGGCGCTGTCTGTAGGGGTGACGTGCAGTGGGGGGGCGCTGTGTGTAGGGGTGACGTGCAGTGTCCCGGTCTGGATGGGGGGGGCACTGTCTGTAGGGGTGACGTGCAGTGTCCCTGTCTGGATGGGGGGGGCACTGTCTGTAGGGGTGACGTGCAGTGTCCCGGTCTGGATGGGGGGGGGCTGTCTGTAGTGGAGACGTGCAGTGTCCCGGTCTGGATGGGGGGGGGCTGTCTGTAGTGGAGACGTGCAGGGTCCCGGTCTGGATGGGGGGGGCGCTGTCTGTAGTGGAGACGTGCAGGGTCCCTGTCTGGATGGGGGGGGGCTGTCTGTAGGGGTGACGTGCAGTGGGGGGGCACTGTGTGTAGGGGTGACGTGCAGTGTCCCGGTCTGGATTGGGGGGCGCTGTCTGTAGGGGTGACGTGCAGTGGGGGGGCGCTGTGTGTAGGGGTGACGTGCAGTGTCCCGGTCTGGATTGGGGGGCGCTGTCTGTAGGGGTGACGTGCAGTGTCCCTGTCTGGATGGGGGGGGCGCTGTCTGTAGGGGTGACGTGCAGTGTCCCTGTCTGGATGGGGGGGCGCTGTCTGTAGGGGTGACGTGCAGTGTCCCGGTCTGGATGGGGGGCGCTGTCTGTAGGGGTGACGTGCAGTGTCCCTGTCTGGATGGGGGGCAGTGTCTGTAGGGGTGACGTGCAGTGTCCCGGTCTGGATGGGGGGCGCTGTCTGTAGGGGTGACGTGCAGTGTCCCGGTCTGGATGGGGGGGGCGCTGTCTGTAGGGGTGACGTGCAGTGTCCCGGTCTGGATGTGTAGGGGTGACGTGCAGTGTCCCGGTCTGGATGGGGGGGCGCTGTCTGTAGGGGTGACGTGCAGTGTCCCGGTCTGGATGGGGGGGCGCTGTCTGTAGGGGTGACGTGCAGTGTCCCGGTCTGGATGGGGGGGCGCTGTCTGTAGGGGTGACGTGCAGTGTCCCGGTCTGGATGGGGGGGGCACTGTCTGTAGGGGTGACGTGCAGTGTCCCTGTCTGGATGGGGGGGCACTGTCTGTAGGGGTGACGTGCAGTGTCCCTGTCTGGATGGGGGGGCACTGTCTGTAGGGGTGACGTGCAGGGTCCCTGTCTGGATGGGGGGGGCGCTGTCTGTAGGGGTGACGTGCAGTGTCCCTGTCTGGATGGGGGGGCACTGTCTGTAGGGGTGACGTGCAGTGTCCCTGTCTGGATGGGGGGGCACTGTCTGTAGGGGTGACGTGCAGTGTCCCTGTCTGGATGGGGGGGCGCTGTCTGTAGGGGTGACGTGCAGTGGGGGGGCGCTGTGTGTAGGGGTGACGTGCAGTGGGGGGGCGCTGTCTGTAGGGGTGACGTGCAGGGTCCCTGTCTGGATGGGGGGGCACTGTCTGTAGGGGTGACGTGCAGGGTCCCTGTCTGGATGGGGGGGGCGCTGTCTGTAGGGGTGACGTGCAGTGTCCCTGTCTGGATGGGGGGGCACTGTCTGTAGGGGTGACGTGCAGGGTCCCTGTCTGGATGGGGGGGGCGCTGTCTGTAGGGGTGACGTGCAGTGTCCCTGTCTGGATGGGGGGGCACTGTCTGTAGGGGTGACGTGCAGTGTCCCTGTCTGGATGGGGGGGCACTGTCTGTAGGGGTGACGTGCAGTGTCCCTGTCTGGATGGGGGGCACTGTCTGTAGGGGTGACGTGCAGTGGGGGGGCGCTGTGTGTAGGGGTGACGTGCAGTGGGGGGGCGCTGTCTGTAGGGGTGACGTGCAGGGTCCCTGTCTGGATAGGGGGGGCGCTGTCTGTAGGGGTGACGTGCAGTGTCCCTGTCTGGATGGGGGGCACTGTCTGTAGGGGTGACGTGCAGTGGGGGGGCGCTGTGTGTAGGGGTGACGTGCAGTGGGGGGCGCTGTGTGTAGGGGTGACGTGCAGTGGGGGGCGCTGTGTGTAGGGGTGACGTGCAGTGGGGGGCGCTGTGTGTAGGGGTGACGTGCAGTGGGGGGCGCTGTGTGTAGGGGTGACGTGCAGTGGGGGGCGCTGTGTGTAGGGGTGACGTGCAGTGGGGGGGGGCGCTGTGTGTAGGGGTGACGTGCAGTGGGGGGGCGCTGTCTGTAGGGGTGACGTGCAGTGGGGGGCGCTGTCTGTAGGGGTGACGTGCAGTGGGGGGCGCTGTGTGTAGGGGTGACGTGCAGTGGGGGGCGCTGTGTGTAGGGGTGACGTGCAGTGGGGGGCGCTGTGTGTAGGGGTGACGTGCAGTGGGGGGCGCTGTGTGTAGGGGTGACGTGCAGTGGGGGGCGCTGTCTGTAGGGTTGACGTGCAGTGGGGGGCGCTGTCTGTAGGGGTGACGTGCAGTGGGGGGCGCTGTGTGTAGGGGTGACGTGCAGTGGGGGGCGCTGTGTGTAGGGGTGACGTGCAGTGGGGGGCGCTGTGTGTAGGGGTGACGTGTAGTTGGGGGGCGCTGTGTGTAGGGGTGACGTGCAGTGGGGGGCGCTGTCTGTAGGGGTGACGTGCAGTGGGGGGCACTGTGTGTAGGGGTGACGTGCAGTGGGGGGCGCTGTGTGTAGGGGTGACGTGCAGTGGGGGGCGCTGTCTGTAGGGGTGACGTGCAGTGGGGGGGCGCTGTGTGTAGGGGTGACGTGCAGTGGGGGGCGCTGTGTGTAGGGGTGACGTGCAGTGGGGGGCGCTGTGTGTAGGGGTGACGTGCAGTGGGGGGCGCTGTCTGTAGGGGTGACGTGCAGTGGGGGGGCGCTGTGTGTAGGGGTGACGTGCAGTGGGGGGGCGCTGTGTGTAGGGGTGACGTGCAGTGGGGGGCGCTGTGTGTAGGGGTGACGTGCAGTGGGGGGCGCTGTGTGTAGGGGTGACGTGCAGTGGGGGGCGCTGTGTGTAGGGGTGACGTGCAGTGGGGGGCGCTGTGTGTAGGGGTGACGTGCAGTGGGGGGGCGCTGTGTGTAGGGGTGACGTGCAGTGGGGGGGCGCTGTGTGTAGGGGTGACGTGCAGTGGGGGGGCGCTGTCTGTAGGGGTGACGTGCAGTGGGGGGGCGCTGTGTGTAGGGGTGACGTGCAGTGGGGGGCGCTGTGTGTAGGGGTGACGTGCAGTGGGGGGGCGCTGTGTGTAGGGGTGACGTGCAGTGGGGGGGCGCTGTCTGTAGGGGTGACGTGCAGTGGGGGGCGCTGTGTGTAGGGGTGACGTGCAGTGGGGGGCGCTGTGTGTAGGGGTGACGTGCAGTGGGGGGCGCTGTGTGTAGGGGTGACGTGCAGTGGGGGGCGCTGTGTGTAGGGGTGACGTGCAGTGGGGGGGTGCTGTGTGTAGGGGTGACGTGCAGTGGGGGGGCGCTGTGTGTAGGGGTGACGTGCAGTGGGGGGGCGCTGTGTGTAGGGGTGACGTGCAGTGGGGGGCGCTGTCTGTAGGGGTGACGTGCAGTGGGGGGGCGCTGTCTGTAGGGGTGACGTGCAGTGGGGGGGCGCTGTGTGTAGGGGTGACGTGCAGTGGGGGGCGCTGTGTGTAGGGGTGACGTGCAGTGGGGGGGCGCTGTGTGTAGGGGTGACGTGCAGTGGGGGGCGCTGTCTGTAGGGGTGACGTGCAGTGGGGGGCGCTGTCTGTAGGGGTGACGTGCAGTGGGGGGGCGCTGTGTGTAGGGGTGACGTGCAGTGGGGGGCGCTGTGTGTAGGGGTGACGTGCAGTGGGGGGCGCTGTCTGTAGGGGTGACGTGCAGTGGGGGGCGCTGTCTGTAGGGGTGACGTGCAGTGGGGGGGCGCTGTGTGTAGGGGTGACGTGCAGTGGGGGGCGCTGTGTGTAGGGGTGACGTGCAGTGGGGGGGCGCTGTGTGTAGGGGTGACGTGCAGTGGGGGGCGCTGTGTGTAGGGGTGACGTGCAGTGGGGGGCGCTGTGTGTAGGGGTGACGTGCAGTGGGGGGGCGCTGTGTGTAGGGGTGATGTGCAGTGGGGGGGCGCTGTGTGTAGGGGTGACGTTCCTCCAGCCTCGGCCCCGTTGCTGGGAGTTACTCATGTCATGGACTATTGTACAGGCGAGGGAGGCCGCGAGGATTCCCCCCTGAGGGGTCGGGTTGTTCGGGAGACGGAGCGGCCTGCAATGTCAGATGACGCCGCGCCGAGCAGATTGTAAATCTTGTAGAGGAAGGCAGAGCGCAGGATAGCAAGTCAGTCCAGTGTGACCCCAAAATTCATCAAAAATTGGGGGACCCTTCACTGTTCCTGGTAGTAATGGTAAAGAAGGCCTAAGATGGGGGATCAGCGGCCTCTGTAGTCTATGGGAGGAGGCGATGCCAAAATCCAGGGACTCCCAAGAAGAGGGGAAGAGGAGAAGGTTCCGCAGTCACTGAGATTCGGGGGTCGCCATGTTTAACAAACCAGAACATATGGGAGACACACTGACCGTCATGTGACCTTGTAGGGAATTTGGGGTAAGTGGGCTTAGTCTCTGCTCCCCCCACTAGCCATGTATAATACAGGGGACACCCCCATACTCACCGTCCCCGGTGCTGAGCCCTCACACTGAGCAGCAGCAGCCGGATCTCCTGGGTCACCAGATCCTTTATGGCCGGGGGGTCGGAGAGGACGGAGCCGCTGCGGGACGGGGGTCTCGGGATGGAGCGGAGGTCTCGCCACAAATCCAGGAGAACCTCAATCTAGAAGGAGGGAGAAGGTCACAATATATAGGACGACCAAGGAGAGGGTATACAGGGCCAGCCGGACAGTATATACCAGCAGAGAGTATACAGCCGGACACTATATACCAGCAGAGAGTGTACAGCCAGACACTATATACCAGCAGAGAGTGTACAGCCAGACACTATATACCAGCAGAGAGTGTACAGCCAGACACTATATACCAGCAGAGAGTGTACAGCCAGACACTATATACCAGCAGAGAGTGTATACAGGCAGACACTATATACCAGCAGAGAGTGTACAGCCAGACACTATATACCAGCAGAGAGTGTACAGCCAGACACTATATACCAGCAGAGTGTGTACAGCCAGACACTATATACCAGCAGAGTGTATACAGCCGGACACTATATACCAGCAGAGAGTATACAGCCGGACACTATATACCAGCAGAGTGTATACAGCCAGACACTATATACCAGCAGAGTGTATACAGCCGGACACTATATACCAGCAGAGAGTATACAGCCAGACACTATATACCAGCAGAGAGTGTATACAGCCGGACACTATATACCAGCAGAGAGTGTACAGCCAGACACTATATACCAGCAGAGAGTGTATACAGCCGGACAGTATATACCAGCAGAGAGTATACAGCCAGACACTATATACCAGCAGAGAGTATACAGCCAGACACTATATACCAGCAGAGAGTATACAGCCAGACACTATATACCAGCAGAGAGTATACAGCCAGACAGTATATACCAGCAGAGAGTGTACAGCCAGACACTATATACCAGCAGAGAGTGTATACAGGCAGACACTATATACCAGCAGAGAGTATACAGCCAGACAGTATATACCAGCAGAGAGTGTACAGCCAGACACTATATACCAGCAGAGAGTGTACAGCCAGACACTATATACCAGCAGAGAGTGTACAGCCGGACACTATATACCAGCAGAGAGTATACAGCCAGACACTATATACCAGCAGAGAGTGTATACAGCCAGACACTATATACCAGCAGAGAGTATACAGCCAGACAGTATATACCAGCAGAGAGTGTACAGCCAGACACTATATACCAGCAGAGAGTGTATACAGGCAGACACTATATACCAGCAGAGAGTGTATACAGCCAGACACTATATACCAGCAGAGAGTATACAGCCAGACAGTATATACCAGCAGAGAGTGTACAGCCAGACACTATATACCAGCAGAGAGTGTACAGCCAGACACTATATACCAGCAGAGAGTGTACAGCCGGACACTATATACCAGCAGAGAGTATACAGCCAGACACTATATACCAGCAGAGTGTATACAGCCGGACACTATATACCAGCAGAGAGTGTACAGTCAGACACTATATACCAGCAGAGTGTATACAGGCAGACACTATATATCAGCAGAGAGTATACAGCCAGACACTATATACCAGCAGAGAGTGTATACAGCCAGACACTATATACCAGCAGAGTGTATACAGCCAGACACTATATACCAGCAGAGAGTATACAGCCAGACACTATATACCAGCAGAGAGTATACAGCCAGACACTATATACCAGCAGAGAGTGTACAGCCAGACACTATATACCAGCAGAGAGTATACAGCCAGACACTATATACCAGCAGAGAGTATACAGCCGGACACTATATATCAGCAGAGAGTATACAGCCAGACACTATATACCAGCAGAGAGTGTATACAGCCAGACACTATATACCAGCAGAGAGTGTATACAGCCAGACACTATATACCAGCAGAGAGTATACAGCCAGACAGTATATACCAGCAGAGAGTGTACAGCCAGACACTATATACCAGCAGAGAGTGTATACAGGCAGACACTATATACCAGCAGAGAGTGTACAGCCAGACACTATATACCAGCAGAGAGTATACAGCCAGACACTATATACCAGCAGAGAGTATACAGCCGGACACTATATATCAGCAGAGAGTATACAGCCGGACACTATATACCAGCAGAGAGTATACAGCCAGACACTATATACCAGCAGAGTGTATACAGCCAGACACAATATACCAGCAGAGAGTGTATACAGCCAGACAGTATATACCAGCAGAGAGTGTATACAGCCAGACACTATATACCAGCAGAGAGTGTACAGCCAGACACTATATACCAGCAGAGAGTGTACAGCCAGACACTATATACCAGCAGAGAGTGTACAGCCAGACACAATATACCAGCAGAGAGTATACAGCCAGACACTATATACCAGCAGAGAGTATACAGCCAGACACTATATACCAGCAGAGAGTGTATACAGGCAGACACTATATACCAGCAGAGAGTGTATACAGGCAGACACTATATACCAGCAGAGAGTGTATACAGCCAGACACTATATACCAGCAGAGAGTATACAGCCAGACAGTATATACCAGCAGAGAGTGTACAGCCAGACACTATATACCAGCAGAGAGTGTACAGCCGGACACTATATACCAGCAGAGAGTATACAGCCAGACACTATATACCAGCAGAGTGTATACAGCCGGACACTATATACCAGCAGAGAGTGTACAGTCAGACACTATATACCAGCAGAGTGTATACAGGCAGACACTATATACCAGCAGAGAGTGTACAGCCAGACACTATATACCAGCAGAGAGTATACAGCCAGACACTATATACCAGCAGAGAGTATACAGCCGGACACTATATATCAGCAGAGAGTATACAGCCAGACACTATATACCAGCAGAGAGTGTATACAGCCAGACACTATATACCAGCAGAGAGTATACAGCCAGACAGTATATACCAGCAGAGAGTGTACAGCCAGACACTATATACCAGCAGAGAGTGTATACAGGCAGACACTATATACCAGCAGAGAGTGTACAGCCAGACACTATATACCAGCAGAGAGTATACAGCCAGACACTATATACCAGCAGAGAGTATACAGCCGGACACTATATATCAGCAGAGAGTATACAGCCGGACACTATATACCAGCAGAGAGTATACAGCCAGACACTATATACCAGCAGAGAGTATACAGCCAGACACTATATACCAGCAGAGTGTATACAGCCAGACACTATATACCAGCAGAGTGTATACAGCCAGACACTATATACCAGCAGAGTGTATACAGCCAGACAGTATATACCAGCAGAGAGTGTACAGCCAGACACTATATACCAGCAGAGAGTGTACAGCCAGACACTATATACCAGCAGAGAGTATACAGCCGGACACTATATACCAGCAGAGAGTGTACAGCCAGACACTATATACCAGCAGAGTGTATACAGCCAGACACAATATACCAGCAGAGAGTGTATACAGCCAGACAGTATATACCAGCAGAGAGTGTATACAGCCAGACACTATATACCAGCAGAGAGTGTACAGCCAGACACTATATACCAGCAGAGAGTATACAGCCAGACACTATATACCAGCAGAGAGTATACAGCCAGACACTATATACCAGCAGAGAGTATACAGCCAGACACTATATACCAGCAGAGAGTATACAGCCAGACACTATATACCAGCAGAGTGTATACAGCCAGACACTATATACCAGCAGAGTGTATACAGCCAGACACTATATACCAGCAGAGAGTGTACAGCCAGACACTATATACCAGCAGAGAGTGTACAGCCAGACACTATATACCAGCAGAGTGTATACAGCCAGACACTATATACCAGCAGAGAGTATACAGCCAGACACTATATACCAGCAGAGAGTATACAGCCAGATACTATATACCAGCAGAGAGTATACAGCCAGACACTATATACCGGCAGAGAGTGTACAGTCAGACACTATATACCGGCAGAGAGTATACAGCCGGACAGTATATACCAGCAGAGAGTATACAGCCGGACACTATATATCAGCAGAGAGTATACAGCCAGACACTATATACCAGCAGAGAGTGTATACAGCCAGACACTATATACCAGCAGAGAGTGTATACAGCCAGACACTATATACCAGCAGAGAGTATACAGCCAGACAGTATATACCAGCAGAGAGTGTACAGCCAGACACTATATACCAGCAGAGTGTATACAGCCAGACACTATATACCAGCAGAGAGTATACAGCCAGACACTATATACCAGCAGAGAGTGTACAGCCAGACACTATATACCAGCAGAGAGTGTACAGCCAGACACTATATACCAGCAGAGAGTATACAGCCAGACACTATATACCAGCAGAGAGTGTACAGCCAGACACTATATACCAGCAGAGAGTATACAGCCAGACACTATATACCAGCAGAGAGTATACAGCCAGACACTATATACCAGCAGAGAGTATACAGCCGGACACTATATACCAGCAGAGAGTGTACAGCCAGACACTATATACCAGCAGAGTGTATACAGGCAGACACTATATACCAGCAGAGAGTATACAGCCAGACACTATATACCAGCAGAGAGTATACAGCCGGACACTATATACCAGCAGAGAGTGTACAGCCGGACACTATATACCAGCAGAGAGTATACAGCCGGACACTATATACCAGCAGAGAGTATACAGCCAGACACTATATACCAGCAGAGAGTGTACAGCCAGACACAATATACCAGCAGAGAGTATACAGCCAGACACTATATACCAGCAGAGAGTATACAGCCAGACACTATATACCAGCAGAGAGTATACAGCCAGATACTATATACCAGCAGAGAGTATACAGCCAGACACTATATACCAGCAGAGAGTGTACAGCCAGACACTATATACCAGCAGAGAGTATACAGCCAGACACTATATACCAGCAGAGAGTGTACAGCCAGACACTATATACCAGCAGAGTGTATACAGCCAGACACTATATACCAGCAGAGAGTATACAGCCAGACACTATATACCAGCAGAGAGTGTACAGCCAGACACTATATACCAGCAGAGAGTATACAGCCAGACACTATATACCAGCAGAGAGTGTACAGCCAGACACTATATACCGGCAGAGAGTGTACAGCCAGACACTATATACCAGCAGAGAGTATACAGCCAGACACTATATACCAGCAGAGAGTATACAGCCAGACACTATATACCAGCAGAGAGTGTACAGCCAGACACTATATACCAGCAGAGAGTATACAGCCAGACACTATATACCAGCAGAGAGTGTACAGCCAGACACTATATACCGGCAGAGAGTGTATACAGCCAGACACTATATACCAGCAGAGAGTGTATACAGCCAGACACTATATAACAGCAGAGAGTATACAGCCAGACACTATATACCAGCAGAGAGTGTACAGCCAGACACTATATACCAGCAGAGAGTGTACAGCCAGACACTATATACCAGCAGAGAGTGTATACAGCCAGACACTATATACCGGCAGAGAGTATACAGCCAGACACTATATAACAGCAGAGAGTATACAGCCAGACACTATATACCAGCAGAGAGTGTACAGTCAGACACTATATACCGGCAGAGAGTGTACAGTCAGACACTATATACCAGCAGAGAGTGTACAGCCAGACACTATATACCAGCAGAGAGTGTACAGCCAGACACTATATACCAGCAGAGAGTATACAGCCAGACACTATATACCAGCAGAGAGTATACAGCCGGACAGTATATACCAGCAGAGAGTGTACAGTCAGACACTATATACCAGCAGAGAGTATACAGCCAGACACTATATACCAGCAGAGAGTATACAGCCAGACACTATATACCAGCAGAGAGTATACAGCCAGACACTATATACCGGCAGAGAGTGTACAGTCAGACACTATATACCAGCAGAGAGTGTACAGCCAGACACTATATACCAGCAGAGAGTGTACAGCCAGACACTATATACCAGCAGAGAGTATACAGCCAGACACTATATACCAGCAGAGAGTATACAGCCGGACAGTATATACCAGCAGAGAGTGTACAGTCAGACACTATATACCAGCAGAGAGTATACAGCCAGACACTATATACCGGCAGTAGCAGAGTATACAGCCAGACACTATATACCAGCAGAGAGTATACAGCCAGACACTATATACCAGCAGAGAGTATACAGCCAGACACTATATACCGGCAGTAGCAGAGTATACAGCCAGACACTATATACCGGCAGTAGCAGAGTATACAGCCAGACACTATATACCGGCAGTAGCAGAGTATACAGCCAGACACTATATACCGGCAGTAGCAGAGTATACAGAGGCTTCCCCCGTACGTCTCGGTCTCGGGTTTCAGGCCAATTCTTGGAAAACTCAGAAAATTATTCCAAGAAAATAAATGAATCTTAAAGCAAATTTCTGAAAACTACAAACCTTAACCCTTACTTGTCTGTGAGCAGGGGAGGCTGGCAGAGCTCAGTAATCCCCCACAGCAGCACAGAGGAATAGGTAGTGCTGTATACGACAGCGTTTTATAGATTGTCAGGGTGTGGGGATTCCCTATGGACTATGGCGGAGCCCTCACCTCTGTGTGTAAGTCCAGGCTCAGCTCCACCGCCGCGTCTCCCAGGATCCTCCGGATCTCCGGCCGCTCACTCCGCGGTACCAGATCCTCCACCAGGCGCCAGAGAGAAGGAGGCGGCTCCAACAGATCCCCATGACCGCGGGTCACCGGCAGCATGGCGGCCTCCACCCCTACATCAGTATACAGCGGGGGACAGTCACAACAACGTCGTGTCACCGGGACAGGGCCCCGGACACTGCATATGTGTATAAGGCATTATATATCACAGCTACAGGGGCCCTCCTCACCTTCTCCCGGGGCCCTCCTCACCTTCTCCCGGGGCCCCGCCCCTCTCCTTCTCCCGGGGCCCCTCTCCTCTCCTTCTCCCGGGGCCCCTCTCCTCTCCTCTCCCGGGGCCCCTCTCCTCTCCTCTCCCTCTCCCGGGGCCCCTCTCCTCTCCCCTCCTTCTCCCGGGACCCCTCTCCCCTCCTTCTCCCGGGGCCCCTCTCCTCTCCTTCTCCCGGGGCCCCTCTCCTCTCCTTCTCCCGGGGCCCCTCTCCTCTCCTCTCCTTCTCCCGGGACCCCTCTCCCCTCCTTCTCCCGGGGCCCCTCTCCTCTCCTTCTCCCGGGGCCCCTCTCCTCTCCTTCTCCCGGGACCCCTCTCCTCTCCTCTCCTTCTCCCGGGGCCCCTCTCCTCTCCTTCTCCCGGGGCCCCTCTCCTCTCCTTCTCCCGGGGCCCTCCTCACCTTCTCCCGGGGCCCCTCCCCTCTCCTTCTCCCGGGGCCCTCCTCACCTTCTCCCGGGGCCCCTCTCCCCTCCTTCTCCCGGGGCCCCTCTCCTCTCCTTCTCCCGGGGCCCCTCTCCTCTCCTTCTCCCGGGGCCCCTCTCCTCTCCTTCTCCCGGGGCCCCTCTCCTCTCCTCTCCTTCTCCCGGGGCCCCTCTCCTCTCCTCTCCTTCTCCCGGGGCCCCTCTCCTCTCCTTCTCCCGGGGCCCCTCTCCTCTCCTTCTCCCGGGGCCCCTCTCCTCTCCTCTCCTTCTCCCGGGGCCCCTCTCCTCTCCTTCTCCCGGGGCCCCTCTCCTCTCCTCTCCTCTCCTTCTCCCGGGGCCCCTCTCCTCTCCCCCCCCCCCCCTCCTCTCCCCCCCCCCCCCCTCCTCTCTTCACCTTCTCTCGCTTCGCTGCTTCCGGTTTCAGTTTCCACACAGACTAAACCAAAACCAAACAGTAACTATGGCTACACAGCCACGCCCACACACCAACTCAACCACACCCACAGACACGCCCCTACACAGAGACCAGAGCGCACAGTACAACTTCTCGTGTGTATAGTCAGCGCGCAGTACAACTTCTCGTGTGTATAGTCAGCGCACAGTACAACTTCTCATGTGTATAGTCAGCGCGCAGTACAACTTCTCATGTGTATAGTCAGCGCACAGTACAACTTCTCATGTGTATAGTCAGCGCACAGTACAACTTCTCATGTGTATAGTCAGCGCACAGTACAACTTCTCATGTGTATAGTCAGCGCACAGTACAACTTCTCATGTGTATAGTCAGCGCACAGTACAACTTCTCATGTGTATAGTCAGCGCACAGTACAACTTCTCATGTGTATAGTCAGCGCGCAGTACAACTTCTCATGTGTATAGTCAGCGCACAGTACAACTTCTCATGTGTATAGTCAGAGCGCAGTACAACTTCTCATGTGTATAGTCAGCGCGCAGTACAACTTCTCATGTGTATAGTCAGCGCACAGTACAACTCCTCATGTGTATAGTCAGCGCGCAGTACAACTCCTCATGTGTATAGTCAGCGCACAGTACAACTTCTCATGTGTATAGTCAGCGCGCAGTACAACTTCTCATGTGTATAGTCAGCGCACAGTACAACTTCTCATGTGTATAGTCAGCGCACAGTACAACCTCTCGTGTGTATAGTCAGCGCACAGTACAACTTCTCATGTGTATAGTCAGCGCACAGTACAACTTCTCATGTGTATAGTCAGCGCGCAGTACAACTTCTCGTGTGTATAGTCAGCGCACAGTACAACCTCTCGTGTGTATAGTCAGCGCACAGTACAACTTCTCAAGTGTATAGTCAGCGCACAGTACAACTTCTCATGTGTATAGTCAGCGCACAGTACAACTTCTCATGTGTATAGTCAGCGCGCAGTACAACTTCTCATGTGTATAGTCAGCGCACAGTACAACTTCTCATGTGTATAGTCAGCGCGCAGTACAACTTCTCATGTGTATAGTCAGCGCACAGTACAACTTCTCATGTGTATAGTCAGCGCACAGTACAACTTCTCATGTGTATAGTCAGCGCACAGTACAACTTCTCATGTGTATAGTCAGCGCACAGTACAACTTCTCATGTGTATAGTCAGCGCACAGTACAACTTCTCATGTGTATAGTCAGCGCACAGTACAACTTCTCATGTGTATAGTCAGCGCACAGTACAACTTCTCATGTGTATAGTCAGCGCACAGTACAACTTCTCATGTGTATAGTCAGCGCACAGTACAACTTCTCATGTGTATAGTCAGCGCACAGTACAACTTCTCATGTGTATAGTCAGCGCACAGTACAACTTCTCATGTGTATAGTCAGAGCGCAGTACAACTTCTCATGTGTATAGTCAGCGCGCAGTACAACTTCTCATGTGTATAGTCAGCGCGCAGTACAACTTCTCATGTGTATAGTCAGCGCACAGTACAACTCCTCATGTGTATAGTCAGCGCGCAGTACAACTCCTCATGTGTATAGTCAGCGCACAGTACAACTTCTCATGTGTATAGTCAGCGCGCAGTACAACTTCTCATGTGTATAGTCAGCGCACAGTACAACTTCTCATGTGTATAGTCAGCGCACAGTACAACCTCTCGTGTGTATAGTCAGCGCACAGTACAACTTCTCATGTGTATAGTCAGCGCACAGTACAACTTCTCATGTGTATAGTCAGCGCGCAGTACAACTTCTCGTGTGTATAGTCAGCGCACAGTACAACCTCTCGTGTGTATAGTCAGCGCACAGTACAACTTCTCATGTGTATAGTCAGCGCACAGTACAACTTCTCATGTGTATAGTCAGCGCACAGTACAACTTCTCATGTGTATAGTCAGCGCGCAGTACAACTTCTCATGTGTATAGTCAGCGCGCAGTACAACTTCTCATGTGTATAGTCAGCGCGCAGTACAACTTCTCATGTGTATAGTCAGCGCGCAGTACAACTTCTCATGTGTATATAGTCAGCGCGCAGTACAACTTCTCATGTGTATAGTCAGCGCACAGTACAACCTCTCGTGTGTATAGTCAGCGCACAGTACAACTTCTCATGTGTATAGTCAGCGCACAGTACAACTTCTCATGTGTATAGTCAGCGCACAGTACAACTTCTCATGTGTATAGTCAGCGCGCAGTACAACTTCTCATGTGTATAGTCAGCGCGCAGTACAACTTCTCATGTGTATAGTCAGCGCACAGTACAACCTCTCGTGTGTATAGTCAGCGCACAGTACAACTTCTCATGTGTATAGTCAGCGCACAGTACAACTTCTCATGTGTATAGTCAGCGCACAGTACAACTTCTCATGTGTATAGTCAGCGCACAGTACAACTTCTCATGTGTATAGTCAGCGCACAGTACAACTTCTCGTGTGTATAGTCAGCGCGCAGTACAACTTCTCATGTGTATAGTCAGCGCGCAGTACAACTTCTCATGTGTATAGTCAGCGCACAGTACAACCTCTCGTGTGTATAGTCAGCGCACAGTACAACTTCTCATGTGTATAGTCAGCGCACAGTACAACTTCTCATGTGTATAGTCAGCGCACAGTACAACTTCTCATGTGTATAGTCAGCGCACAGTACAACTTCTCATGTGTATAGTCAGCGCACAGTACAACTTCTCATGTGTATAGTCAGCGCACAGTACAACTTCTCATGTGTATAGTCAGCGCGCAGTACAACTTCTCATGTGTATAGTCAGCGCGCAGTACAACTTCTCATGTGTATAGTCAGCGCGCAGTACAACTTCTCATGTGTATATAGTCAGCGCGCAGTACAACTTCTCATGTGTATAGTCAGCGCACAGTACAACCTCTCGTGTGTATAGTCAGCGCACAGTACAACTTCTCATGTGTATAGTCAGCGCACAGTACAACTTCTCATGTGTATAGTCAGCGCACAGTACAACTTCTCATGTGTATAGTCAGCGCGCAGTACAACTTCTCATGTGTATAGTCAGCGCGCAGTACAACTTCTCATGTGTATAGTCAGCGCACAGTACAACCTCTCGTGTGTATAGTCAGCGCACAGTACAACTTCTCATGTGTATAGTCAGCGCACAGTACAACTTCTCATGTGTATAGTCAGCGCACAGTACAACTTCTCATGTGTATAGTCAGCGCACAGTACAACTTCTCATGTGTATAGTCAGCGCACAGTACAACTTCTCGTGTGTATAGTCAGCGCGCAGTACAACTTCTCATGTGTATAGTCAGCGCGCAGTACAACTTCTCATGTGTATAGTCAGCGCACAGTACAACCTCTCGTGTGTATAGTCAGCGCACAGTACAACTTCTCATGTGTATAGTCAGCGCACAGTACAACTTCTCATGTGTATAGTCAGCGCACAGTACAACTTCTCATGTGTATAGTCAGCGCGCAGTACAACTTCTCATGTGTATAGTCAGCGCACAGTACAACCTCTCGTGTGTATAGTCAGCGCACAGTACAACTTCTCATGTGTATAGTCAGCGCACAGTACAACTTCTCATGTGTATAGTCAGAGCGCAGTACAACCTCTCGTGTGTATAGTCAGCGCACAGTACAACTTCTCATGTGTATATAGTCAGCGCGCAGTACAACTTCTCATGTGTATAGTCAGCGCACAGTACAACTTCTCATGTGTATAGTCAGCGCGCAGTACAACTTCTCATGTGTATAGTCAGCGCGCAGTACAACTTCTCATGTGTATAGTCAGCGCGCAGTACAACTTCTCATGTGTATAGTCAGCGCACAGTACAACCTCTCGTGTGTATAGTCAGCGCACAGTACAACTTCTCGTGTGTATATAGTCAGCGCGCAGTACAACTTCTCATGTGTATAGTCAGCGCACAGTACAACTTCTCGTGTGTATAGTCAGCGCACAGTACAACTTCTCGTGTGTATATAGTCAGCGCGCAGTACAACTTCTCATGTGTATAGTCAGAGCGCAGTACAACTTCTCATGTGTATAGTCAGCGCGCAGTACAACTTCTCATGTGTATAGTCAGCGCGCAGTACAACTTCTCATGTGTATAGTCAGCGCACAGTACAACTTCTCATGTATATAGTCAGCGCGCAGTACAACTTCTCATGTGTATAGTCAGCGCGCAGTACAACTTCTCATGTGTATAGTCAGCGCGCAGTACAACTTCTCATGTGTATAGTCAGCGCACAGTACAACCTCTCGTGTGTATAGTCAGCGCGCAGTACAACTTCTCATGTGTATAGTCAGCGCGCAGTACAACTTCTCATGTGTATAGTCAGCGCACAGTACAACTTCTCATGTGTATAGTCAGCGCGCAGTACAACTTCTCATGTGTATAGTCAGCGCGCAGTACAACTTCTCATGTGTATAGTCAGCGCGCAGTACAACTTCTCATGTGTATAGTCAGCGCACAGTACAACTTCTCATGTGTATAGTCAGCGCACAGTACAACTTCTCATGTGTATATAGTCAGCGCGCAGTACAACTTCTCATGTGTGTAGTCAGCGCGCAGTACAACCTCTCATGTGTATAGTCAGCGCGCAGTACAACTTCTCATGTGTATAGTCAGCGCACAGTACAACTTCTCATGTGTATAGTCAGCGCGCAGTACAACTTCTCGTGTGTATAGTCAGCGCGCAGTACAACTTCTCATGTGTGTATAGTCAGCGCACAGTACAACTTCTCATGTGTATAGTCAGCGCACAGTACAACTTCTCATGTGTATAGTCAGCGCGCAGTACAACTTCTCGTGTGTATAGTCAGCGCACAGTACAACCTCTCGTGTGTATAGTCAGCGCGCAGTACAACTTCTCATGTGTATAGTCAGCGCACAGTACAACTTCTCATGTGTATAGTCAGCGCACAGTACAACTTCTCATGTGTATAGTCAGCGCACAGTACAACTTCTCATGTGTATAGTCAGCGCGCAGTACAACTTCTCATGTGTATAGTCAGCGCACAGTACAACTTCTCATGTGTATATAGTCAGCGCGCAGTACAACTTCTCATGTGTATAGTCAGCGCGCAGTACAACTTCTCGTGTGTATAGTCAGCGCACAGTACAACTTCTCATGTGTATATAGTCAGCGCGCAGTACAACTTCTCATGTGTATAGTCAGCGCACAGTACAACTTCTCGTGTGTATAGTCAGCGCGCAGTACAACTTCTCGTGTGTATAGTCAGCGCGCAGTACAACTTCTCGTGTGTATAGTCAGCGCGCAGTACAACTTCTCGTGTGTATAGTCAGCGCACAGTACAACTTCTCATGTGTATAGTCAGCGCACAGTACAACTTCTCATGTGTATATAGTCAGCGCGCAGTACAACTTCTCGTGTGTATAGTCAGCGCGCAGTACAACTTCTCATGTGTATAGTCAGCGCGCAGTACAACTTCTCATGTGTATAGTCAGCGCACAGTACAACCTCTCGTGTGTATAGTCAGCGCACAGTACAACTTCTCATGTGTATAGTCAGCGCACAGTACAACTTCTCATGTGTATAGTCAGCGCACAGTACAACTTCTCATGTGTATAGTCAGCGCGCAGTACAACTTCTCATGTGTATAGTCAGCGCACAGTACAACCTCTCGTGTGTATAGTCAGCGCACAGTACAACTTCTCATGTGTATAGTCAGCGCACAGTACAACTTCTCATGTGTATAGTCAGAGCGCAGTACAACCTCTCGTGTGTATAGTCAGCGCACAGTACAACTTCTCATGTGTATATAGTCAGCGCGCAGTACAACTTCTCATGTGTATAGTCAGCGCACAGTACAACTTCTCATGTGTATATAGTCAGCGCGCAGTACAACTTCTCATGTGTATAGTCAGCGCACAGTACAACTTCTCGTGTGTATAGTCAGCGCGCAGTACAACTTCTCGTGTGTATAGTCAGCGCGCAGTACAACTTCTCGTGTGTATAGTCAGCGCGCAGTACAACTTCTCGTGTGTATAGTCAGCGCACAGTACAACTTCTCATGTGTATAGTCAGCGCACAGTACAACTTCTCATGTGTATATAGTCAGCGCGCAGTACAACTTCTCGTGTGTATAGTCAGCGCGCAGTACAACTTCTCATGTGTATAGTCAGCGCGCAGTACAACTTCTCATGTGTATAGTCAGCGCACAGTACAACCTCTCGTGTGTATAGTCAGCGCACAGTACAACTTCTCATGTGTATAGTCAGCGCACAGTACAACTTCTCATGTGTATAGTCAGCGCACAGTACAACTTCTCATGTGTATAGCCAGCGCGCAGTACAACTTCTCATGTGTATAGTCAGCGCACAGTACAACCTCTCGTGTGTATAGTCAGCGCACAGTACAACTTCTCATGTGTATAGTCAGCGCACAGTACAACTTCTCATGTGTATAGTCAGAGCGCAGTACAACCTCTCGTGTGTATAGTCAGCGCACAGTACAACTTCTCATGTGTATATAGTCAGCGCGCAGTACAACTTCTCATGTGTATAGTCAGCGCACAGTACAACTTCTCATGTGTATAGTCAGCGCGCAGTACAACTTCTCATGTGTATAGTCAGCGCGCAGTACAACTTCTCATGTGTATAGTCAGCGCACAGTACAACCTCTCGTGTGTATAGTCAGCGCGCAGTACAACTTCTCATGTGTATAGTCAGCGCGCAGTACAACTTCTCGTGTGTATAGTCAGCGCACAGTACAACCTCTCGTGTGTATAGTCAGCGCGCAGTACAACTTCTCATGTGTATATAGTCAGCGCGCAGTACAACTTCTCATGTGTATAGTCAGCGCGCAGTACAACTTCTCATGTGTATAGTCAGCGCGCAGTACAACTTCTCGTGTGTATATAGTCAGCGCGCAGTACAACTTCTCATGTGTATAGTCAGCGCACAGTACAACTTCTCGTGTGTATAGTCAGCGCACAGTACAACTTCTCGTGTGTATATAGTCAGCGCGCAGTACAACTTCTCATGTGTATAGTCAGCGCACAGTACAACTTCTCGTGTGTATAGTCAGCGCACAGTACAACTTCTCGTGTGTATATAGTCAGCGCGCAGTACAACTTCTCATGTGTATAGTCAGAGCGCAGTACAACTTCTCATGTGTATAGTCAGCGCGCAGTACAACTTCTCATGTGTATATAGTCAGCGCGCAGTACAACTTCTCATGTGTATAGTCAGAGCGCAGTACAACTTCTCATGTGTATAGTCAGCGCACAGTACAACTTCTCATGTGTATATAGTCAGCGCGCAGTACAACTTCTCATGTGTATAGTCAGCGCACAGTACAACTTCTCGTGTGTATAGTCAGCGCGCAGTACAACTTCTCGTGTGTATAGTCAGCGCGCAGTACAACTTCTCGTGTGTATAGTCAGCGCGCAGTACAACTTCTCGTGTGTATAGTCAGCGCACAGTACAACTTCTCATGTGTATAGTCAGCGCACAGTACAACTTCTCATGTGTATATAGTCAGCGCGCAGTACAACTTCTCGTGTGTATAGTCAGCGCGCAGTACAACTTCTCATGTGTATAGTCAGCGCGCAGTACAACTTCTCATGTGTATAGTCAGCGCACAGTACAACCTCTCGTGTGTATAGTCAGCGCACAGTACAACTTCTCATGTGTATAGTCAGCGCACAGTACAACTTCTCATGTGTATAGTCAGCGCACAGTACAACTTCTCATGTGTATAGTCAGCGCGCAGTACAACTTCTCATGTGTATAGTCAGCGCACAGTACAACCTCTCGTGTGTATAGTCAGCGCACAGTACAACTTCTCATGTGTATAGTCAGCGCACAGTACAACTTCTCATGTGTATAGTCAGAGCGCAGTACAACCTCTCGTGTGTATAGTCAGCGCACAGTACAACTTCTCATGTGTATATAGTCAGCGCGCAGTACAACTTCTCATGTGTATAGTCAGCGCACAGTACAACTTCTCATGTGTATAGTCAGCGCGCAGTACAACTTCTCATGTGTATAGTCAGCGCGCAGTACAACTTCTCATGTGTATAGTCAGCGCACAGTACAACCTCTCGTGTGTATAGTCAGCGCGCAGTACAACTTCTCATGTGTATAGTCAGCGCGCAGTACAACTTCTCGTGTGTATAGTCAGCGCACAGTACAACCTCTCGTGTGTATAGTCAGCGCGCAGTACAACTTCTCATGTGTATATAGTCAGCGCGCAGTACAACTTCTCATGTGTATAGTCAGCGCGCAGTACAACTTCTCATGTGTATAGTCAGCGCGCAGTACAACTTCTCGTGTGTATATAGTCAGCGCGCAGTACAACTTCTCATGTGTATAGTCAGCGCACAGTACAACTTCTCGTGTGTATAGTCAGCGCACAGTACAACTTCTCGTGTGTATATAGTCAGCGCGCAGTACAACTTCTCATGTGTATAGTCAGCGCACAGTACAACTTCTCGTGTGTATAGTCAGTGCACAGTACAACTTCTCGTGTGTATATAGTCAGCGCGCAGTACAACTTCTCATGTGTATAGTCAGAGCGCAGTACAACTTCTCATGTGTATAGTCAGCGCGCAGTACAACTTCTCATGTGTATAGTCAGCGCGCAGTACAACTTCTCATGTGTATAGTCAGCGCACAGTACAACTTCTCATGTATATAGTCAGCGCGCAGTACAACTTCTCATGTGTATAGTCAGCGCGCAGTACAACTTCTCATGTGTATAGTCAGCGCGCAGTACAACTTCTCATGTGTATAGTCAGCGCACAGTACAACTTCTCATGTGTATAGTCAGCGCACAGTACAACTTCTCATGTGTATAGTCAGCGCACAGTACAACTTCTCATGTGTATAGTCAGCGCGCAGTACAACTTCTCATGTGTATAGTCAGCGCGCAGTACAACTTCTCATGTGTATAGTCAGCGCACAGTACAACTTCTCATGTGTATAGTCAGCGCACAGTTCAACTTCTCATGTGTATATAGTCAGCGCGCAGTACAACTTCTCATGTGTATAGTCAGCGCGCAGTACAACTTCTCGTGTGTATAGTCAGCGCGCAGTACAACTTCTCATGTGTGTATAGTCAGCGCGCAGTACAACTTCTCATGTGTATAGTCAGCGCGCAGTACAACTTCTCATGTGTATAGTCAGCGCGCAGTACAACTTCTCGTGTGTATAGTCAGCGCGCAGTACAACTTCTCATGTGTATAGTCAGCGCACAGTACAACTTCTCATGTGTATATAGTCAGCGCGCAGTACTTCTCATGTGTATATAGTCAGCGCGCAGTACAACTTCTCATGTGTATAGTAAGCGCACAGTACAACTTCTCATGTGTATAGTCAGCGCGCAGTACAACTTCTCGTGTGTATAGTCAGCGCACAGTACAACTTCTCATGTGTATATAGTCAGCGCGCAGTACAACTTCTCATGTGTATAGTCAGCGCGCAGTACAACTTCTCGTGTGTATAGTCAGCGCACAGTACAACCTCTCGTGTGTATAGTCAGCGCGCAGTACAACTTCTCATGTGTATAGTCAGCGCGCAGTACAACTTCTCGTGTGTATAGTCAGCGCGCAGTACAACTTCTCATGTGTATAGTCAGCGCGCAGTACAACTTCTCATGTGTATAGTCAGCGCGCAGTACAACTTCTCATGTGTATAGTCAGCGCGCAGTACAACCTCTCATGTGTATATAGTCAGCGCGCAGTACAACTTCTCATGTGTATAGTCAGCGCGCAGTACAACTTCTCATGTGTATAGTCAGCGCACAGTACAACTTCTCATGTGTATAGTCAGCGCGCAGTACAACTTCTCATGTGTATAGTCAGCGCGCAGTACAACTTCTCGTGTGTATAGTCAGCGCACAGTACAACCTCTCGTGTGTATAGTCAGCGCGCAGTACAACTTCTCATGTGTATAGTCAGCGCGCAGTACAACTTCTCATGTGTATAGTCAGCGCACAGTACAACTTCTCGTGTGTATAGTCAGCGCGCAGTACAACTTCTCATGTGTATATAGTCAGCGCGCAGTACAACTTCTCATGTGTATAGTCAGCGCGCAGTACAACTTCTCATGTGTATAGTCAGCGCACAGTACAACTTCTCATGTGTATAGTCAGCGCGCAGTACAACTTCTCATGTGTATAGTCAGCGCGCAGTACAACTTCTCATGTGTATAGTCAGCGCGCAGTACAACTTCTCATGTGTATAGTCAGCGCGCAGTACAACTTCTCATGTGTATATAGTCAGCGCGCAGTACAACTTCTCATGTGTATAGTCAGCGCGCAGTACAACTTCTCGTGTGTATAGTCAGCGCGCAGTACAACTTCTCATGTGTATAGTCAGCGCGCAGTACAACTTCTCATGTGTATAGTCAGCGCGCAGTACAACTTCTCATGTGTATAGTCAGCGCACAGTACAACTTCTCATGTGTATAGTCAGCGCGCAGTACAACTTCTCATGTGTATAGTCAGCGCGCAGTACAACTTCTCATGTGTATAGTCAGCGCGCAGTACAACTTCTCATGTGTATAGTCAGCGCGCAGTACAACTTCTCATGTGTATAGTCAGCGCACAGTACAACTTCTCATGTGTATAGTCAGCGCGCAGTACAACTTCTCATGTGTATAGTCAGCGCGCAGTACAACTTCTCATGTGTATAGTCAGCGCGCAGTACAACTTCTCATGTGTATATAGTCAGCGCGCAGTACAACTTCTCATGTGTATATAGTCAGCGCGCAGTACAACTTCTCGTGTGTATAGTCAGCGCGCAGTACAACTTCTCATGTGTAAATTCTTTGGTATTTTCTTCATTTAATTTGTCTTCAATGGAAAACCACAAAAAGAATTGTCAAAAAGCCAAATTGGATATAATTCCACAGCAAACATAAAAAGGGGGTGGACAGAAGTATTGGCACTGTTTGAAAAATCATGTGATGCTTCTGTAATTTGTGTAATTAACAGCACCTGTTACTTACCTGAGGCACCTAACAGGTGGTGGCAATAACTAAATCACACTTGCAGCCGGTTGAAATGGATTAAAGTTGACTCCACCTCTGTCCTGTGTCCTTGTGTGACCACATTGAGCATGGAGAAAAGAAAGAAGACCAAAGAACTGTCTGAGGACTTGAGAAGCAAAATTGTGAGGAAGCCTGAGCAATCTCAAGGCTACAAGTCCATCTCCAAAGCCCTGAATGTTCCTGTGTCTACCATGCGCAGTGTCAGTAAGAAGTGTAAAGCCCATGGCCCTGTGGCTAACCTCCCGAGATGTGGACGGAGAAGAAACATTGACCAGAGATTTCACCGCAAGATTGTGCAGATGGCGGATAAAGAACCGCGACTAACATCCAAACAAGTCCAAGCTGCCCTGCAGTCCGAGGGTACAACAGTGTCACCCCGTACTATCCAGCGTCAGCGTCTGAATGAGAAGGGACTGTATGGTAGGAGACCCCGGAAGACCCCACTTCTTACCCACAGACAGAAGCCAGGCTGGAGTTTGCCAAAACTTACCTGAGAAAGCCAAAACCGTTCTGGAAGAATGTTCTCTGGTCAGAGGAGACAAAAGTAGGAGAAGGCCTCAACATAGAGATTACAGGAAAAAAGAGAAGAAGACGCCCCCTACAGTCAGACATGGCGGAGGTCCCTGATGGTTTGGGGTTGCTTTGCTGCCTCTGGCACTGGACTGCTTGACCGTGTGCATGGCATTATGAAGTCTGAAGACGACCAACACATTGTGCAGCATCATGTAGGGCCCAGTGTGAGAAAGCGGGGTCTCCCTCAGAGGTCAGGGCTCTTCCAGCAGGACAAGGACCCAAAACACACTTCAGGTCAGCACTAGAAAATGGTGGTGAGAGAAAGCCCTGGAGACTTGTAAAGTGGCAGCAATGAGTCCAGCCCTGAATCCCATAGAACACCTGTGGGGGAGGGGGAGAGATCTCTTGGTGGCAGTTTGGAGAAGGCCCCCTTCACATCTCAGGGGGGACCGCGAGCAGGAGCCAAAGAAGAAGGGTCTAAGATTCCAGCAGAGTCCCCGGAGGGTCTGTCACTTATTTTGCAGCAGGTTGGCGAATTCTTTGCTGGACAAGTTCTAACCAGTTGATTGTCGGAGTTTTCTTCTTCACATCTGTCTGGAGATCTTAAAGGAGAAGCTGCAAATTCCTGACGTTCTCTGCTCTGCCTCTTCTCTCTTGGGCCTTGTTCATACTTTTGGGATTTGCCGCAGTGAATCTTCCCAAGGTGTAACTCAGAGTTCCTGGACCACAGGTTCCTGCGCGGCCTATAATCCTGATGCCTGTAAGTCCTTAGACCATCTTATGTGCCTGATGGGCTGATCTGCAGCTACCAGACACGATGCATGCTGTGCCTTGTGCTCTATACCCGTGTACAGGCTCAGTATTGGCGAGGGCTCTTATGTGCCTGATGGGCTGATCTGCAGCTACCAGACACGATGCATGCTGTGCCTTGTGCTCTATACCCGTGTACAGGCTCAGTATTGGTGAGGGCTCTTATGTGCCTGATGGGCTGATCTGCAGCTACCAGACACGATGCATGCTGTGCCTTGTGCTCTATACCCGTGTACAGGCTCAGTATTGGCGAGGGCTCTTATGTGCCTGATGGGCTGATCTGCAGCTACCAGACATGATGCATGCTGCGCCTTGTGCTCTATACCCGTGTACAGGCTCAGTATTGGCGAGGGCTCTTATGTGCCTGATGGGCTGATCTGCAGCTACCAGACACGATGCATGCTGTGCCTTGTGCTCTATACCCGTGTACAGGCTCAGTATTGGCGAGGGCTCTTATGTGCCTGATGGGCTGATCTGCAGCTACCAGACACGATGCATGCTGTGCCTTGTGCTCTATACCCGTGTACAGGCTCAGTATTGGTGAGGGCTCTTATGTGCCTGATGGGCTGATCTGCAGCTACCAGACACGATGCATGCTGTGCCTTGTGCTCTATACCCGTGTACAGGCTCAGTATTGGCGAGGGCTCTTATGTGCCTGATGGGCTGATCTGCAGCTACCAGACACGATGCATGCTGCGCCTTGTGCTCTATACCTGTGTACAGGCTCAGTATTGGTGAGGGCTCTTATGTGCCTGATGGGCTGATCTGCAACTACCAGACACGATGCATGCTGCGCCTTGTGCTCTATACCTGTGTACAGGCTCAGTATTGGCGAGGGCTCTTATGTGCCTGATGGGCTGATCTGCAACTACCAGACACGATGCATGCTGCGCCTTGTGCTCTATACCTGTGTACAGGCTCAGTATTGGCGAGGGCTCTTATGTGCCTGATGGGCTGATCTGCAGCTACCAGACATGATGCATGCTGCGCCTTGTGCTCTATACCTGTGTACAGGCTCAGTATTGGCGAGGGCTCTTATGTGCCTGATGGGCTGATCTGCAGCTACCAGACATGATGCATGCTGCGCCTTGTGCTCTATACCCGTGTACAGGCTCAGTATTGGTGAGGGCTCTTATGTGCCTGATGGGCTGATCTGCAGCTACCAGACATGATGCATGCTGCGCCTTGTGCTCTATACCCGTGTACAGGCTCAGTATTGGTGAGGGCTCTTATGTGCCTGATGGGCTGATCTGCAGCTACCAGACACGATGCATGCTGTGCCTTGTGCTCTATACCTGTGTACAGGCTCAGTATTGGCGAGGGCTCTTATGTGCCTGATGGGCTGATCTGCAGCTACCAGACATGATGCATGCTGTGCCTTGTGCTCTATACCTGTGTACAGGCTCAGTATTGGCGAGGGCTCTTATGTGCCTGATGGGCTGATCTGCAGCTACCAGACATGATGCATGCTGCGCCTTGTGCTCTATACCCGTGTACAGGCTCAGTATTGGTGAGGGCTCTTATGTGCCTGATGGGCTGATCTGCAGCTACCAGACATGATGCATGCTGCGCCTTGTGCTCTATACCCGTGTACAGGCTCAGTATTGGTGAGGGCTCTTATGTGCCTGATGGGCTGATCTGCAGCTACCAGACACGATGCATGCTGTGCCTTGTGCTCTATACCTGTGTACAGGCTCAGTATTGGCGAGGGCTCTTATGTGCCTGATGGGCTGATCTGCAGCTACCAGACATGATGCATTCTGCGCCTTGTGCTCTATACCCGTGTACAGGCTCAGTATTGGCGAGGGCTCTTATGGGCTCTTATGTGCGGGTGCTGCTGTCGCCTCTCAACTGGGTTTTGGGCTCAGTACAGATGACAATACCTGGACAGAGAACAGAGGCTGCAGCCGCTTCTCCCACCGGCTGGGCAGCTGGCCCTTTAAGTTAACTGTGTCATGCCCAGGTGTGGAGCGCAGGGCACTCAGGCTGTTCCCATGCCAGGCTCTGTGCTCCAGCCTCTGGTGTCAGGGGCTGGGGGTGGTATATCTGCCCCCTCCTCTCTGGATAGCAGAGGGAGGAGGCTGTAGGAGGGGTAGGGGGGTATCAGATCACATGCTGAAGGCCAGCCCAGGAGACACAGAAGAATGAGGCTGTAATGAGAGCTCAGCCCTCCCTCCATATAAAGAGCAGCAGGCAGGGGGCACAGCCAGACCCCCGGCCTCATCGCCCCCCTGCGCACACCCCCGGCCCCAAACTGCAAACTTGTCATCAGCCTGCAAAGTTTGCACCAGGAATAGTCCAACAGTGTCTGGACCCAGGAGAAGACGCAAGGGCATCTGAGCCAGGCAAGCACCACACCGAGCCTGAGATCCCACCACCATGGGCATGCCCCGAGCCTGAGATACCACCACCACCAGCCTGGCCATACTTGGTCCATCTGAGCGGGGACATTCTGTAAGAAGCAGAGAAGTTTTGGAGATTTCTCTCTGTGCGGTTGGCCGGTGGCAGCTTCCACTGTGGGCACCATGCCAGCCAAGTGGGTACCACCACCTCCACTGCTCTGCCTGCTGCTCCTTACTCACATGGGCCTCTCTCTGAACCCCCAGGTGAACACCTGTGAGGCCAATGGCAGCATCTACTACGTGGGCGAGTGGTACTTTTTGGACTCAGATCATTGCACCCAATGCGAGTGCACCCCGGAGGGCCCAGCCTGTACCCGGACCGAGTGCACTGCCCTGCCACCCGCCTGCATGCATGTCAGCCACTACCCCACCGACTGCTGCCCCCGCTGTGAGAAGATCGGCTGTGAATATAGAGGAGAGGTGTATGAGCTCCAGGAGCAATTCCAGGTAAGTACCCAATGGGCAGTGTCATAATGTATGGTCCGGGGTACCCCTGTAATGTACACAATAATGGACACCTACCTCTACATCATACTCATCAAGGGGCACCTACCTCTACATCATACTCATCAAGGGACACCTACCTCTACATCATACCCATCAAGGGACACCTACCTCTACATCATACCCATCAAGGGCCACCTACCTCTACATCATACTCATCAAGGGGCACCTACCTCTACATCATACTCATCAAGGGGCACCTACCTCTACATCATACTCATCAAGGGCCACCTACCTCTACATCATACCCATCAAGGGACACCTACCTCTACATCATACCCATCAAGGGCCACCTACCTCTACATCATACCCATCAAGGGACACCTACCTCTACATCATACTCATCAAGGGGCACCTACCTCTACATCATACTCATCAAGGGCCACCTACCTCTACATCATACTCATCAAGGGCCACCTACCTCTACATCATACCCATCAAGGGCCACCTACCTCTACATCATACTCATCAAGGGACACCTACCTCTACGTCATACCTGTGACTACCTCTCAGACATGATATATACAGGCTGGTTGTCAGTAACAGGGGGCGGGGCTGTGACTACCTCTACACATGATATATACAGGCTGGTTGTCAGTAACAGGGGGCGGGGCTGTGACTACCTCTACACATGATATATACAGGCTGGTTGTCAGTAACAGGGGGCGGGGCTGTGACTACCTCTCAGACATGGTATATACAGCTGGTTGTCAGTAACAGGGGGCGGGGCTGTGACTACCTCTCAGACATGATATATACAGGCTGGTTGTCAGTAACAGGGGGCGGGGCTGTGACTACCTCTCAGACATGATATATACAGCTGGTTGTCAGTAACAGGGGCGGGGCTGTGACTACCTCTCAGACATGGTATATACAGGCTGGTTGTCAGTAACAGGGGGCGGGGCTGTGACTACCTCTCAGACATGATATATACAGGGGGCGGGGCTGTGACTACCTCTCAGACATGATATATACAGGCTGGTTGTCAGTAACAGGGGGCGGGGCTGTGACTACCTCTCAGACATGATATATACAGGGGCGGGGCTGTGACTACCTCTCAGACATGATATATACAGCTGGTTGTCAGTAACGGGGCGGGGCTGTGACTACCTCTCAGACATGATATATACAGGCTGGTTGTCACATTATTGTCATGGTGATACTTACCCTGGGGTCTCACTTTTTGGCGCTGCGCCTTGCTTACATGTATATAAGTTGTGATTTCTTGGCGTCTCTTCAGACACTAGTGACACCAGGACAATCACTCTCATCATCACACATCACTTTTTTTTTAACTGTGGACGTGAATTTCAGGCGGTCGGACTTGTACAGGGATGAGGTGACAGTAAATTGTGGGTGACCAGGAGGTTCTGATGATGTCACCGCTACTGTAACGTCACGGAGATACCCGACCCGGGGTAGGCTGATGTTGGGGGTTGTCGTTCCCGGGCCCGGGGTAGGCTGATGTTGGGGGTTGTCGTTCCCGGGCCCGGGGTAGGCTGATGTTGGGGGTTGTCGTTCCCGGGCCGGGGAAGGCTGATGTTGGGGGTTGTCGTTCCCGGGCCCGGGGAAGGCTGATGTTGGGGGTTGTCGTTCCCGGGTCCGGGGTAGGCTGATGTTGGGGTTGTTGTTCCCGGGGTAGGCTGATGTTGGGGGTTGTCGTTCCCGGGCCCGGGGTAGGCTGATGTTGGGGGTTGTCGTTCTCGGGGTAGGCTGATGTTGGGGGTTGTCGTTCCCGAGCCCGGGGTAGGCTGATGTTGGGGGTTGTCGTTCCCGGGGTAGGCTGATGTTGGGGGTTGTAGTTCCCGGGCCCAGGGTAGGCTGATGTTGGGGGATGTCGTTCCCGGGCCCGGGGTAGGCTGATGTTGGGGGTTGTCGGGCCCGGGGTAGACTGATGTTGGGGGTTGTCGTTCCCGGGCCCGGGGTAGGCTGATGTTGGGGGATGTCATTCCCAGGCCCGGGGTAGGCTGATGTTGGGGGTTGTAGATCCGGGGTAGGCTGATGTTGGGGGATGTCATTCCCAGGCCCGGGGTAGGCTGATGTTGGGGGTTGTCGTTCCCGAGCCCGGGGTAGGCTGATGTTGGGAGTTGTCGTTCCCGGGGTAGGCTGATGTTGGGGGTTGTAGTTCCCGGGCCCAGGGTAGGCTGATGTTGGCGGATGTCGTTCCCGGGCCCAGGGTAGGCTGATGTTGGCGGATGTCGTTCCCGGGCCCAGGGTAGGCTGATGTTGGGGGATGTCGTTCCCGGGGTAGGCTGATGTTGGGGGATGTCGTTCCCGGGGTAGGCTGATGTTGGGGGATGTCGTTCCCGGGGTAGGCTGATGTTGGGGGTTGTCGTTCCCGGGCCCGGGGTAGGCTGATGTTGGGGGTTGTCGTTCCCGGGCCCGGGGTAGGCTGATGTTGGGGGTTGTTGTTCCCGGGGTAGGCTGATGTTGGGGGTTGTTGTTCCCGGGCCCGGGGTAGGTTGATGTTGGGGGTTGTTGTTCCCGGGCCCGGGGTAGGCTGATGTTGGGGGTTGTAGATCCGGGGTAGGCTGATGTTGGGGGTTGTAGTTCCCGGGCCCGGGGTAGGCTGATGTTGGGGGATGTCGTTCCCGGGCCCAGGGTAGGCTGATGTTGGGGGATGTCGTTCCCGGGGTAGGCTGATGTTGGGGGTTGTCGTTCCCGGGGTAGGCTGATGTTGGGGGATGTCATTCCCGGGCCCGGGGTAGGCTGATGTTGGGGGTTGTAGTTCCCGGGGTAGGCTGATGTTGGGGGTTGTCGATCCCGGGGTAGGCTGATGTTGGGGGTTGTCGTTCCCGGGCCCGGGGTAGGCTGATGTTGGGGGTTGTCGTTCCCGGGCCCGGGGTAGGCTGATGTTGGGGGTTGTCGTTCCCGGGCCCGGGGTAGGCTGATGTTGGGGGTTGTCGTTCCCGGGCCCGGGGTAGGCTGATGTTGGGGGTTGTCGTTCCCGGGCCCGGGGTAGGCTGATGTTGGGGGTTGTCGTTCCCGGGGTAGGCTGATGTTGGGGGTTGTTGTTCCCAGGCCCGGGGTAGGCTGATGTTGGGGGTTGTCGATCCCGGGGTAGGCTGATGTTGGGGGTTGTCGTTCCCGGGCCCGGGGTAGGCTGATGTTGGGGGTTGTTGTTCCCGGGGTAGGCTGATGTTGGGGGTTGTCGTTCCCGGGCCCGGGGTAGGCTGATGTTGGGGGTTGTCGTTCCCGGGGTAGGCTGATGTTGGGGGTTGTCGTTCCCGGGCCCGGGGTAGGCTGATGTTGGGGATTGTAGATCCCGGGGTAGGCTGATGTTGGGGGTTGTCGATCCCGGGGTAGGCTGATGTTGGGGGTTGTTGTTCCCGGGGTAGGCTGATGTTGGGGGTTGTTGTTCCCGGGCCCGGGGTAGGCTGATGTTGGGGGTTGTAGATCCCGGGCCATCTGCTAATACTGCAGAATCAGACAATACAACTGGCTGCCAGATGAGTCAGTAAGCTGCAGGCACGCGATGAGGAATTGTACAGGGGGTGCAGGACGAGGGGGCACATTCCAGGGAAACTCTCAGTACAGGAGACCCCAATAGGCTGCGCCCATAGAGGAAGTGATAAAGGGGCCACTGCAACAGGAAGAGGGATTGGGGGAACTCTGGCTGTTACTGTTATGGGGGGCTGTGGCTGTCACCGTTATGGGGGGGCTGTGGCTGTCACTGTTATGGGGGGGGCTGTGGCTGTCACCGTTATGGGGGGGGGGCTGTGGCTGTCACCGTTATGGGGGGGCTGTGGCTGTCACTGTTATGGGGGGGGGCTGTGGCTGTCACCGTTATGGGGGGGCTGTGGCTGTCCCCGTTATGGGGGGGCTGTGGCTGTCACTGTTATGGGGGGGCTGTGGCTGTCACAGTTATGGGGGGGGGCCTGTGGCTGTCACAGTTATGGGGGGGGGGCTGTGGCTGTCACCGTTATGGGGGGGTGGTGGCTGTCACTATTATGGGGGGGCTGTGGCTGTCACAGTTATGGGGGGGGGGCCTGTGGCTGTCACAGTTATGGGGGGGTGGTGGCTGTCACTATTATGGGGGGGGCTGTGGCTGTCACAGTTATGGGGGGGGGCTGTGGCTGTCACCATTATGGGGGGGCTGTGGCTGTCACCATTATGGGGGGGCTGCGGGTGTCACCGTTATGGGGGGGCTGCGGGTGTCACTGTTATGGGGGGGCTGCGGGTGTCACTGTTACTGCTCCTCATCCTGGGCCCTGTTATGAGATGTTTCGGTTGCTGACACTTATAGCGCGTCTTTCTTGCGGTGATTTTGGCGCTCTGCCTTCGGAATGTTCCTGAGCAGTAAAACCGCCAAATCCAGAGGAAACCAATAAACTGCGGCAAATGGCTGAAACAGAACAGACCGTTAACCCTTTCTACACCAGATAATTCTTACATCTTGGAGAATCTATGAGGCCGATACTTAAAGGGGTTTCAGACCGATATTAAAGAATGTGCAAGAAAAAGCTCTAGAATTCTCCAATAGACTTTCTGGATCACTTCCTCGCGGCTTCCTAGATCTCGGCTCGCTGTCACTCATTCTCTTACTTCTAGAGGAGAAAACTCTGAAGGTGGTCATGTGACTTGCGCTCCGTGGTCATGTGACTTGCGCTCCGTGGTCATGTGACTTGCGCTCCGTGGTCATGTGACTTGCGCTCTGTGGTCATGTGACTTGCGCTCCGTGGTCATGTGACTTGCGCTCCGTGGTCATGTGACTTGCGCTTCGTGGTCATGTGACTTGCGCTCTGTGGTCATGTGACTTGCGCTCCGTGGTCATGTGACTTGCGCTCCGTGGTCATGTGACTTGCGCTCCGTGGTCATGTGACTTGCGCTCCGTGGTCATGTGACTTGCGCTTCGTGGTCATGTGACTTGCGCTCTGTGGTCATGTGACTTGCGCTCCGTGGTCATGTGACTTGCGCTCTGTGGTCATGTGACTTGCGCTCCGTGGTCATGTGACTTGCGCTCCGTGGTCATGTGACTTGCGCTCCGTGGTCACATGATGAGCACACAGGTGTACAGCTGATTACCAGGCAGATGTCTGATTACTGCGCTGTGACTGTAACGAGCTGTACACCTGTGTACTCATCACATGACCACGGAGCGTAAGTCACATGACCACGGTCAGAGTTTTCTCCTCTACAAGTAACAGAATGAGTGACAGCGAGCCGAGATCTAGGAAACCGCGAGGAAGTGATACAAAAAGTCTATTGGAGAATTCTAGAGCTTTTTATTGTACATTTGTTTGTCAATATTGGTCTGAAAGTGGCCGATCCCTTTAAGGTCACCGTTCACACGGGACATATCTCTGCGCAGAAATATGATTGTAGTGCAGATGTAGGAGCAGCCGATTACAGGAGGCCGTAAGTGATATCAGTGATATTATACAGGAGGTGACATCATCAGATATCAGTGATATTATACAGGAGGTGACATCATCAGATATCAGTGATATTATACAGGAGGTGACATCATCAGATATCAGTGATATTATACAGGAGGTGACATCATCAGATATCAGTGATATTATACAGGAGGTGACATCAGATATCAGTGATATTATACAGGAGGTGACATCATCAGATATCAGTGATATTATACAGGAGGTGACATCAGATATCAGTGATATTATACAGGAGGTGACATCATCAGATATCAGTGATATTATACAGGAGGTGACATCAGATATCAGTGATATTATACAGGGGGTGACATCATCAGATATCAGTGATATTATACAGGAGGTGACATCAGATATCAGTGATATTATACAGGAGGTGACATCAGACATCAGTGATATTATACAGGCGGTGACATCATCAGATATCAGTGATATTATACAGGAGGTGACATCAGATATCAGTGATATTATACAGGCGGTGACATCAGATATCAGTGATATTATACAGGAGGTGACATCAGACATCATAGATATTATACAGGAGGTGACATCAGATATCAGTGATATTATACAGGAGGTGACATCAGATATCAGTGATATTATACAGGAGGTGACATCAGATATCAGTGATATTATACAGGAGGTGACATCATCAGATATCAGTGATATTAAACAGGGGGTGACATCAGATATCAGTGATATTATACAGGAGGTGACATCATCAGATATCAGTGATATTATACAGGAGGTGACATCAGATATCAGTGATATTATACAGGGGGTGACATCATCAGATATCAGTGATATTATACAGGAGGTGCCATCATCAGATATCAGTGATATTATACAGGAGGTGACATCATCAGATATCAGTGATATTATGCAGCAGGTGACCTCAGATATCAGTGATATTATACAGGAGGTGACATCATCAGATATCAGTGATATTATACAGGAGGGGATCAGATATCAGTGATATTATACAGGAGGTGACATCAGATATCAGTGATATTATACAGGAGGTGACATCAGATATCAGTGATATTATACAGGAGGTGACATCATCAGATATCAGTGATATTATACAGGAGGTGACATCATCAGATATCAGTGATATTATACAGGAGGTGACATCAGATATCAGTGATATTATACAGGAGGTGACATCAGATATCAGTGATATTATACAGGAGGTGACATCATCAGATATCAGTGATATTATACAGGAGGTGACATCAGATATCAGTGATATTATACAGGAGGTGACATCATCAGATATCAGTGATATTATACAGGAGGTGACATCAGATATCAGTGATATTATACAGGAGGTGACATCAGACATCAGTGATATTATACAGGCGGTGACATCATCAGATATCAGTGATATTATACAGGCGGTGACATCAGATATCAGAGATATTATACAGGAGGTGACATCAGATATCAGAGATATTATACAGGCGGTGACATCAGATATCAGAGATATTATACAGGAGGTGACATCAGATATCAGTGATATTATACAGGGGGTGACATCATCAGATATCAGTGATATTATACAGGAGGTGACATCAGATATCAGTGATATTATACAGGGGGTGACATCATCAGATATCAGTGATATTATACAGGAGGTGACATCATCAGATATCAGTGATATTATACAGGAGGTGACATCATCAGATATCAGTGATATTATGCAGGAGGTGACATCATCAGATATCAGTGATATTATACAGGAGGTGACATCATCAGATATCAGTGATATTATACAGGAGGTGACATCATCAGATATCAGTGATATTATACAGGAGGTGACATCAGATATCAGTGATATTATACAGGAGGTGACATCATCAGATATCAGTGATATTATACAGGAGGTGACATCAGATATCAGTGATATTATACAGGAGGTGACATCATCAGATATCAGTGATATTATACAGGAGGTGACATCAGATATCAGTGATATTATACAGGGGGTGACATCATCAGATATCAGTGATATTATACAGGAGGTGACATCAGATATCAGTGATATTATACAGGAGGTGACATCAGACATCAGTGATATTATACAGGCGGTGACATCATCAGATATCAGTGATATTATACAGGAGGTGACATCAGATATCAGTGATATTATACAGGCGGTGACATCAGATATCAGTGATATTATACAGGAGGTGACATCAGACATCATAGATATTATACAGGAGGTGACATCAGATATCAGTGATATTATACAGGAGGTGACATCATCAGATATCAGTGATATTATACAGGAGGTGACATCAGATATCAGTGATATTATACAGGGGGTGACATCATCAGATATCAGTGATATTATACAGGAGGTGCCATCATCAGATATCAGTGATATTATACAGGAGGTGACATCATCAGATATCAGTGATATTATGCAGCAGGTGACCTCAGATATCAGTGATATTATACAGGAGGTGACATCATCAGATATCAGTGATATTATACAGGAGGGGATCAGATATCAGTGATATTATACAGGAGGTGACATCATCAGATATCAGTGATATTATACAGGGGGTGACATCATCAGATATCAGTGATATTATACAGGAGGTGACATCATCAGATATCAGTGATATTATGCAGCAGGTGACCTCAGATATCAGTGATATTATACAGGAGGTGACATCATCAGATATCAGTGATATTATACAGGAGGGGATCAGATATCAGTGATATTATACAGGAGGTGACATCAGATATCAGTGATATTATACAGGAGGTGACATCAGATATCAGTGATATTATACAGGAGGTGACATCATCAGATATCAGTGATATTATACAGGAGGTGACATCATCAGATATCAGTGATATTATACAGGAGGTGACATCAGATATCAGTGATATTATACAGGAGGTGACATCAGATATCAGTGATATTATACAGGAGGTGACATCATCAGATATCAGTGATATTATACAGGAGGTGACATCAGATATCAGTGATATTATACAGGAGGTGACATCATCAGATATCAGTGATATTATACAGGAGGTGACATCAGATATCAGTGATATTATACAGGAGGTGACATCAGACATCAGTGATATTATACAGGCGGTGACATCATCAGATATCAGTGATATTATACAGGCGGTGACATCAGATATCAGAGATATTATACAGGAGGTGACATCAGATATCAGAGATATTATACAGGCGGTGACATCAGATATCAGAGATATTATACAGGAGGTGACATCAGATATCAGTGATATTATACAGGGGGTGACATCATCAGATATCAGTGATATTATACAGGAGGTGACATCAGATATCAGTGATATTATACAGGGGGTGACATCATCAGATATCAGTGATATTATACAGGAGGTGCCATCATCAGATATCAGTGATATTATACAGGAGGTGACATCATCAGATATCAGTGATATTATGCAGCAGGTGACATCAGATATCAGTGATATTATACAGGAGGTGACATCAGATATCAGTGATATTATACAGGAGGTGACATCATCAGATATCAGTGATATTATACAGGAGGTGACATCAGATATCAGTGATATTATACAGGAGGTGACATCAGATATCAGTGATATTATACAGGAGGTGACATCAGATATCAGTGATATTATACAGGAGGTGACATCATCAGATATCAGTGATATTATACAGGAGGTGACATCAGATATCAGTGATATTATAAAGGAGGTGACATCAGATATCAGTAATATTATACAGGGGGTGACATCATCAGATATCAGTGATATTATACAGGAGGTGACATCATCAGATATCAGTGATATTATACAGGAGGTGACATCAGATATCAGTGATATTATACAGGAGATGACATCAGATATCAGTGATATTATACAGGAGGTGACATAATCAGATATCAGTGATATTATACAGGAGGTGCCATCATCAGATATCAGTGATATTATACAGGAGGTGACATCATCAGATATCAGTGATATTATACAGGAGGTGACATCATCAGATATCAGTGATATTATACAGGAGGTGACATCATCAGATATCAGTGATATTATACAGGAGGTGACATCATCAGATATCAGTGATATTATACAGGAGGTGACATCATCAGATATCAGTGATATTATACAGGAGGTGACATCATCAGATATCAGTGATATTATACAGGAGGTGACATCATCAGATATCAGTGATATTATACAGGAGGTGACATCATCAGATATCAGTGATATTATACAGGAGGTGACATCATCAGATATCAGTGATATTATACAGGAGGTGACATCAGATATCAGTGATGGTATACAGGAGGTGACATCAGATATCAGTGATATTATACAGGAGGTGACATCATCAGATATCAGTGATATTATACAGGAGGTGACATCAGATATCAGAGATATTATACAGGCGGTGACATCAGATATCAGAGATATTATACAGGCGGTGACATCAGATATCAGTGATATTATACAGGAGGTGACATCATCAGATATCAGTGATATTATACAGGAGGTGACATCAGATATCAGTGATATTATACAGGAGGTGACATCAGATATCAGTGATATTATACAGGGGGTGACATCAGATATCAGTGATATTATACAGGAGGTGACATCATCAGATATCAGTGATATTATACAGGCGGTGACATCATCAGATATCAGTGATATTATACAGGAGGTGACATCATCAGATATCAGTGATATTATACAGGAGGTGACATCATCAGATATCAGTGATATTATACAGGAGGTGACATCATCAGATATCAGTGATATTATACAGGAGGTGACAAAAGATATCAGTGATATTATACAGGAGGTGACATCATCAGATATCAGTGATATTATACAGGAGGTGACATCAGATATCAGTGATATTATACAGGAGGTGACATCATCAGATATCAGTGATATTATACAGGAGGTGACATCAGATATCAGTGATATTATACAGGGGGTGACATCATCAGATATCAGTGATATTATACAGGAGGTGACATCAGATATCAGTGATATTATACAGGAGGTGACATCAGACATCAGTGATATTATACAGGCGGTGACATCATCAGATATCAGTGATATTATACAGGAGGTGACATCAGATATCAGTGATATTATACAGGCGGTGACATCAGATATCAGTGATATTATACAGGAGGTGACATCAGACATCATAGATATTATACAGGAGGTGACATCAGATATCAGTGATATTATACAGGAGGTGACATCATCAGATATCAGTGATATTATACAGGGGGTGACATCAGATATCAGTGATATTATACAGGAGGTGACATCATCAGATATCAGTGATATTATACAGGAGGTGACATCAGATATCAGTGATATTATACAGGGGGTGACATCATCAGATATCAGTGATATTATACAGGAGGTGCCATCATCAGATATCAGTGATATTATACAGGAGGTGACATCATCAGATATCAGTGATATTATGCAGCAGGTGACCTCAGATATCAGTGATATTATACAGGAGGTGACATCATCAGATATCAGTGATATTATACAGGAGGGGATCAGATATCAGTGATATTATACAGGAGGTGACATCATCAGATATCAGTGATATTATACAGGAGGTGACATCAGATATCAGTGATATTATACAGGAGGTGACATCAGATATCAGTGATATTATACAGGAGGTGACATCAGATATCAGTGATATTATACAGGAGGTGACATCATCAGATATCAGTGATATTATACAGGAGGTGACATCATCAGATATCAGTGATATTATACAGGAGGTGACATCAGATATCAGTGATATTATACAGGAGGTGACATCAGATATCAGTGATATTATACAGGAGGTGACATCATCAGATATCAGTGATATTATACAGGAGGTGACATCAGATATCAGTGATATTATACAGGGGGTGACATCATCAGATATCAGTGATATTATACAGGAGGTGCCATCAGACATCAGTGATAATATACAGGCGGTGACATCATCAGATATCAGTGATATTATACAGGAGGTGACATCAGACATCAGTGATATTATACAGGCGGTGACATCATCAGATATCAGTGATATTATACAGGAGGTGACATCAGACATCAGTGATATTATACAGGCGGTGACATCATCAGATATCAGTGATATTATACAGGAGGTGACATCAGATATCAGTGATATTATACAGGAGGTGACATCAGATATCAGTGATATTATACAGGCGGTGACATCAGATATCAGAGATATTATACAGGAGGTGACATCAGATATCAGAGATATTATACAGGCGGTGACATCAGATATCAGAGATATACAGGAGGTGACATCAGATATCAGTGATATTATACAGGCGGTGACATCAGATATCAGTGATATTATACAGGAGGTGACATCAGACATCATAGATATTATACAGGAGGTGACATCAGATATCAGTGATATTATACAGGAGGTGACATCAGATATCAGTGATATTATACAGGAGGTGACATCATCAGATATCAGTGATATTATACAGGAGGTGACATCAGATATCAGTGATATTATACAGGGGGTGACATCATCAGATATCAGTGATATTATACAGGAGGTGCCATCATCAGATATCAGTGATATTATACAGGAGGTGACATCATCAGATATCAGTGATATTATGCAGCAGGTGACATCAGATATCAGTGATATTATACAGGAGGTGACATCAGATATCAGTGATATTATACAGGAGGTGACATCATCAGATATCAGTGATATTATACAGGAGGTGACATCAGATATCAGTGATATTATACAGGAGGTGACATCATCAGATATCAGTGATATTATACAGGAGGTGACATCAGATATCAGTGATATTATACAGGAGGTGACATCAGATATCAGTGATATTATACAGGAGGTGACATCAGATATCAGTGATATTATACAGGAGGTGACATCATCAGATATCAGTGATATTATACAGGAGGTGACATCAGATATCAGTGATATTATACAGGAGGTGACATCAGATATCAGTAATATTATACAGGGGGTGACATCATCAGATATCAGTGACATTATACAGGAGGTGACATCATCAGATATCAGTGATATTATACAGGAGGTGACATCAGATATCAGTGATATTATACAGGAGGTGACATAATCAGATATCAGTGATATTATACAGGAGGTGACATCAGATATCAGTGATATTATACAGGAGATGACATCAGATATCAGTGATATTATACAGGAGGTGACATAATCAGATATCAGTGATATTATACAGGAGGTGCCATCATCAGATATCAGTGATATTATACAGGAGGTGACATCATCAGATATCAGTGATATTATACAGGAGGTGACATCATCAGATATTAGTGATATTATACAGGAGGTGACATCAGATATCAGTGATATTATACAGGAGGTGACATCATCAGATATCAGTGACATTATACAGGAGGTGACATCAGATATCAGTGATATTATACAGGAGGTGACATCATCAGATATCAGTGATATTATACAGGAGGTGACATCAGATATCAGTGATATTATACAGGCGGTGACATCATCAGATATCAGTGATATTATACAGGAGGTGACATCAGATATCAGTGATATTATACAGGAGGTGACATCAGATATCAGTGATGGTATACAGGAGGTGACATCAGATATCAGTGATATTATACAGGAGGTGACATCATCAGATATCAGTGATATTATACAGGAGGTGACATCATCAGATATCAGTGATATTATACAGGAGGTGACATCAGATATTAGTGATATTATACAGGAGGTGACATCAGATATCAGTGATATTATACAGGAGGTGACATTAGATATCAGTGATATTATACAGGAGGTGACATCATCAGATATCAGTGATATTATACAGGAGGTGACATCATCAGATATCAGTGATATTATACAGGAGGTGACATCATCAGATATCAGTGATATTATACAGGAGGTGACATCAGATATCAGTGATATTATACAGGAGGTGACATCATCAGATATCAGTGATATTATACAGGAGGTGACATCAGATATCAGTGATATTATACAGGAGATGACATCAGATATTAGTGATATTATACAGGAGGTGACATCAGATATCAGTGATATTATACAGGAGGTGACATCAGATATTAGTGATATTATACAGGAGGTGACATCAGATATCAGTGATATTATACAGGAGGTGACATCATCAGATATCAGTGATATTATACAGGAGGTGACATCATCAGATATCAGTGATATTATACAGGAGGTGACATCAGATATCAGTGATATTATACAGGAGGTGACATCAGATATCAGTGATATTATACAGGAGGTGACATCAGATATTAGTGATATTATACAGGAGGTGACATCAGATATCAGTGATATTATACAGGAGGTGACATCATCAGATATCAGTGATATTATACAGGAGGTGACATCATCAGATATCAGTGATATTATACAGGAGGTGACATCAGATATCAGTGATATTATACAGGAGGTGACATCAGATATCAGTGATATTATACAGGAGAAGACATCAGATATTAGTGATATTATACAGGAGGTGACATCAGATATCAGTGATATTATACAGGAGGTGACATCAGATATCAGTGATATTATACAGGAGGTGACATCATCAGATATCAGTGATATTATACAGGAGGTGACATCAGATATCAGTGATATTATACAGGAGGTGACATCAGATATCAGTGATATTATACAGGAGGGGATCAGATATCAGTGATATTATACAGGAGGGGATCAGATATCAGTGATATTATACAGGAGGTGACATCAGATATCAGTGATATTATACAGGAGGTGACATCATCAGATATCAGTGATATTATACAGGAGGGGATCAGATATCAGTGATATTATACAGGAGGTGACATCAGATATCAGTGATATTATACAGGAGGTGACATCATCAGACATCAGTGATACAGTGTATCAGATCTTTGCTTTGTCCTGGAGCGCAGGCTGCTACGTTGTAACAAACCCTGGATTAGGGTCATTACCTTTACTAATTATGTGAAGCTCCGCCTCCACCAGTGATATAACAATTCTATGCATGACGACTACGACAGCGCGGCCTGAGGAGTCCATGAAGAAGCTGCTGCTTGTGAAGATTTTTTTCTTGTCTAGATTGTGATTGGTTTAGAGGAGCTCGTTAACCCCTGAATACCTGGTGGTTAATACATCAGCTGTAGCTACTTGTTGATGGTTTCCAGGCCGCAGTAGGTTAGATGTAGGTGACCTGTGAGAGTGGCGCCCCCTAGTGCTGTGGCTGCTGGATGTCAGTATGATGTGGGTACTGATGCAGTTGTCTGCTGTGTGTGTACACGGCCTTATCATCGCCATCTTGTCTTTCAGCCCTCAGAATGTGAACAGTGCACCTGTGACCTGGATGGCATCGCCCGCTGCCTGGTAGCCGACTGCGCCCCCCCACCATGTGTGAACCCCGTGTATGAGAAGGGCGAGTGCTGCCCCCGATGTAAAGATGGTGAGTCAGGATCCAATGACACCTCGGGAAGGGGGAGGGGGGGTTGCGCCATTTGCACCAGTTTTCTAGTGTACACAGAGTTAAAAACTAGAAAAAGAAAAAAAAATTGTGTAAGGGGAGGCTTGTGCAAAAAAATGAGACTTTTTCCACTTTTGCACTAGCACAGACGAGGAGATGTCTGATCCATCTGCCACATGGGGGCAGCACTGGCGGTATCAGTCACCCCACCCTGCTCCTGTGAGGCCCTGCGCTGGGAGGAGTCAGGGGTGGGCGGGGCATCTGTCCTGTACATTATAATGGTTGTAATTGTCCCTCTTACAGGTCCCAACTGTTATGCCGACGCCTCCCAGGGCCGCGTGATTCCCGCTGGTCAGTACGTGTGGGTGGACGCTTGTACCAAGTGTCGGTGTCATGATGGGCAGGACGTCGGCTACTGGGAAGGAAACCGCCTGGCCAAATGTGTGAAGACTAAGAACTGCAGCACAGAGGAACATCAGCAGAACTCCTAGAGGGCGGGCCCCTCCCCCTAGTGGACAGCATGGTGGCCGCCCGAATCTGGGCAAAAGAGCAGGGGTGGGGCTAGAGACTCCTCCTGGGCGGGGACTGTGCACAATAGAATCCAATGTTGTAATGTATCCTATAGATGGCGGCACGTATAGTTATATATACATGTCTTATTAGGATACTGAGGGCAGTAAGATGTTGCCGTAGTACCGGAGGACGTGCCGCCATGTCACGTGTGTTACCGCTTACACTACACGCCAATGTCTGTAACATTAAACTCTCCTCCTGTAGCCTCGGCCTCCTCATTTAGCGGTGTTCACACTGGGCAGCGCGGACGTCGCCGCCTTCACCTGCTGGGAAGAAAATTTGGCCCACAACAAATGTAATAATTATTTTATGAAAACTGTAAAGACGCAGATTACAATAATATTCTCGTCTCTGAACCCCGACACAGGTCATAGAAAAAGAATTACAAGAAGCATCCAAAGTGGACAGACCTGCCCCCGCACAATCCGACAAAGGGGCGGTCCCAAATCACACTGACACCAGGCACCAACTCTAGGACAAGGCGGGAGGAGGGGGCCGCGGGAGACGTGACCGCCGCCAGGAGGAGGCCGCGGGAGACGTGACCGCCGCCAGGAGGGGGCCGCGGGAGTCGTGACCGCCGCCAGGAGGGGGCCGCGGGAGACGTGACCGCCGCCAGGAGGGGGCCGCGGGAGTCGTGACCGCCGCCAGGAGGGGGCCGCGGGAGTCGTGACCGTCGCCAGGAGGGGGCCGCGGGAGTCGTGACCGCCGCCAGGAGGGGGCCGCGGGAGACGTGACCGATGTCAGGAGGGGGCCGCGGGAGACGTGACCGCCGCCAGGAGGGGGCCGCGGGAGTCGTAACCGATGTCAGGAGGGGGCCGCGGGAGACGTGACCACCGCCAGGAGGGGGCCGCGGGAGTCGTGACCGATGTCAGGAGGGGGCCGCGGGAGTCGTGACCGCCGCCAGGAGGGGGCCGCGGGAGGCGTGACCGCCGCCAGGAGGGGGCCGCGGGAGTCGTGACCGATGTCAGGAGGGGGCCGCGGGAGACGTGACCACCGCCAGGAGGGGGCCGCGGGAGTCGTGACCGCCGCCAGGAGGGGGCCGCGGGAGTCGTGACCGATGCCAGGAGGGGGCCGCGGGAGTGGTGACCGCCGCCAGGAGGGGGCCGTGGGAGGCGTGACCGCCGCCAGGAGGGGGCCGCGGGAGTCGTGACCGCCGCCAGGAGGGGGCCGCGGGAGTCCTGAGCGCCGCCAGGAGGGGGCCGCGGGAGACGTGACCGCCGCCAGGAGGGGGCCGCGGGAGTCGTGACCGCCGCCAGGAGGGGGCCGCGGGAGACGTGACCGCCGCCAGGAGGGGGCCGCGGGAGTCGTGACCGCCGCCAGGAGGGGGCCGCGGGAGACGTGACCGATGTCAGGAGGGGGCCGCGGGAGACGTGACCGATGTCAGGAGGGGGCCGCGGGAGTCGTGACCGCCGCCAGGAGGGGGCCGCGGGAGTCGTGACCGTCGCCAGGAGGGGGCCGCGGGAGTCGTGACCGCCGCCAGGAGGGGGCCGCGGGAGACGTGACCGATGTCAGGAGGGGGCCGCGGGAGACGTGACCGCCGCCAGGAGGGGGCCGCGGGAGTCGTAACCGATGTCAGGAGGGGGCCGCGGGAGACGTGACCACCGCCAGGAGGGGGCCGCGGGAGTCGTGACCGATGTCAGGAGGGGGCCGCGGGAGTCGTGACCGCCGCCAGGAGGGGGCCGCGGGAGGCGTGACCGATGCCAGGAGGGGGCCGCGGGAGTCGTGACCGATGCCAGGAGGGGGCCGCGGGAGTCGTGACCGCCGCCAGGAGGGGGCCGCGGGAGTCGTGACCGCCGCCAGGAGGGGGCCGCGGGAGACGTGACCGATGTCAGGAGGGGGCCGCGGGAGACGTGACCGATGTCAGGAGGGGGCCGCGGGAGACGTGACCACCGCCAGGAGGGGGCCGCGGGAGTCGTAACCGATGTCAGGAGGGGGCCGCGGGAGACGTGACCGATGCCAGGAGGGGGCCGCGGGAGTCGTGACCGATGTCAGGAGGGGGCCGCGGGAGACGTGACCGATGTCAGGAGGGGGCCGCGGGAGACGTGACCACCGCCAGGAGGGGGCCGCGGGAGTCGTGACCGCCGCCAGGAGGGGGCCGCGGGAGTCGTGACCGATGTCAGGAGGGGGCCGCGGGAGTCGTGACCGATGCCAGGAGGGGGCCGCGGGAGTCGTGACCGCCGCCAGGAGGGGGCCGCGGGAGACGTGACCGCCAACAGGAGGGGGCCGCGGGAGTCGTGACCGATGCCAGGAGGGGGCCACGGGAGTCGTGACCGATGTCAGGAGGGGGCCGCGGGAGACGTGACCACCGCCAGGAGGGGGCCGCGGGAGTCGTGACCGCCGCCAGGAGGGGGCCGCGGGAGTCGTGACCGATGCCAGGAGGGGGCCGCGGGAGTCGTGACCGATGCCAGGAGGGGGCCGCGGGAGTCGTGACCGCCGCCAGGAGGGGGCCGCGGGAGACGTGACCGCCGCCAGGAGGGGGCCGCGGGAGTCGTGACCGATGCCAGGAGGGGGCCGCGGGAGGGGGGACTTAAAGAGGAAGAATCTGCTGTTTTTTTTTCTAAATTCACCGAATTTCCAAGTGGGCGGGAACCTTTTGCTTTTCTATGAGACAATTTAAGGAGAATCAGTGCTAGTTCACACGTAGAAGGGGTGCACGGATTTTAGAGACCCCCAATAGTGCGAGTTAATGGCGGGGATCTCATGAAGTCTATTATTTAGGATTTTCTAGGAGGATTCTTTAAGAACCCCCAAGGAGGCGGAGCACTGGAGGCGGAGCAATCCTATTCATATAGTTAGTATAACCACAGCGGCAGCATTGCGAGGCCGGATTTCGCTGTGTCGTTTCTGCAGTGCTGCGGTTTTATTACCTATTGTGACCGGCAGTCGAAACACCCCCGCTGCTCCCCTCCTCTTCATGCCCCTTCCCTCCTGGAGTGCAGCTCTGGATGTGACTAGAGTAGGGCTCCATTCACACATTAACCTTCCAGGGTCCTAGAATTGTGGCCTGGCGTCTCTTAGGTGCTGTGGCCCCTGGACGGCACTGAGCAGACCCCGGGCCCTCCTGTCCCTCTGAGATAAGGCGATGCTATAGGTGGGTCAGTCACATGCAGGGGCGGCGGGGGCCCCGGGGCGGGGGAGCTCATGCACGTCGCCCATCTCACTTTTTTTCATATTTATGCCCAGTTACAGAAAAACAAATGAAAAAAAAAAATGTGAAAAACGTGGGAGAGGCAAAGAAAAGCCGAAACGGCGGGAGGCAGAGGGTTAACCCTTGTCAGCGTCCAGGCCAGTAATGGCGTCCTCCTGAGCGCTGCAGCGATGGCGGTCACATGACATACCAGCACCGCAACCTCATGGACTATGATGGCGTCGGACCGTCCACCGTGACTGGGTCTCTGGGGCAGGGGTCTTGTTGCTCTGGATGTGACTGGAGTCCTGAACAAGATTCACACGGAAAACAAAAAATTCTTTTAAAAATCCAGCAAAAATGGTCGGAGAGAACGGAGGAGCGGTCAGTCGTATGCGGGGGCGGGGTAGATCACAGTAGATCCCGCCGCAGCGGATCCCCTCATCCCTTACAATCTTCTCATGACGGCTGGTGGGCTGAGGCCCCCACAATGTGCAGAGTCCAGGGGGCGCTATCCCCTGGCTGGCCGAGGCGGCGGCTTCCCAATATCCACTGTGATGTTGGTGTACATGGGGTATTTGGCAAAGTGGATGAGCTGGTAGTGCAGGCTGTGGATCCCGTCCTTCTTCATCGTCACCTTCGTGTTCTGGATCTTTGTGAACCTGGAGCGAGCAAAGAAAACAGGTCAGAACCGAAACAGAAGTCATGGTCACACAGACAGCTGCATCCAAGGGTCAGTGCGGCCAGTGGGGTGGTCAGTCTGGCGGTCAGTGGAGTCGGTCTGGCGGTCAGTGGAGTCGGTCTGGCGGTCAGTGCAACCAGAGGTATACAGTCATGGCCAAAAGTTCAGAGACTGCCACAAATCTCCTCTTGTCACATGATCTGCTCCCTCTGGTTTCTGGGTGTTTGTCAGATGTTTTTATCACATACAGAAATAGAATTGCAATCATATTCTGAGTAATAAAAGCTTATAGTGACAGTTAGAAGGAGTTAGTGCAGCGGTGTAATATTTGCAGTGTTGCCCCTTCTTCTTCTTCAGGACCTCTGCAATTCTCCCTGGCAGCTCTCAATCACCTTCTGGACCAAATCCTGACTGATAGCCGTCCATTCTTGCACAATCAATGCTTGCATTTTGTCAGAATTTGTAGGTTCTTGTTTGTCCAGCCGTCTCTTGATGATTGACCACAAGTTCTCAATGGGATTAAGATCTGGGGAGTTTCCAGGCCATGGACCCAAAATCTCTCTGTTTTGTTCCCTGAGCCATTTAGTTCTCCCCTTTGCTTTATGGCAAGGTGCTCCATCATGCTGGAGAAGGCATTGTTGGTGGCCAAACTGCTCTTGGACGGTTGGGAGAAGTTGCTCTTGGAGGACATTCTGGTCCCATTCTTTATTCATGGCTGTGTTTTTAGGCAAGACTGTGAGAGAGCCGATTCCCTTGGCGGAGAAGCCACCCCACACATGAATGGTTTCAGGACGCTTTACAGTTGGCATGAGACAAGACTGGTGGTAGCGCTCACCTCCTCTTCTCCCAATAAGCTGTTTTCCAGATGTCCCAAACAATCGAAAAGGGGATTCATCAGAGAAAATGACTTTCCCCCAGTCCTCAGCAGTCCACTCCCTGGACCTTCTGCAGAATATCAGTCTGTCCCTGATGGTTTTTCTGGAGAGAAGTGGCTTCTTTGCTGCCCTCCTTGAGACCAGGCCTTGCTCCAAGAGTCTCCGCAGTCTCACAGTGCGTGCAGATGCACTCACACCTGCCTGCTGCCATTCCTGAGCAAGCTCTGCACTGCTGGTAGCCCAATCCCGCAGCTGAAACACTTTTAAGAGACGGTCCTGGCACTTGCTGGTCTTTCTTGGACGCCCTGGAGCCTTTTTGCCAACAATGGAACCTCTCTCCTTGAAGTTCTTGATGATGCGATAGATTGGTGACTGAGGTGCAATCTTTCTAGCTGCGATACTCTTCCCTGTTAGGCCATTTTTGTGCAGTGCAATGATGACTGCACGCGTTTCTTTAGAGATAACCATGGGTAACAGAAGACAAACAATGATGCCAAGCACCAGCCTCCTTTTACAGTGTCCAGTGGTGTCATTCTTACTTAATCATGACAGATTGATCTCCAGTCCTGTCCTCATCAACACCCACACCTGTGTTACTGGAGCAATCACTGAAACCATGTTAGCTGGTCCTTTTAAGGCAGGGCTGCAATGATGTTGAAATGTGTTTTGGGGATAAAGTTCATTTTCTAGGCAAATATTGACTTTGCAAGTAATTGCTGTTCAGCTGATCACTCTTTATAACATTCTGGAGTATCTGCAAATTGTCATCAGGAAAACGGAAGCCGTAGACTTTGTAACAATTACTATTTGTAGCATTCTCAGAACTTTTGGCCATGACTGTACATTTTCTGCACTCTTACACATGTCACATGTATACTCTACCTTTATGGTGTAACTGAGCGATATATTAACCACCACACTGACCCCTCAGGACGCACTGAGCGCTATACTGAACCCTCCGATCACAATGACCTCACTGACCGGTACACTGCTGTTATATGTGGAAGCTCTATAATGTCACTGTCTGACACCTATAGATACAGACACAGGTCAGGGTCTGGCAGACTTACTGACAATTTCCATTAACAACCAGCATGACTGTGAGTTCAGCTCTGGAGCAAAAGAACCTTACAGGAGCTGCACTGCTGCATGGTGTGTACGCACGTCAGGGAGGCGGGGCTTACCGCTGGGGGTTGGGCTCATTGTGCTTATCACGCTCGTGTTTGATCATTCGGTAACGACCGATGCGAATATCAGGTCTGGAAACCTTCATCCCATTCAATGTGATCCTGGGGACAAGAGAGATGTGTAAGAGCCATTATGTATGGAGAGTATAGGGTCACCCTGTATACATCACCAGGAGGAGAGGTATGGAGAGTATAGGGTCACCCTGTATACATCACCAGGAGGGGAGGTATGGAGAGTATAGGGTCACCCTGTATACATCACCAGGAGGAGAGGTATAGAGAGTATAGGGTCACCCTGTATACATCACCAGGAGGAGAGGTATGGAGAGTATAGGGTCACCCTGTATACATCACCAGGAGGAGAGGTATAGAGAGTATAGGGTCACCCTGTATACATCACCAGGAGGAGAGGTATAGAGAGTATAGGGTCACCCTGTATACATCACCAGGAGAAGTATGGAGAGTATAGGGTCACCCTGTATACATCACCAGGAGAAGTATGGAGAGTATAGGGTCACCCTGTATACATCACCAGGAGGAGAGGTATGGAGAGTATAGGGTCACCCTGTATACATCACCAGGAGGAGAGGTATAGAGAGTATAGGGTCACCCTGTATACATCACCAGGAGGAGAGGTATGGAGAGTATAGGGTCACCCTGTATACATCACCAGGAGGAGAGGTATGGAGAGTATAGGGTCACCCTGTATACATCACCAGGAGGAGAGGTATGGAGAGTATAGGGTCACCCTGTATACATCACCAGGAGGAGAGGTATAGAGAGTATAGGGTCACCATGTATACATCACCAGGAGAGGTATGGAGAATATAGGGACACCCTGTATACATCACCAGGAGGAGAGGTATAGAGAGTATAGGGTCACCCTGTATACATCACCAGGAGGAGAGGTATGGAGAGTATAGGGTCACCCTGTATACATCACCAGGAGGAGAGGTATAGAGAGTATAGGGTCACCCTGTATACATCACCAGGAGGAGAGGTATGGAGAGTATAGGGACACCCTGTATACATCACCAGGAGGAGAGGTATAGAGAGTATAGGGTCACCCTGTATACATCACCAGGAGGAGAGGTATAGAGAGTATAGGGTCACCCTGTATACATCACCAGGAGGAGAGGTATAGAGAGTATAGGGTCACCCTGTATACATCACCAGGAGGAGAGGTATAGAGAGTATAGGGTCACCCTGTATACATCACCAGGAGGAGAGGTATAGAGAGTATAGGGTCACCCTGTATACATCACCAGGAGGAGAGGTATGGAGAGTATAGGGTCACCCTGTATACATCACCAGGAGGAGAGGTATAGAGAGTATAGGGTCACCCTGTATACATCACCAGGAGGAGAGGTATAGAGAGTATAGGGTCACCCTGTATACATCACCAGGAGGAGAGGTATAGAGAGTATAGGGTCACCCTGTATACATCACCAGGAGAGGTATAGAGAGTATAGGGTCACCCTGTATACATCACCAGGAGAAGTATGGAGAGTATAGGGTCACCCTGTATACATCACCAGGAGGAGAGGTATAGAGAGTATAGGGTCACCATGTATACATCACCAGGAGGAGAGGTATAGAGAGTATAGGGTCACCCTGTATACATCACCAGGAGGAGAGGTATAGAGAGTATAGGGTCACCCTGTATACATCACCAGGAGGAGAGGTATAGAGAGTATAGGGTCACCCTGTATACATCACCAGGAGGAGAGGTATAGAGAGTATAGGGTCACCCTGTATACATCACCAGGAGGAGAGGTATAGAGAGTATAGGGTCACCCTGTATACATCACCAGGAGGAGAGGTATAGAGAGTATAGGGTCACCCTGTATACATCACCAGGAGAGGTATGGAGAGTATAGGGTCACCCTGTATACATCACCAGGAGGAGAGGTATGGAGAGTATAGGGTCACCCTGTATACATCACCAGGAGAGGTATGGAGAGTATAGGGTCACCCTGTATACATCACCAGGAGGAGAGGTATAGAGAGTATAGGGTCACCCTGTATACATCACCAGGAGGAGAGGTATGGAGAGTATAGGGTCACCCTGTATACATCACCAGGAGGAGAGGTATAGAGAGTATAGGGTCACCCTGTATACATCACCAGGAGGAGAGGTATGGAGAGTATAGGGTCACCCTGTATACATCACCAGGAGGAGAGGTATAGAGAGTATAGGGTCACCCTGTATACATCACCAGGAGGAGAGGTATGGAGAGTATAGGGACACCCTGTATACATCACCAGGAGGAGAGGTATAGAGAGTATAGGGTCACCCTGTATACATCACCAGGAGGAGAGGTATGGAGAGTATAGGGTCACCCTGTATACATCACCAGGAGGAGAGGTATAGAGAGTATAGGGTCACCCTGTATACATCACCAGGAGGAGAGGTATGGAGAGTATAGGGTCACCCTGTATACATCACCAGGAGAGGTATGGAGAGTATAGGGTCACCCTGTATACATCACCAGGAGGAGAGGTATGGAGAGTATAGGGTCACCCTGTATACATCACCAGGAGGAGAGGTATAGAGAGTATAGGGTCACCCTGTATACATCACCAGGAGGAGAGGTATGGAGAGTATAGGGTCACCCTGTATACATCACCAGGAGAGGTATGGAGAGTATAGGGTCACCCTGTATACATCACCAGGAGGAGAGGTATGGAGAGTATAGGGTCACCCTGTATACATCACCAGGAGGAGAGGTATGGAGAGTATAGGGTCACCCTGTATACATCACCAGGAGGAGAGGTATAGAGAGTATAGGGTCACCCTGTATACATCACCAGGAGGAGAGGTATAGAGAGTATAGGGTCACCCTGTATACATCACCAGGAGAGGTATAGAGAGTATAGGGTCACCCTGTATACATCACCAGGAGGAGAGGTATAGAGAGTATAGGGTCACCCTGTATACATCACCAGGAGAGGTATGGAGAGTATAGGGTCACCCTGTATACATCACCAGGAGGAGAGGTATGGAGAGTATAGGGTCACCCTGTATACATCACCAGGAGGAGAGGTATGGAGAGTATAGGGTCACCCTGTATACATCACCAGGAGGAGAGGTATAGAGAGTATAGGGTCACCCTGTATACATCACCAGGAGGAGAGGTATGGAGAGTATAGGGACACCCTGTATACATCACCAGGAGGAGAGGTATGGAGAGTATAGGGACACCCTGTATACATCACCAGGAGGAGAGGTATGGAGAGTATAGGGTCACCCTGTATACATCACCAGGAGAGGTATAGAGAGTATAGGGTCACCCTGTATACATCACCAGGAGGAGAGGTATGGAGAGTATAGGGTCACCCTGTATACATCACCAGGAGGAGAGGTATAGAGAGTACAGGGTCACCCTGTATACATCACCAGGAGGAGAGGTATAGAGAGTATAGGGTCACCCTGTATACATCACCAGGAGGAGAGGTATGGAGAGTATAGGGTCACCCTGTATACATCACCAGGAGGAGAGGTATGGAGAGTATAGGGTCACCCTGTATACATCACCAGGAGAGGTATAGAGAGTATAGGGTCACCCTGTATACATCACCAGGAGGAGAGGTATAGAGAGTATAGGGTCACCCTGTATACATCACTAGGAGAGGTATGGAGAGTATAGGGTCACCCTGTATACATCACCAGGAGGAGAGGTATAGAGAGTATAGGGTCACCATGTATACATCACCAGGAGGAGAGGTATAGAGAGTATAGGGTCACCCTGTATACATCACCAGGAGGAGAGGTATGGAGAGTATAGGGTCACCCTGTATACATCACCAGGAGAGGTATAGAGAGTATAGGGTCACCCTGTATACATCACCAGGAGGAGAGGTATAGAGAGTATAGGGTCACCCTGTATACATCACCAGGAGGAGAGGTATAGAGAGTATAGGGTCACCCTGTATACATCACCAGGAGGAGAGGTATGGAGAGTATAGGGTCACCCTGTATACATCACCAGGAGAGGTATAGAGAGTATAGGGTCACCCTGTATACATCACCAGGAGGAGAGGTATAGAGAGTATAGGGTCACCCTGTATACATCACCAGGAGAGGTATGGAGAGTATAGGGTCACCCTGTATACATCACCAGGAGGAGAGGTATAGAGAGTATAGGGTCACCCTGTATACATCACCAGGAGGAGAGGTATGGAGAGTATAGGGTCACCCTGTATACATCACCAGGAGGAGAGGTATGGAGAGTATAGGATCACCCTGTATACATCACCAGGAGGAGAGGTATGGAGAGTATAGGGTCACCCTGTATACATCACCAGGAGAGGTATAGAGAGTATAGGATCACCCTGTATACATCACCAGGAGGAGAGGTATGGAGAGTATAGGGTCACCCTGTATACATCACCAGGAGGAGAGGTATAGAGAGTATAGGGTCACCCTGTATACATCACCAGGAGGAGAGGTATGGAGAGTATAGGGTCACCCTGTATACATCACCAGGAGGAGAGGTATAGAGAGTATTGGGTCACCCTGTATACATCACCAGGAGGAGAGGTATAGAGAGTATAGGGTCACCCTGTATACATCACCAGGAGAGGTATAGAGAGTATAGGGTCACCCTGTATACATCACCAGGAGGAGAGGTATGGAGAGTATAGGGTCACCCTGTATACATCACCAGGAGGAGAGGTATAGAGAGTATAGGGTCACCATGTATACATCACCAGGAGAGGTATGGAGAATATAGGGACACCCTGTATACATCACCAGGAGGAGAGGTATAGAGAGTATAGGGTCACCCTGTATACATCACCAGGAGGAGAGGTATGGAGAGTATAGGGTCACCCTGTATACATCACCAGGAGGAGAGGTATAGAGAGTATAGGGTCACCCTGTATACATCACCAGGAGGAGAGGTGTGGAGAGTATAGGGACACCCTGTATACATCACCAGGAGGAGAGGTGTGGAGAGTATAGGGACACCCTGTATACATCACCAGGAGGAGAGGTGTGGAGAGTATAGGGTCACCCTGTATACATCACCAGGAGGAGAGGTGTGGAGAGTATAGGGACACCCTGTATACATCACCAGGAGGAGAGGTATGGAGAGTATAGGGTCACCCTGTATACATCAGTATGTTTGGTGTCATGTGACATGGGCGGTTCGGCACCTGTTGTAGATGTCGTCGTCTTCTCCTCCCCACCCCCAGTACTCGTTGGGGAAACCATTAATCTTCATGAACTGCGACTTACTCAGACCGGAAACTCCCCCGAAATACCCGGCATATGGGAGCCTGTAAGAAGGAGGAAACCATCAGCAGTCAGGAGGCGTCTACACACACACACACACACATATATATATATACTGCTCTTCCTGGAAAACTGGCTGACAACCACTGGAAGAGTTCCCACTCAGGTTGTCACCCAGCTTACCCAGACTCCTGATAAGTTCAGGTGACTCGCGCCTCGCCTATGTTATGGAGGGGATCCGCCGGGTCACTTCTTATCCTGCGGCCTGGGCCTCTGCTTTTACCAGTGTCGAGTGGACTTGTACATGGGCTCTCCTCAGGGCCATGGGGTTTGGGGTGTTTAACGTACGTTCAATTGGGCCAGACTGCGGGGGAATGGGGCGTACAATTGGGCAGGGTCACCCGGCAGGGTTGCCTACGGTCTCCCTTATTATTTGCCCTGGCTATGGACCCCGTAGCCCTCATTCTGCGGGGCGCTTGGGATTTTGTGGGCAATATGGTGACCTAGAAGTATCGTTGTATGGCGATGCTTTTATATGGGGGGGGGGGGTGACTTCCTCGCTGCCACGGGTAACGGCTACAATACAGGATTTTGGGGCTCGGTCTGGACTCCGAATACATTGGGACACATTGGTCTTGTTAGCGCAGGTAGACTCCCCTAACTATCTGGGGGTGGGTGGTGGGATCTGCCAGACCGGGGTCCTTTATGTCCCTTCATAACCAAATGCCAGGTGACGTGGACTCTGGCGCGAGCAGCGGGGGGCGCTGTAACTTATGCCACCACTCTTATATCTCCTCCCTAATTCTCCAGGGCGGACACCAATCTAATACTCTAGGAATAAAGACTCCTGAGAAGTCAGTCCCAGAGGGGTGAAGATGGCGGACAGCGCCCCCCAGCCGTTATTACCGGAAGCCAAATTTATCCATGGCGATGGCGAAGTGTCGCGGCTGCTCGTAGCAGTGATAGAGGTTCCGGTCGTCCATGGGGATGAGATCGACGTCACTGAAGATAAAGCAGTCGTATTCGGCGTCCTTCAGCGCCTCCAGGAATCCGATATTCAGGAGTTTCGCCCGATTGAAGGTCTCCTCTCCGAACTGCAAGAACAAACCAAGGGTCAGCCTGACAGCCCTGCAGAACCTCACCCCCGAGCAGTGTTCATCCTGAGCTCTCTGGTTCATGAACGTAATGCAAGGACTACAGTACAGACTGACACAGAGGGATATTATTCTACATACTATCTGGGGCTCTGTCTGAGGCCGGGGACAGGTGAACAACCATAAAGGCAAAAGGCTTGTGGGGCCGCAGTCCGGGGGCCACATACAGGGGACAGATCTGCAGGACTCCTCCAACGTTACATGCGCCATAGCGGCAAGAATCTCCACATGACAGGCTGAGCACGCAGGGAGCGAGAGAAACACGGAGTGAATGGAGCGCCAGCTGTGGGAGGAGCCAGCACGGTGGGAGGAGCCAGCGCTGATCACATGACCGCCATACACCGCTGTGGGAGGAGCCAGCGCTGATCACATGTCCGCCATACACCACAATGGGAGGAGCCAGCACTGATCACATGACCCCAATACACCGCTGTGGGAGGAGCCAGCACTGATCACATGACCCCCGTACACCACTATGGGAGGAGCCAGCGCTGATCACATGACCCCAATACACCGCTGTGGGGGAGCCAACGCTGATCACATGACCAAACACCGCTATGAGAGGAGCCAGCGCTGATGACATGACCCCAATACACCGCTGTGGGAGGAGCCAGCACTGATCACATGACCAAACACCGCTATGAGAGGAGCCAGCGCTGATGACATGACCCCAATACACCGCTGTGGGAGGAGCCAGCACTGATCACATGACCCCCGTACACCGCTATGGGAGGAGCCAGCGCTGATGACATGACCCCAATACACCGCTGTGGGAGGAGCCAGCGCTGATCACATGACCCCCGTACACCGCTGTGGGAGGAGCCAGCGCTGATGACATGACCCCAATACACCGCTGTGGGAGGAGCCAGCACTGATCACATGACCCCCGTACACCACTATGGGAGGAGCCAGCGCTGATCACATGACCCCCGTACACCACTATGGGAGGAGCCAGCGCTGATCACATGACCAAACACCGCTATGAGAGGAGCCAGCGCTGATCACATGACCCCCGTACACCGCTGTGGGAGGAGCCAGCGCTGATCACATGACCCCTGTACACCGCTGTGGGAGGAGCCAGCGCTGATCACATGACCCCCGTACACCGCTGTGGGAGGAGCCAGCGCTGATCACATGACCCCCGTACACCGCTGTGGGAGGAGCCAGCGCTGATCACATGACCCCTGTACACCGCTGTGGGAGGAGCCAGCGCTGATCACATGACCCCCGTACACCGCTGTGGGAGGAGCCAGCGCTGATCACATGACCCCTGTACACCGCTGTGGGAGGAGCCAGCGCTGATCACATGACCCCTGTACACCGCTGTGGGAGGAGCCAGCGCTGATCACATGACCCCCGTACACCGCTCACCTGATTAATGATGTAGATGCCGTACTCCACCTTCTGGCGGCGCAGGATGGGGTGTAGGTAGTGCAGCCAGTATTTGAGGTGATGGTCCCGGTGTCGGAACGGAATGATAATGGCCACTCTCTCTTTCGGCTGGCAATCCGTGGGCGTGTATCTGCCGCCCTCCGTCACGTCGGGGTTCTCTCGCTGCACCCGCTCCATACTCATCGGGGAACTAAACTCAATCAAGAGGCGGCCGACTGGAAGGAGAGAGGAAGACAATGAGGGACAATCACACCCAACATGGACCTTGTGCTCATCACATTCACTTCATACCTGAACAGAATGCCAGACCGACAGTGAAGACTGACACAAACTAAACTGCAAGCAGAGTTGGGGATGACTAATGGCTGGTTCTCTACAAGGACTGCTACCCAACTTTTCATGCACCCTGAATGGCAAATACATCTCAAATGTCCCGTTTCTTCCAGCATTTTCCTTCCTTTATAGGTCGGTCATCACTGTAGTCCTAAGATTCTGTTCATGAAGAGAGCGACGAGCCAAGGATTGATACGGGCTATATAATATATATATCCGCCCGGTGCCTCACACCTCCTCCATTTCCCTCCGACATGGGTTTCCGGTGAGCGCCGCATCATGTGATGAAATCACGCCACGAGATGGTCTGCGCTGACACACTATAACGGACCCTCAGCTGTGGCGACAACACAACCAACATTCAGCTGGTAAAGTTGGATGAGAAACTGAAAAGCCGACTGCGCGGCGTCACTGCAGGAGGATGAGGGTCAGCAGGACACGTCAGGAGCCTGGAAAAGCTGGGTGGAATGCAAAATGGCCATCTCTATAAGCCCAGCTCTCCTACACCTCCCTGAATCATGGGCCATCCCGTCACGGGAATTGCTATTCAGAAACCTAAGAAAGCGGAGTGGCACTCTTCAGGATCCTTTAACAATCCCCAGATACCCAGCTTTCCTATATTCATGAATGGCAGCTCTACTGGTTATACAACTATACGCTTGTGGGAAATTGTATCCTTAGACCTCCCATTCCAGAGTCCAAGAAAGCTGGGTGATGACATGTGGTAGATGTTACTTACAGAGGGCTGCCCGATGCCCCAGAGAGCCCAAGTACGGGGCAACAGGAATGGCCACAACCAATGATACCCTCTAGTCACCTCCAGAGCTGCAGTCACTATTCTGCTGTTACATCATGTCTTATACTCCAGTCACCTCCAGAGCTGCAGTCACTATTCTGCTGTTACATCAGGTCTTATACTCCAGTCACCTCCGGAGCTGCAGTCACTATTCTGCTGTTACATCAGGTCTTATACTCCAGTCACCTCCAGAGCTGCAGTCACTATTCTGCTGTTACATCAGGTCTTATACTCCAGTCACATCCAGAGCTGCAGTCACTATTCTGCTGTTACATCAGGTCTTATACTCCAGTCACATCTAGAGCTGCAGTCACTATTCTGTCACATCAGGTCTTATACTCCAGTCACCTCCAGAGCTGCAGTCACTATTCTGCTGTTACATCATGTCTTATACTCCAGTCACCTCCGGAGCTGCAGTCACTATTCTGCTGTTACATCAGGTCTTATACTCCAGTCACCTCCAGAGCTGCAGTCACTATTCTGCTGTTACATCAGGTCTTATACTCCAGTCACATCCAGAGCTGCACTCACTATTCTGCTGTACATCAGGTCTTATACTCCAGTCACCTCCAGAGCTGCAGTCACTATTCTGCTGTTACATCAGGTCTTATACTCCAGTCACCTCCAGAGCTGCAGTCACTATTCTACTATTACATCAGGTCTTATACTCCAGTCACCTCCAGAGCTGCAGTCACTATTCTGCTGTTACATCAGGTCTTATTCTCCCGTCACCTCCAGAGCTGCAGTCACTATTCTGTCACATCAGGACTTATACTCCAGTCACCTCCAGAGCTGCAGTCACTATTCTGCTGTTACATCAGGTCTTATACTCCAGTCACCTCCAGAGCTGCGGTCACTATTCTGCTCTTACATCATGTCTTATACTCCAGTCACCTCCAGAGCTGCAGTCACTATTCTGCTGTTACATCAGGTCTTATACTCCAGTCACCTCCAAAGATGCAGTCACTATTCTGTCACATCAGGACTTATACTCCAGTCACCTCCAGAGCTGCAGTCACTATTCTGCTGTTACATCAGGTCTTATACTCCAGTCACCTCCAGAGCTGCAGTCACTATTCTGTCACATCAGGACTTATACTCCAGTCACCTCCAGAGCTGCAGTCACTATTCTGTCACATCATGTCTTATACTCCAGTCACCTCCAGAGCTGCAGTCACTATTCTGCTGTTACATCAGGTCTTATACTCCAGTCACCTCCAGAGCTGCAGTCACTATTCTGTCACATCATGTCTTATACTCCAGTCACCTCCAGAGCTGCAGTCACTATTCTGCTGTTACATCATGTCTTATACTCCAGTCACATCCAGAGCTGCAGTCACTATTCTGCTGTCACATCATGTCTTATACTCCAGTCACCTCCAGAGCTGCAGTCACTATTCTGCTATTACATCATGTCTTATACTCCAGTCACCTCCAGAGCTGCAGTCACTATTCTGCTGTCACATCATGTCTAATACTCCAGTCACATCCAGAGCTGCAGTCACTATTCTGCTGTTACATCATGTCTTATACTCCAGTCACCTCCAGAGCTGCAGTCACTATTCTGCTGTTACATCAGGTCTAATACCCCAGTCACCTCCAGAGCTGCAGTCACTATTCTGCTGTTACATCAGGTCTTATACTCCAGTCACCTCCAGAGCTGCAGTCACTATTCTGCTGTTACATCAGGTCTTATACTCCAGTCACACCCAGAGCTGCAGTCACTATTCTGCAGATACATCAGGTCTTATACTCCAGTCACCTCCAGAGCTGCAGTCACTATTCTGCTGTTACATCAGGTCTTATACTCCAGTCACATCTAGAGCTGCAGTCACTATTCTGCTATTACATCAGGTCTTATACTCCAGTCACCTCCAGAGCTGCAGTCACTATTCTGCTGTTACATCAGGTCTTATACTCCAGTCACATCTAGAGCTGCAGTCACTATTCTGCTATTACATCAGGTCTTATACTCCAGTCACCTCCAGAGCTGCAGTCACTATTCTGCTGTTACATCAGGTCTTATACTCCAGTCACATCTAGAGCTGCAGTCACTATTCTGCTATTACATCAGGTCTTATACTCCAGTCACCTCCAGAGCTGCAGTCACTATTCTGCTGTTACATCAGGTCTTATACTCCAGTCACATCCAGAGCTGCAGTCACTATTCTGCTGTTACATCAGGTCTTATACCCCAGTCACCTCCAGAGCTGCAGTCACTATTCTGCTATTACATCATGTCTTATACTCCAGTCACATCCAGAGCTGCAGTCACTATTCTGCTGTTACATCATGTCTTATACTCCAGTCACCTCCAGAGCTGCAGTCACTATTCTGCTGTTACATCAGGTCTTATACTCCAGTCACCTCCAGAGCTGCAGTCACTATTCTGCTGTTACATCAGGTCTTATACTCCAGTCACATCCAGAGCTGCAGTCACTATTCTGCTGTCACATCAGGTCTTATACTCCAGTCACCTCCAGAGCTGCAGTCACTATTCTGCTGTTACATCATGTCTAATACTCCAGTCACCTCCAGAGCTGCAGTCACTATTCTGCTGTTACATCATGTCTTATACTCCAGTCACCTCCAGAGCTGCAGTCACTATTCTGCTGTTACATCAGGTCTTATACTCCAGTCACCTCCAGAGCTGCAGTCACTATTCTGCTGTTACATCAGGTCTTATACTCCAGAGCTGCAGTCACTATTCTGCTGTACCATCAGGTCTTATACTCCAGTCACATCCAGAGCTGCAGTCACTATTCTGCTGTTACATCATGTCTTATACTCCAGTCACATCCAGAGCTGCAGTCACTATTCTGCTGTTACATCATGTCTTATACTCCAGTCACCTCCAGAGCTGCAGTCACTATTCTGCTGTCACATCAGGTCTTATACTCCAGTCACCTCCAGAGCTGCAGTCACTATTCTGCTGTTATATCAGGTCTAATACTCCAGTCACCTCCAGAGCTGCAGTCACTATTCTGCCGTTACATCATGTCTTATACTCCAGTCACATCCAGAGCTGTACTCACTATTCTGCTGTTACATAAGGTCTTATACTCCAGTCACCTCCAGAGCTGCAGTCACTATTCTGCTGTCACATCAGGTCTTATACTCCAGTCACATCAAGAGCTGTACTCACTATTCTGCTGTCACATCATGGTTTATACTCCAGTCACCTCCAGAGCTGCACACAGCACAGCTATGACGATCTGTGGCACCCGAGGTAACGCACCCTCAGCTGTGACACTGTAATACTTACCCAGGCCGGGCGGAGAGTCAGGACATGGGGGGAGGGGCCTCTCGGTGACCGTCTGATTAGCATCCATCTTGGCACTAGCCGTGTAGGTCTCGGCGGCGGTGGCGGTGGCGGGGGGGGCGTAGCTGTGGACTGTCCCATTAGGCCTGGTGAAGTTGTAGTAGGGGTGAAGCCGCGAGGAGTTCCTGATAGTGAAACGATTAAAGAAGTCCAAACGCTGAGCGTAGACATCGAAGTAGAGGATCATGATAATGACGAAGTGCACCAAACACAGGAGCAACACCGCCTTACAGATCCGCTCTAGGGTGACGCCCAGCAGCAGTCTGGTCATCTTCTGGGGTGAGGGAGGGCAGACCGGACAACATGTGCCCCCCAGGGGTGGGAGCCCAGCACTGTCCGCAAGTGGTACAAGTCCTGGGGAGACAAAACACGGACATCAGTGCACCTATAGCGGCTGTACATACAGCATTATATACAGGTTATACCGAGTGTACATATAGCATTATATACAGCTTATACCGGCTGTACATATAGCATTATATACAGGTTATACCGGCTGTACATATAGCATTATATACAGGTTATACCGGCTGTACATACAGCATTATATACAGGATATACCGGCTGTACATACAGCATTATATACAGGTTATACCGGCTGTACATACAGCATTATATACAGGTTATACCGGCTGTACATATAGCATTATATACAGGTTATACCGGCTGTACATACAGCATTATACACAGGTTATACCGGCTGTACATACAGCATTATATACAGGTTATACCGGTTGTACATACAGCACTATATACAGGTTATACCGGTTGTACATACAGGATATACCGGCTGTACATATAGCATTATATACAGGTTATACCGGCTGTACATATAGCATTATATACAGGTTATACCGGCAGTACATATAGCATTATATACAGGTTATACCGGCTGTACATATAGCATTATATACAGGTTATACCGGCAGTACATATAGCATTATATACAGGTTATACCGGCTGTACATACAGCATTATATACAGGTTATACCGGCTGTACATATAGCATTATATACAGGTTATACCGGCTGTACATATAGCATTATATACAGGTTATACCGGCTGTACATACAGCATTATATACAGGTTATACCGGCTGTACATACAGGTTATACCGGCTGTACATACAGCATTATATACAGGTTATACCGGCTGTACATATAGCATTATATACAGGTTATACCGGCTGTACATACAGGTTATACCGGCTGTACATACAGCATTATATACAGGTTATACCGGCTGTACATATAGCATTATATACAGGTTATATCGGCTGTACATACAGCATTATATACAGGTTATACCGGTTGTACATACAGCATTATATACAGGTTATACCGGCTGTACATATAGCATTATATACAGGTTATACCGGCTGTACATACAGGTTATACCGGCTGTACATACAGCATTATATACAGGTTATACCGGCTGTACATACAGCATTATATACAGGTTATACCGGCTGTACATACAGCATTATATACAGGTTATACCGGCTGTACATACAGCATTATATACAGGTTATACCGGCTGTACATACAGCATTATATACAGGTTATACCGGCAGTACATATAGCATTATATACAGGTTATACCGGCTGTACATACAGCATTATATACAGGTTATACCGGCTGTACATACAGCATTATATACAGGTTATACCGGCTGTACATATAGCATTATATACAGGTTATACCGGCTGTACATACAGGTTATACCGGCTGTACATACAGCATTATATACAGGTTATACCGGCTGTACATACAGCATTATATACAGGTTATACCGGCAGTACATATAGCATTATATACAGGTTATACCGGCTGTACATACAGCATTATATACAGGTTATACCGGCTGTACATACAGCATTATATACAGGTTATACCGGCTTTACATACAGCATTATATACAGGTTATACCGGCTTTACATATAGCATTATATACAGGTTATACCGGCTGTACATACAGGTTATACCGGCTGTACATACAGCATTATATACAGGTTATACCGGCTGTACATACAGCATTATATACAGGTTATACCGGCTGTACATACAGCATTATATACAGGTTATACCGGCAGTACATATAGCATTATATACAGGTTATACCGGCTGTACATACAGCATTATATACAGGTTATACCGGCTGTACATACAGCATTATATACAGGTTATACCGGCTGTACATACAGCATTATATACAGGTTATACCGGCTGTACATATAGCATTATATACAGGTTATACCGGCTGTACATACAGGTTATACCGGCTGTACATACAGCATTATATACAGGTTATACCGGCTGTACATACAGGTTATACCGGCTGTACATACAGCATTATATACAGGTTATACCGGCTGTACATACAGCATTATATACAGGTTATACCGGCTGTACATATAGCATTATATACAGGTTATACCGGTTGTACACACAGGATATACCGGCTGTACACATAGCATTATATACAGGTTATACCGAGTGTACATATAGCATTATATACAGGTTATACCGGCAGTACATATAGCATTATATACAGGTTATACCGGCTGTACATACAGCATTATATACAGGTTATACCGGCTGTACATACAGCATTATATACAGGTTATACCGAGTGTACATATAGCATTATATACAGGTTATACCGGCTGTACATATAGCATTATATACAGGTTATACCGGCTGTACATACAGGTTATACCGGCTGTACATACAGCATTATATACAGGTTATACCAGCTGTACATACAGCATTATATACAGGTTATACCGGCTGTACATATAGCATTATATACAGGTTATACCGGTTGTACACACAGGATATACCGGCTGTACACATAGCATTATATACAGGTTATACCGAGTGTACATATAGCATTATATACAGGTTATACCGGCAGTACATATAGCATTATATACAGGTTATACCGGCTGTACATACAGCATTATATACAGGTTATACCGGCTGTACATACAGCATTATATACAGGTTATACCGAGTGTACATATAGCATTATATACAGGTTATACCGGCTGTACATATAGCATTATATACAGGTTATACCGGCTGTACATACAGGTTATACCGGCTGTACATACAGCATTATATACAGGTTATACCGGCTGTACATACAGCATTATATACAGGTTATACCGGCTGTACATATAGCATTATATACAGGTTATACCGGTTGTACATACAGGATATACCGGCTGTACACATAGCATTATATACAGGTTATACCGAGTGTACATATAGCATTATATACAGGTTATACCGGCAGTACATATAGCATTATATACAGGTTATACCGGCTGTACATACAGCATTATATACAGGTTATACCGGCTGTACATACAGCATTATATACAGGTTATACCGGCAGTACATATAGCATTATATACAGGTTATACCGGCTGTACACATAGCATTATATACAGGTTATACCGGCTGTACATATAGCATTATATACAGGTTATACCGGCAGTACATATAGCATTATATACAGGTTATACCGGCTGTACATACAGCATTATATACAGGTTATACCGGCTGTACATACAGCATTATATACAGGTTATACCGAGTGTACATATAGCATTATATACAGGTTATACCGGCTGTACATATAGCATTATATACAGGTTATACCGGCTGTACATACAGGTTATACCGGCTGTACATACAGCATTATATACAGGTTATACCGGCTGTACATACAGCATTATATACAGGTTATACCGGCTGTACATATAGCATTATATACAGGTTATACCGGTTGTACATACAGGATATACCGGCTGTACACATAGCATTATATACAGGTTATACCGAGTGTACATATAGCATTATATACAGGTTATACCGGCAGTACATATAGCATTATATACAGGTTATACCGGCTGTACATACAGCATTATATACAGGTTATACCGGCTGTACATACAGCATTATATACAGGTTATACCGGCTGTACATACAGCATTATATACAGGTTATACCGAGTGTACATATAGCATTATATACAGGTTATACCGGCTGTACATATAGCATTATATACAGGTTATACCGGCTGTACATACAGGTTATACCGGCTGTACATACAGCATTATATACAGGTTATACCGGCTGTACATACAGCATTATATACAGGTTATACCGGCTGTACATATAGCATTATATACAGGTTATACCGGTTGTACATACAGGATATACCGGCTGTACACATAGCATTATATACAGGTTATACCGAGTGTACATATAGCATTATATACAGGTTATACCGGCAGTACATATAGCATTATATACAGGTTATACCGGCTGTACATACAGCATTATATACAGGTTATACCGGCTGTACATACAGCATTATATACAGGTTATACCGAGTGTACATATAGCATTATATACAGGTTATACCGGCTGTACATATAGCATTATATACAGGTTATACCGGCTGTACATACAGGTTATACCGGCTGTACATACAGCATTATATACAGGTTATACCGGCTGTACATACAGCATTATATACAGGTTATACCGGCTGTACATATAGCATTATATACAGGTTATACCGGTTGTACATACAGGATATACCGGCTGTACATATAGCATTATATACAGGTTATACCGAGTGTACATATAGCATTATATACAGGTTATACCGGCAGTACATATAGCATTATATACAGGTTATACCGGCTGTACATACAGCATTATATACAGGTTATACCGGCTGTACATATAGCATTATATACAGGTTATACCGGCTGTACATACAGGTTATACCGGCTGTACATATAGCATTATATACAGGTTATACCGGCTGTACATACAGCATTATATACAGGTTATACCGGCTGTACATACAGCATTATATACAGGTTATACCGAGTGTACATATAGCATTATATACAGGTTATACTGGCTGTACATATAGCATTTGTCACGGAGCAAAGGTATACGTCTTCCTCCGGAAGGTCTTTTGAATCAACACGGACGCAAGAGGTCAGGAGACAACAGCAATTTATTGTAATCCACAAAGTTAGTAGCCGGCGGCGGTCACATCAACCGTAATAACAATAAGTCCACAGAAGTCACAATCCAATGATAGCTTTGGCTCCTTGGTCCTGTAACTAAATCCTGGCTCTCTGCAGAGCTGTGCACAGGCCGGCTAACACATACTAACTCCAGCTACAACTATATACTAAGACTGTTACACCTATATCTGTGGGTGGGAAGGGCTGAGTCACAGATCCTTCCCCCCTCACCTATACCAAGGAGAGCAGACTCCCTGTCTACTATGGACAATGCACCATCCAACATCTTCTTGGAGACACCGATCAGATTATCTCCACCCATTGTCCTCACTAGTTAGAGGGATTTGCATACAATGTGCTAACACACTAGACCCCAATCAGCCAACTACACATTGATGTATATAACAGGTTAGAGAATACATTCCACATGAAATATATATTACACATTGCCTATAGTATAGACTCTAACCATCCCGTGACAGCATTATATACAGGTTATACCGGCTGTACATACAGCATTATATACAGGTTATACCGGCTGTACATACAGCATTATATACAGGTTATACCGGCTGTACATACAGCATTATATACAGGTTATACCGGCAGTACATATAGCATTATATACAGGTTATACCGGCTGTACATACAGCATTATATACAGGTTATACCGGCTGTACATACAGCATTATATACAGGTTATACCGGCTGTACATATAGCATTATATACAGGTTATACCGGCTGTACATACAGGTTATACCGGCTGTACATACAGCATTATATACAGGTTATACCGGCTGTACATACAGCATTATATACAGGTTATACCGGCTGTACATACAGCATTATATACAGGTTATACCGGCAGTACATATAGCATTATATACAGGTTATACCGGCTGTACATACAGCATTATATACAGGTTATACCGGCTGTACATACAGCATTATATACAGGTTATACCGGCTTTACATACAGCATTATATACAGGTTATACCGGCTTTACATATAGCATTATATACAGGTTATACCGGCTGTACATACAGGTTATACCGGCTGTACATACAGCATTATATACAGGTTATACCGGCTGTACATACAGCATTATATACAGGTTATACCGGCTGTACATACAGCATTATATACAGGTTATACCGGCTGTACATACAGCATTATATACAGGTTATACCGGCAGTACATATAGCATTATATACAGGTTATACCGGCTGTACATACAGCATTATATACAGGTTATACCGGCTGTACATACAGCATTATATACAGGTTATACCGGCTGTACATACAGCATTATATACAGGTTATACCGGCTGTACATACAGCATTATATACAGGTTATACCGGCTGTACATATAGCATTATATACAGGTTATACCGGCTGTACATACAGGTTATACCGGCTGTACATACAGCATTATATACAGGTTATACCGGCTGTACATACAGCATTATATACAGGTTATACCGGCTGTACATATAGCATTATATACAGGTTATACCGGTTGTACACACAGGATATACCGGCTGTACACATAGCATTATATACAGGTTATACCGAGTGTACATATAGCATTATATACAGGTTATACCGGCAGTACATATAGCATTATATACAGGTTATACCGGCTGTACATACAGCATTATATACAGGTTATACCGGCTGTACATACAGCATTATATACAGGTTATACCGAGTGTACATATAGCATTATATACAGGTTATACCGGCTGTACATATAGCATTATATACAGGTTATACCGGCTGTACATACAGGTTATACCGGCTGTACATACAGCATTATATACAGGTTATACCGGCTGTACATACAGCATTATATACAGGTTATACCGGCTGTACATATAGCATTATATACAGGTTATACCGGTTGTACATACAGGATATACCGGCTGTACACATAGCATTATATACAGGTTATACCGAGTGTACATATAGCATTATATACAGGTTATACCGGCAGTACATATAGCATTATATACAGGTTATACCGGCTGTACATACAGCATTATATACAGGTTATACCGGCTGTACATACAGCATTATATACAGGTTATACCGGCAGTACATATAGCATTATATACAGGTTATACCGGCTGTACACATAGCATTATATACAGGTTATACCGGCTGTACATATAGCATTATATACAGGTTATACCGGCAGTACATATAGCATTATATACAGGTTATACCGGCTGTACATACAGCATTATATACAGGTTATACCGGCTGTACATACAGCATTATATACAGGTTATACCGAGTGTACATATAGCATTATATACAGGTTATACCGGCTGTACATATAGCATTATATACAGGTTATACCGGCTGTACATACAGGTTATACCGGCTGTACATACAGCATTATATACAGGTTATACCGGCTGTACATACAGCATTATATACAGGTTATACCGGCTGTACATATAGCATTATATACAGGTTATACCGGTTGTACATACAGGATATACCGGCTGTACACATAGCATTATATACAGGTTATACCGAGTGTACATATAGCATTATATACAGGTTATACCGGCAGTACATATAGCATTATATACAGGTTATACCGGCTGTACATACAGCATTATATACAGGTTATACCGGCTGTACATACAGCATTATATACAGGTTATACCGGCTGTACATACAGCATTATATACAGGTTATACCGAGTGTACATATAGCATTATATACAGGTTATACCGGCTGTACATATAGCATTATATACAGGTTATACCGGCTGTACATACAGGTTATACCGGCTGTACATACAGCATTATATACAGGTTATACCGGCTGTACATACAGCATTATATACAGGTTATACCGGCTGTACATATAGCATTATATACAGGTTATACCGGTTGTACATACAGGATATACCGGCTGTACACATAGCATTATATACAGGTTATACCGAGTGTACATATAGCATTATATACAGGTTATACCGGCAGTACATATAGCATTATATACAGGTTATACCGGCTGTACATACAGCATTATATACAGGTTATACCGGCTGTACATACAGCATTATATACAGGTTATACCGAGTGTACATATAGCATTATATACAGGTTATACCGGCTGTACATATAGCATTATATACAGGTTATACCGGCTGTACATACAGGTTATACCGGCTGTACATACAGCATTATATACAGGTTATACCGGCTGTACATACAGCATTATATACAGGTTATACCGGCTGTACATATAGCATTATATACAGGTTATACCGGTTGTACATACAGGATATACCGGCTGTACATATAGCATTATATACAGGTTTTACCGAGTGTACATATAGCATTATATACAGGTTATACCGGCAGTACATATAGCATTATATACAGGTTATACCGGCTGTACATACAGCATTATATACAGGTTATACCGGCTGTACATATAGCATTATATACAGGTTATACCGGCTGTACATACAGGTTATACCGGCTGTACATATAGCATTATATACAGGTTATACCGGCTGTACATACAGCATTATATACAGGTTATACCGAGTGTACATATAGCATTATATACAGGTTATACTGGCTGTACATATAGCATTTGTCACGGAGCAAAGGTATACGTCTTCCTCCGGAAGGTCTTTTGAATCAACACGGACGCAAGAGGTCAGGAGACAACAGCAATTTATTGTAATCCACAAAGTTAGTAGCCGGCGGCGGTCACATCAACCGTAATAACAATAAGTCCACAGAAGTCACAATCCAATGATAGCTTTGGCTCCTTGGTCCTGTAACTAAATCCTGGCTCTCTGCAGAGCTGTGCACAGGCCGGCTAACACATACTAACTCCAGCTACAACTATATACTAAGACTGTTACACCTATATCTGTGGGTGGGAAGGGCTGAGTCACAGATCCTTCCCCCCTCACCTATACCAAGGAGAGCAGACTCCCTGTCTACTATGGACAATGCACCATCCAACATCTTCTTGGAGACACTGATCAGATTATCTCCACCCATTGTCCTCACTGGTCCTCACTAGTTAGAGGGATTTGCATACAATGTGCTAACACACTAGACCCCAATCAGCCAACTACACACTGATGTATATAACAGGTTAGAGAATACATTCCACACCAAATATATATTACACATTGCCTATAGTATAGACTCTAACCATCCCGTGACAACCCCTCCCCCTCTCAAAACATGTGCATGACACAATTGGCCTACACAGGTAAATTGGGGAATGCACATCAGTCTCTATAGCTCATATGTCTTCCTGCCGGGATAACCCATCCGCGTTCTGGTGTTGGTTCCCTCGGCGGTGCTGAATGGTAAAGTTGTAGGGTTGAAGGGCTGGCATCTGGCAGAAAATCCGGTGGATCCATGTTGGCGTCTCTCTGAGCTTGGCTTCGGGTCACTGCTCCCACAAAGTGGCACTGTAGATTTCCAACATCGTTGCCTAACAGAACATCGGCCGGCAGCCCGCTCATCACACCAATTGTGCATCGTTTTGGTCCATAACCATAGTCGAGTTCCACGGTAGCTTTAGGAATACGTTTCCGAGTACCTCCTGCCAACTCGATAGAAAGGCCAGGGCCCTCCTCTAGGGCCTCGGGTCGAACTACTCGGGGGTCCGCTACCGTTAGGAAAGCTCCCGAGTCCCGGAATCCAACAACTGTTCGGCCATCCAGTAGGACCTCCTGCAAGTGCTTCCGCTGAAGGTTTGCGGGATGTGTGGCGGAAGGCTGAATCCCATAGACCCCTGGAGGTGGAACAGATGGGTCATTCATGGAGTCATCTGGAAATGGGGCCAAACTTTCTGTCCTAGGGGTGGTTCCCAGGTAGTGAATAGGCCGGGATGCCACGGTGGCCCGTGCCCCCATGTTAACAGGGCAACTAGCTTGCAAATGTCCAGGCCGCCCGCACCCAAAACATCTGCGCTCTAGCATTCTTCCAGTAGGTCGTTGTCTAGGGACAGGGTTGTTCATAGCTGGAGGCCGATGGGCTGGGGCAGGGGTAGAGGGGGAATTGTAATCCTGAGGCCGGACACGAAAGGTGGGTGGCTGGATGAAGGGTGTCTGGCGGACTGTGGTAGTTTTCCGCTCCTCTGCAAACAACCTCTTCCACTGCGGCTTGATGGTCAGGCCCTCATCTGCAAGGGAAGCAGCTTGCTCCACTGTGGCTGGGTTCCGTTCCAGCACCCACTCACGGATCTCAGCGGGGCACTGGGAAAAGAACTGTTCCTTAAGTATGACTTGGAGGATCTTATCGACTGTGACAGCCTCCTCTCCTTCTAGCCAGCGCTTGCATGCTTGCTTCAACTTGTGGGCGAACATGTGGAAGGAGCTTCCCCCATTGTAAGACAAAGAGCGGAACTGAACTCGGTAGGTCTCTGGAGTGACTGCATAATACTTCTGCACCGCTCTTTTAATGGCCTCATAGTCCCGCTGATCACTAGGGTCCATGGCTCTGAGAGCTTCCGCAGCCCCATCTCGTAGGTGCCCCACCAGATACCGGACCCAATCCTTCTCTGGGACTTCCATCAGGCGGCACTGGTGTTCGAAGTCCTGAAAATATCCATCAACATCCCCAGCCGCTTCATCAAAGGTCTTGAAGTGTTTATGGGACACATATGGTGGTTCTCTCACTGTTGGGCTGGGGGTCGGCGTTTGATTATAATTCCTCGTAGTTATCTCAGCCATTCGCCTTTCATGCGCCATTCTTTCCTTTTCATGCGCCATTCTCTGTTCCTCCTTCTCCGTTTCCTGAGCCCTCTGTAATGCTCTACTCCTTTGCTCTGCAGTTGCTCCTAGCCCCAGCACTGCCAATTCCTCCTCATACAAAACAACCCATCTGCTCTTTTGGGTCTGTACCTGCCACTCCCGTATCTCTCCAGTCTCCTGGGGGCAGCCCTCCTCATGGTCGCTTTGCAGGGTCATCTCCTCCAGTGCCTCGATCAGTTGCTCTTTCGTTCTTCCCTGGTAACTCAGGTTTAGTTCCCGGGCCCTTACTTGTAGACTTGCCATAGTCCAGTTCCTGTATTCTGAGGTTGTGGCTCCATTAAGCGCTGGGCTGCTGTAGTCCATCTCGCTGTCCGCTGTTGATCCCACCGCTGCCAACCAGTTGTCACGGAGCAAAGGTATACGTCTTCCTCCGGATGGTCTTTTGAATCAACACGGACGCAAGAGGTCGGGAGACAACAGCAATTTATTGTAATCCACAAAGTTAGTAGCCGGCGGCGGTCACATCAACCGTAATAACAATAAGTCCACAGAAGTCACAATCCAATGATAGCTTTGGCTCCTTGGTCCTGTAACTAAATCCTGGCTCTCTGCAGAGCTGTGCACAGGCCGGCTAACACATACTAACTGCTAGCTATATACTATATACTAAGACTGTTACACCAATATCTGTGGGGGGGGAGGGCTGAGTCACAGATCCTTCCCCCCTCACCTATACCAAGGAGAGCAGACTCCCTGTCTACTATGGACAATGCACCATCCAACATCTTCTTGGAGACACCGATCAGATTATCTCCACCCATTGTCCTCACTGGTCCTCACTAGTTAGAGGTATTTGCATACAATGTGCTAACACACTAGACCCCAATCAGCCAACTACACACTGATGTTTACAACAGGTTAGAGAATACATTCCACATGAAATATATATTACACATTGCCTATAGTATAGACTCTAACCATCCCGTGACAGCATTATATACAGGTTATACCGGCTGTACATACAGCATTATATACAGGTTATACTGGCTGTACATATAGCATTATATACAGGTTATACCGGCTGTACATACAGCATTATATACAGGTTATACCGGCAGTACATATAGCATTATATACAGGTTATACCGGCAGTACATACAGCATTATATACAGGATATACCGGCTGTACATACAGCATTATATACAGGTTATACCGGCTGTACATACAGCATTATATACAGGTTATACTGGCTGTACATATAGCATTATATACAGGTTATACCGGCTGTACATACAGGATATACCGGCTGTACATATAGCATTATATACAGGTTATACCGGCTGTACATATAGCATTATATACAGCTTATATATGTACCCCATGTATGGGACCTTGATGGCACTTGGCAGCAGTGTAAGTGACCGTCTGCTTCACCCCAAGTGTGAGAAGGAGCTATCGCAGGTCCTTCCTCCCAACCGCGACCAGGCTGTATAATCTACAGTCCTATGAAAAAGTTTGGGCACCCCTATTAATCTTAATCATTTTTAGTTCTAAATATTTTGGTGTTTGCAGCAGCCATTTCAGTTTGATATATCTAATAACTGATGGACACAGTAATATCTCAGGATTGAAATGAGGTTTATTGTACTAACAGAAAATGTGCAATATGCATTAAACCAAAATTTGACCGGTGCAAAAGTATGGGCACCTCAACAGAAAAGTGACATTAATATTTAGTAGATCCTCCTTTTGCAAAGATAACAGCCTCTAGTCGCTTCCTGTAGCTTTTAATCAGTTCCTGGATCCTGGATAAAGGTATTTTGGACAAACAATTCAAGTTCAGTTAAGTTAGATGGTCGCCGAGCATGGACAGCCCGCTTCCAATCATCCCACAGATGTCCAATGATATTCAGGTCTGGGGACTGGGATGGCCATTCCAGAACATTGTAATTGTTCCTCTGCATGAATGCCTGAGGATTTGGAGCTTTGGTGTTTTGGATCATTGTCTTGCTGAAATATCCATCCCCGGCGTAACTTCAACTTCGTCACTGATTCTTGAACATTATTCTCAAGAATCTGCTGATACTGAGTGGAATCCATGCGACCCTCAACTTTACCAAGATTCCCGATGCCGGCATTGGCCACACAGCCCCAAAGCATGATGGAACCTCCACCAAATCTTACAGTGGGTAGCATGTGTTTTTCTTGGAATGCTGTTTCTTTTTGGACACCATGCATAACGCCTTTTTTATAACCAAACAACTCAATCTTTGTTTCCAAAATGAAGCTGCCTTGTCCAAATGTGCTTTTTCATACCTCAGGCAACTCTATTTGTGGCGTACGTTAGGAAACGGCTTCTTTCTCATCACTCTCCCATACAGCTTCTCCTTGTGCAAAGTGCGCTGTATAGTTGACCGATGCACAGTGACACCATCTGCAGCAAGATGATGCTGCAGCTCTTTGGAGGTGTCTGTGGATTGTCCTTGACTGTTCTCACCATTCTTCTTCTGTGCCTTTCTGATATTTTTCTTGGCCTGCCACTTCTGGGCTTAACAAGAACTGTCCCTGTGCTCTTCCATTTCCTTACTATGTTCCTCACAGTGGAAACTGACAGGTTAAATCTCTGAGACAACGTTTTGTATCCTTCCCCTGAACAACTATGTTGGACAATCTTTGTTTTCAGATCATTTGAGAGCGGGCTGTCCATGCTCGGCGACCATCAAACTTAACTGAACTTGAATTGTTTTGTAGAAAGAAATGGTCCAAAATCCCTTCATCCAGGATCCAGGAACTGATTAAAAGCTACAGGAAGCGACTAGAGGCAAAAGGAGGATCTACTAAATATTAATGTCACTTTTCTGTTGAGGTGCCCATATTTTTGCACCGGTCAAATTTTGGTTTAATGCATATTGCACATTTTCTGTTAGTACAATAAACCTCATTTCAATCCTGAAATATTACTGTGTCCATCAGTTATTAGATATATCAAACTGAAATGGCTGCTGCAAACACCAAAATATTTAGAACTAAAAATGATTAAGATTAATAGGGGTGCCCAAACTTTTTCATAGGACTGTATGTACCCCATGTATGGGACCTTGATGGCACTTGGCAGCAGTGTAAGTGACCGTCTGCTTCACCCCAAGTGTGAGAAGGAGCTATCGCAGGTCCTTCCTCCCAACCGCGACCAGGCTGTATAATCTACATCAGACCAAGCGGAGACACTCCGCACAGAGAACTAATGATTATGAATGTCCTCCTTCTTTCTTCTCTGTTCCGTAGCTGCTCTGTTCCTTAGGACTCCTAGTATATCTTTCTCAGCATATGTGTGTCTACTACTTCTGTAATATTACTGTGTATTATCCTGTATCTGTATTACTATGCAGCTGAAACATACTGAAATTTCCCCACTGTGGGACTATTAAAGGATTATCTTATCTTATACCGGCTGTACATACAGCATTATATACAGGTTATACCGAGTGTACATACAGCATTATATACAGGTTATACCGGCTGTACATACAGCATTATATACAGGTTATACCGGCTGTACATATAGCATTATATACAGGTTATACCGGCTGTACATACAGCATTATATACAGGTTATACCGGCTGTACATACAGCATTATATACAGGTTATACCGAGTGTACATACAGCATTATATACAGGTTATACCGGCTGTACATACAGCATTATATACAGGTTATACCGGCTGTACATATAGCATTATATACAGGTTATACCGGCTGTACATACAGCATTATATACAGGTTATACCGGCTGTACATACAGCATTATATACAGGTTATACCGAGTGTACATACAGCATTATATACAGGTTATACCGGCTGTACATACAGCATTATATACAGGTTATACCGAGTGTACATATAGCATTATATACAGGTTATACCGGCTGTACATACAGCATTATATACAGGTTATACCGGCTGTACATACAGGATATACCGGCTGTACATACAGCATTATATACAGGTTATACCGAGTGTACATATAAAGTTATATACAGTCAGGTGTGTGTATGAGTATATATATAATACAGTCAGGTGTGTGTATGAGTATATATATAATACAGTCAGGTGTGTGTATGAGTATATATATAATACAGTCAGGTGTGTGTATGAGTATATACATAATACAGTATACAGTCAGGTGTGTGTATGAGTATAATACAGTATACAGTAAGGTGTGTGTATTGTGTATGAGTATATATATAATACAGTCAGGTGTGTGTATGAGTATATATATATATATATATAATACAGTCAGGTGTGTGTATGAGTATATATATAATACAGTCAGGTGTGTGTATGAGTATATTTATAATACAGTCAGGTGTGTGTATGAGTATATATATAATACAGTATACAGTCAGGTGTGTGTATGAGTATATATAATACAGTCAGGTGTGTGTATGAGTATATATATAATACAGTCAGGTGTGTGTATGAGTATATATATAATACAGTATACAGTCAGGTGTGTGTATGAGGATATATATAATACAGTATACAGTCAGGTGTGTGTATGAGTATATATATATATATATAATACAGTATACAGTCAGGTGTGTGTATGAGTATATATATATAATACAGTATACAGTCAGGTGTGTGTATGAGTATATATATAATACAGTCAGGTGTGTGTATGAGTATATATATAATACAGTCAGGTGTGTGTATGAGGATATATATAATACAGTCAGGTGTGTGTATGAGTATATATATAATACAGTATACAGTCAGGTGTGTGTATGAGTATATATATAATACAGTCAGGTGTGTGTATGAGTATATATATAATACAGTATACAGTCAGGTGTGTGTATGAGTATATATATAATACAGTCAGGTGTGTGTATGAGGATATATATAATACAGTCAGGTGTGTGTATGAGTATATATATAATACAGTATACAGTCAGGTGTGTGTATGAGTATATATATAATACAGTATACAGTCAGGTGTGTGTATGAGTATATATATAATACAGTCAGGTGTGTGTATGAGGATATATATAATACAGTCAGGTGTGTGTATGAGGATATATATATAATACAGTATACAGTCAGGTGTGTGTATGAGGATATATATATAATACAGTATACAGTCAGGTGTGTGTATGAGGATATATATATAATACAGTATACAGTCAGGTGTGTGTATGAGTATATATATAATACAGTATACAGTCAGGTGTGTGTATGAGGATATATATATAATACAGTATACAGTCAGGTGTGTGTATGAGGATATATATATATATATATATATATATATATATATATATATATATATATATATAATACAGTATACAGTCAGGTGTGTGTATGAGGATATATATATAATACAGTATACAGTCAGGTGTGTGTATGAGTATATATATAATACAGTATACAGTCAGGTGTGTGTATGAGTATATATAATACAGTATACAGTCAGGTGTGTGTATGAGGATATATATATAATACAGTATACAGTCAGGTGTGTGTATGAGTATATATATAATACAGTATACAGTCAGGTGTGTGTATGAGTATATATAATACAGTATACAGTCAGGTGTGTGTATGAGGATATATATATAATACAGTATACAGTCAGGTGTGTGTATGAGTATATATATAATACAGTCAGGTGTGTGTATGAGTATATATATAATACAGTATACAGTCAGGTGTGTGTATGAGTATATATATAATACAGTCAGGTGTGTGTATGAGGATATATATAATACAGTATACAGTCAGGTGTGTGTATGAGGATATATATATATATATATATATATATAATACAGTATACAGTCAGGTGTGTGTATGAGTATATATATAATACAGTATACAGTCAGGTGTGTGTATGAGTATATATATATATAATACAGTATACAGTCAGGTGTGTGTATGAGTATATATATAATACAGTATACAGTCAGGTGTGTGTATGAGTATATATATATATAATACAGTATACAGTCAGGTGTGTGTATGAGGATATATATATAATACAGTATACAGTCAGGTGTGTGTATGAGGATATATATATAATACAGTATACAGTCAGGTGTGTGTATGAGTATATATATAATACAGTTAGGTGTGTACATATAGTATAATCTTAGTATAAATTAGGTATATAGGGGTATATGAAGAGATACATAGTAGCTAATATGGAAATACATATATACAGATACTAGCATATCCATGTGGAACAGAGGGGGCACACACACAGATAAATATAGGGGAGATATACATACAGACACATATACAGGGGGACATATATACAGATATACAGGGGGCACAGGCAGATATGGGGAGGGGGCACATGCATATATACAGGGGGCACATACAGACAGATATGGGGAGGGGGCACATACAGACAGATATGGGGAGGGGGCACATACAGATATGGGGAGGGGGCACATACAGACATGGGGAGGGGGCACATACAGACAGATATGGGGAGGGGGCACATACAGATATGGGGAGGGGGCACATACATACAGATATGGGGAGGGGGCACATACATACAGATATGGGGAGGGGGCACAGACAGATATGGGGAGGGGGTACATACAGACAGATATGGGGAGGGGGCACATACATACAGACATGGGGAGGGGGCACAAACAGATATGGGGAGGGGGCACATACAGACAGATATGGGGAGGGGGCACATACAGACAGATATGGGGAGGGGGCACATACAGACAGACATGGGGAGGGGCACATACATACAGATATGGGGAGGGGGCACATACATACAGATTTGGGGAGGGGGCACATACAGACAGATATGGGGAGGGGGCACATACAGACAGATATGGGGAGGGGGCACATACAGACAGATATGGGGGGGGGCACATACATACAGATATGGGGGGGGCACATACATACACATATGGGGGGGGCACATACATACAGATTTGGGGAGGGGGCACAAACAGATATGGGGAGGGGGCACATACATACAGATATGGGGGGGGCACATACATACAGATATGGGGAGGGGGCACATACATACAGATATAGGGGGCACACACATACAGATATGGGGAGGGGGCACATACAGATATGGGGGCACACACATACAGACAGATATGGGGAGGGGGCACATACAGACAGATATGGGGAGGGGGCACATACATACAGATATGGGGGGGGCACATACAGACAGATATGGGGAGGGGGCACATACATACAGATATGGGGGGCACATACATATATACAGGGGGCACACAGGGTCGGATGGTCGGGTTGGGGGTCTCCTCCTCGGTTGCTCACCCCGCCGTGTGGCCGTCACCTGCTCCTCCCGCCTGCGGGCTCCATGTCCCCGGGCCACCTCCCTCCGCTCCCCCGGGCCCGGCTCCTCATCACCGCGGTTGATATTTGGTTTCTCCCGAGAATGGTCGCTGCAGATTGGGGTGTACACCCGGATAATCGATCACCCGAGACCCCCCAATTTCCAGCATCAGCTACGGAAGCCCGAGCGAGCAGAGCGGAGAGAAGAGCCCGAGCTCCCCGCCCTCCTCCTCCTCCTCCTGGTACTGCTCTTTGTCTGACTCCCCCTCCTGTGTGTGCGGGCTGGGGGCCCTCAGAGCCGGGGGCCACACCTGGTCCTGCCGCAGAGCCGGGGCCCTGGAGGGAGAGGGGAGAGACCCGGCTGCGGCCCACCCAGTGTATACCTATTATATACCCCCCCCCCAGTATATACCCCCCCCCCCCAGTATATACCATCACCCCCAGTATATACCATCACCCCCCCAGTATATACCATCACCCCCAGTATATACCATCACCCCCCCAGTATATACCATCACCATAACCCCCCCAGTATATACCATCATCCCCAGTATATACCATCACCCCCAATATATACCCCCCCAGTATATACCCCCCCCCCAGTATATACCATCACCCCCAGTATATACCATCACCCCCCCAGTATATACCATCACCCCCAATATATACCATCACCCCCAGTATATACCATCACCCACTATATACCATCACCCCCAGTATATACCATCACCCCCCCAGTATATACCATCACCCCCCCAGTATATACCATTACCCCCAAGTATATACCATCACCCCCAGTATATACCATCACCCCCAGTATATACCATCACCCCCAATATATACCATCACCCCCAATATATACCATCACCCCCAGTATATACCATCACCCACTATATACCATCACCCCCAGTATATACCATCACCCCCCCAGTATATACCATCACCCCCCCAGTATATACCATCACCCCCCCAGTATATACCATTACCCCCCAGTATATACCATCACCCCCAGTATATACCATTACCCCCCAGTATATACCATCACCCCCAGTATATACCATTACCCCCCAGTATATACCATCACCCCCAGTATATACCATCATCCCCAGTATATACCATCACCCCCACTATATACCATCACCCACTATATACCATCACCCCCAGTATATACCATCACCATAACCCCCCCAGTATATACCATCATCCCCAGTATATACCATCACCCCCAATATATACCATCACCCCCAGTATATACCATCACCCCCAATATATACCATCACCCCCAATATATACCATCACCCCCAATATATACCATCACCCCCAGTATATACCATCACCCACTATATACCATCACCCCCAGTATATACCATCACCCCCCCAGTATATACCATCACCCCCCCAGTATATACCATCACCCCCCCAGTATATACCATCACCCCCAGTATATACCATTACCCCCCAGTATATACCATCACCCCCAGTATATACCATTACCCCCCAGTATATACCATCACCCCCAGTATATACCATCATCCCCAGTATATACCATCACCCCCAGTATATACCATCACCCACTATATACCATCACCCCCAGTATATACCATCACCATAACCCCCCCAGTATATACCATCATCCCCAGTATATACCATCACCCACTATATACCATCACCCCCAGTATATACCATCACCATAACCCCCCCAGTATATACCATCATCCCCAGTATATACCATCACCCCCAATATATACCATCACCCCCAGTATATACCATCACCCCCAGTATATACCATCACCCCCAATATATACCATCACCCCCAGTATATACCATCACCCAGTATATACCATCACCCCTAGTTTATACCATCACCCCCAGTATATACCATCACCATAACCCCCCCAGTATATACCATCATCCCCAGTATATACCATCACCCCCAATATATACCATCACCCCCAGTATATACCATCACCCCCAGTATATACCATCACCCCCAATATATACCATCACCCCCAGTATATACCATCACCCCCAGTATATACCATCACCCCAATATATACCATCACTCCCAGTATATACCATCACCCCCAGTATATACCATCATCCCCAGTATATACCATCACCCCCAATATATACCATCATCCCAATATATACCATCACTCCCAGTATATACCATCACCCCCAGTATATACCATCACCCCCAATATATACAATCACCCCCAGTATATACCATCACCCCCAATATATACCATCACCCCCAATATATACCATCACCCCCAGTATATACCATCACCCCCAATATATACCATCACCCCAATATATACCATCACCCCCAGTATATAACATCACCCCCAATATATACCATCACCCCCAGTATATACCATCACCCCCAATATATACCATCACCCCCAATATATACCATCACCCCCAGTATATACCATCACCCCCAGTATATACCATCATCCCCAGTATATACCATCACCCCCAATATATACCATTACCCCCCAGTATATACCATCACCCCCAATATATACCATCACCCCCAGTATATACCATCACCCCCAGTATATACCATCACCCCCAGTATATACCATCACCCCCCAGTATATACCATCACCCCCAATATATACCATCACCCCCAGTATATACCATCACCCCCAGTATATACCATCACCCACTATATACCATCACCCCCAGTATATACCATCACCCCCAGTATATACCATCACCCCCAATATATACCATCACCCCCAGTATATACCATCACCCCCAGTATATACCATCACCCCCCCAGTATATACCATCACCCCCCCAGTATATACCATCACCCCCCCAGTATATACCATCACCCCCAATATATACCATCACCCCCAGTATATACCATCATCCCCAGTATATACCATCACCCCCAATATATACCATCATCCCCAGTATATACCATCACCCCAATATATACCATCACTCCCAGTATATACCATCACCCCCAGTATATACCATCACCCCCAGTATATACCATCACCCCCAGTATATACCATCACCCCCAATATATACCATCACCCCCAGTATATACCATCACCCCCCCAGTATATACCATCACCCCCAATATATACCATCACCCCCAATATATACCATCACCCCCAGTATATACCATCACCCCCAGTATATACCATCATCCCCAGTATATACCATCACCCCCAATATATACCATTACCCCCCAGTATATACCATCACCCCCAATATATACCATCACCCAGTATATACCATCACCCCCAATATATACCATCACCTCCCCAGTATATACCATCACCCCCAGTATATACCATCACCCCCAGTATATACCATCACCCCCAGTATATACCATTACCCCCCAGTATATACCATCACCCCCAATATATACCATCACCCACTATATACCATCACCCCCAATATATACCATCACCCCCAGTATATACCATCACCCCCCCAGTATATACCATCACCCCCCCAGTATATACCATCACCCCCCCCAGTATATACCATCACCCCCAATATATACCATCACCCCCAGTATATACCATCATCCCCAGTATATACCATCATCCCCAGTATATACCATCACCCCAATATATACCATCACTCCCAGTATATACCATCACCCAGTATATACCATCACCCCCAGTATATACCATCACCATAACCCCCCCAGTATATACCATCATCCCCAGTATATACCATCACCCCCAATATATACCATCACCATAACCCCCCCAGTATATACCATCATCCCCAGTATATACCATCACCCCCAATATATACCATCACCCCCAGTATATACCATCACCCCCAGTATATACCATCACCCCCAATATATACCATCACCCCCAGTATATACCATCACCCAGTATATACCATCACCCCTAGTTTATACCATCACCCCCAGTATATACCATCACCATAACCCCCCCAGTATATACCATCACCCCCAATATATATCATCACCCCCAGTATATACCATCACCCCCAGTATATACCATCACCCCCAATATATACCATCACCCCCAGTATATACCATCACCCACTATATACCATCACCCCCAGTATATACCATCACCCCCAATATATACCATCACCCCCAGTATATACCATCACCCCCCCAGTATATACCATCACCCCCCCAGTATATACCATCACCCCCCCAGTATATACCATCACCCCCAGTATATACCATCACCCCCCCAGTATATACCATCACCCCCCCAGTATATACCATCACCCCCAGTATATACCATCACCCCCAGTATATACCATCACCCCCAATATATACCATCACCCCCAGTATATACCATCACCCCCAGTATATACCATCACCCCCCCAGTATATACCATCACCCCCAATATATACCATCACCCCCAGTATATACCATCATCCCCAGTATATACCATCACCCCAATATATACCATCACTCCCAGTATATACCATCACCCCCAGTATATACCATCACCCCCAGTATATACCATCACCCCCAGTATATACCATAACCCCCAATATATACCATCACCCCCAGTATATACCATCACCCAGTATATACCATCACCCCTAGTTTATACCATCACCCCCAGTATATACCATCACCATAACCCCCCCAGTATATACCATCATCCCCAGTATATACCATCACCCCCAATATATACCATCACCCCCAGTATATACCATCACCCCCAGTATATACCATCACCCCAATATATACCATCACTCCCAGTATATACCATCACCCCCAGTATATACCATCATCCCCAGTATATACCATCACCCCCAATATATACCATCACCCCAATATATACCATCACTCCCAGTATATACCATCACCCCCAGTATATACCATCACCCCCAATATATACCATCACCCCCAGTATATACCATCACCCCAATATATACCATCACCCCCAATATATACCATCACCCCCAGTATATACCATCACCCCCAGTATATACCATCATCCCCAGTATATACCATCACCCCCAATATATACCATTACCCCCCAGTATATACCATCACCCCCAATATATACCATCACCCAGTATATACCATCACCCCCAGTATATACCAACACCCCCAGTATATACCATCACCCCCAATATATACCATCACCCAGTATATACCATCACCCCCAGTATATACCATCACCCCCAGTATATACCATCACCCCCAGTATATACCATCACCCCCCAGTATATACCATCACCCCCAATATATACCATCACCCACTATATACCATCACCCCCAGTATATACCATCACCATAACCCCCCCAGTATATACCATCATCCCCAGTATATACCATCACCCCCAATATATACCATCACCCCCAGTATATACCATCACCCCCAATATATACCATCACCCCCAGTATATACCATCACCCAGTATATACCATCACCCCTAGTTTATACCATCACCCCCAGTATATACCATCACCATAACCCCCCAGTATATACCATCATCCCCAGTATATACCATCACCCCCAATATATACCATCACCCCCAGTATATACCATCACCCCCAGTATATACCATCACCCCCAAGTATATACCATCACCCCCCCAGTATATACCATCACCCCCAATATATACCATCACCCCCAGTATATACCATCACCCCCCCAGTATATACCATCACCCCCAGTATATACCATCACCCCCAATATATACAATCACCCCCAGTATATACCATCACCCCCAGTATATACCATCACCCCCCCAGTATATACCATCACCCCCAGTATATACCATTACCCCCCAGTATATACCATCACCCCCAATATATACCATCACCCCCCCAGTATATACCATCACCCCCAGTATATACCATCACCCCCAGTATATACCATCACCCCCAATATATACCATTACCCCCCAGTATATACCATCACCCCAATATATACCATCACTCCCAGTATATACCATCACCCAGTATATACCATCACCCCTAGTATATACCATCACCCCCAGTATATACCATCACCCACTATATACCATCACCCCCAGTATATACCATCACCATAACCCCCCCAGTATATACCATCATCCCCAGTATATACCATCACCCCCAATATATACCATCACCCCCAGTATATACCATCACCCCCAGTATATACCATCACCCCCAATATATACCATCACCCCCAGTATATACCATCACCCAGTATATACCATCACCCCTAGTTTATACCATCACCCCCAGTATATACCATCACCATAACCCCCCCAGTATATACCATCATCCCCAGTATATACCATCACCCCCAATATATACCATCACCCCCAGTATATACCATCACCCCCAGTATATACCATCACCCATTATATACCATCACCCCCAGTATATACCATCACCCCCAGTATATACCATCACCCCCAATATATACCATCACCCCCAGTATATACCATCACCCCCAGTATATACCATCACCCCCCCAGTATATACCATCACCCCCCCAGTATATACCATCACCCCCCCAGTATATACCATCACCCCCAGTATATACCATCACCCCCCCAGTATATACCATCACCCCCCCAGTATATACCATCACCCCCAGTATATACCATCACCCCCAGTATATACCATCACCCCCAATATATACCATCACCCCCAGTATATACCATCACCCCCAGTATATACCATCACCCCCCCAGTATATACCATCACCCCCAATATATACCATCACCCCCAGTATATACCATCATCCCCAGTATATACCATCACCCCAATATATACCATCACTCCCAGTATATACCATCACCCCCAGTATATACCATCACCCCCAGTATATACCATCACCCCCAGTATATACCATAACCCCCAATATATACCATCACCCCCAGTATATACCATCACCCAGTATATACCATCACCCCTAGTTTATACCATCACCCCCAGTATATACCATCACCATAACCCCCCCAGTATATACCATCATCCCCAGTATATACCATCACCCCCAATATATACCATCACCCCCAGTATATACCATCACCCCCAGTATATACCATCACCCCAATATATACCATCACTCCCAGTATATACCATCACCCCCAGTATATACCATCATCCCCAGTATATACCATCACCCCCAATATATACCATCACCCCAATATATACCATCACTCCCAGTATATACCATCACCCCCAGTATATACCATCACCCCCAATATATACCATCACCCCCAGTATATACCATCACCCCCAATATATACCATCACCCCCAATATATACCATCACCCCCAGTATATACCATCACCCCAATATATACCATCACCCCCAGTATATACCATCACCCCCAATATATACCATCACCCCCAATATATACCATCACCCCCAGTATATACCATCACCCCCAGTATATACCATCATCCCCAGTATATACCATCACCCCCAATATATACCATTACCCCCCAGTATATACCATCACCCCCAATATATACCATCACCCAGTATATACCATCACCCCCAGTATATACCATCACCCCCAGTATATACCATCACCCCCAATATATACCATCACCCAGTATATACCATCACCCCCAATATATGCCATCACCCCCAGTATATACCATCATCCCCAGTATATACCATCACCCCAATATATACCATCACTCCCAGTATATACCATCACCCCCAGTATATACCATCACCCCCAGTATATACCATCACCCCCAGTATATACCATCACCCCCAATATATACCATCACCCCCAGTATATACCATCACCCCCCCAGTATATACCATCACCCCCCCAGTATATACCATCACCCCCAATATATACCATCACCCCCAGTATATACCATCACCCCCAGTATATACCATCATCCCCAGTATATACCATCACCCCCAATATATACCATTACCCCCCAGTATATACCATCACCCCCAATATATACCATCACCCAGTATATACCATCACCCCCAGTATATACCATCACCCCCAATATATACCATCACCCCCCCAGTATATACCATCACCCCCAGTATATACCATCACCCCCAGTATATACCATCACCCCCAGTATATACCATCACCCCCAATATATACCATCACCCACTATATACCATCACCCCCAGTATATACCATCACCATAACCCCCCCAGTATATACCATCATCCCCAGTATATACCATCACCCCCAATATATACCATCACCCCCAGTATATACCATCACCCCCAGTATATACCATCACCCCCAAGTATATACCATCACCCCCCCAGTATATACCATCACCCACTATATACCATCACCCCCCAGTATATACCATCACCCCCCCAGTATATACCATCACCCCCCCAGTATATACCATCACCCCCCCAGTATATACCATCACCCCCCCAGTATATACCATCACCCCCAATATATACCATCACCCCCCCAGTATATACCATCACCCCCAGTATATACCATCACCCCCAGTATATACCATCACCCCCAATATATACCATCACCCCCAGTATATACCATCACCCCCCAGTATATACCATCACCCCCAATATATACCATCACCCCCAGTATATACCATCACCCCCAGTATATACCATCACCCCCCAGTATATACCATCACCCCCAGTATATACCATCACCCCCAATATATACCATCACCCCCCCAGTATATACCATCACCCCCAGTATATACCATCACCCCCAATATATACCATCACCCCCAGTATATACCATCACCCCCAGTATATACCATCACCCCCCCCAGTATATACCATCACCCCCCAGTATATACCATCATCCCCAGTATATACCATCATCCCCAGTATATACCATCATCCCCAGTATATACCATCACCCCCCCCCCAGTATATACCATCACCCCCCAGTATACTGTATATCACCCCCCAGTATATATTACCATTATATTTATATTATCATTTATAAATTAACCCTTCCATCCCTTCTAGATATCCCGGTGTCTGTATACACCGGCTCTACAATATATAAAATATATGTCCCATACAGTGAGTCCCGGATCTGCTAAACCCGTTATCACATCCCATAAAACGTCCGGCCGACACGCAGCCCTGAGAAATCCTACAGGGTCCCAGGTATGTACCTATAAAAAGCCATATAGATTAGGAATCTCCGGAATTGTACCAACCCACAGAATACGGGTGATGTGTCATCATAGCGGCACAGTGAACGCCATAAAGACTGCGCCCGTAACAAAATCGCACAAATGCCGATTCTCCTCCCCCCGCCGGTTCTGAAGTTTTGGGGGGTTTTTTTTAAATGTAGATGTACATTTTCCCTATCAGTATGTTTTTTCAAATATGGGATGGAAATCCATGCAAACACGGGGAGAACATACAAACTCCTTGCAGATGGTTTTTTGCCCTTGGTGGGATTTGAACTCCAGGACTCCAGCGCTGCAGTGCTAACCACTGAGTTTTTCAAGCTTCCCAGTCCTTTGTGTTGCTCTGTGCACCCATTACCTTTGTGCCTGACTGTTGGAGAGACGGCAGTATATGAGTGAGTGGTGGCAGAGGGTATTTGGGGTGGAATTTACGCCCAATTTGCAGTCTGAGTGAAGGGTGAGTGCAAGACTTGGTGAGTGGAGTGAGGTGACCCCTGAAAGCCACCCCCGCGTCATGTGCTAGGGCCGTCTGTACAAGACAAAAGGTTATTATCTGAGCACTGTATGGCGGTATTATCTGAGCACTGTATGGCGGTATAATCTGAGCACTGTATGATGGTATTATCTGAGCACTGTATGGCGGTATTATCTGAGCACTGTATGGCGGTATTATCTGAGCACTGTATGGCGGTATTATCTGAGCACTGTATGGTGGTATTATCTGAGCACTGTATGGCGGTATTATCTGAGCACTGTATGGTGGTATTATCTGAGCACTGTATGGCGGTATTATCTGAGCACTGTATGGCGGTATTATCTGAGCACTGTATGGCGGTATTATCTGAGCACTGTATGGTGGTATTATCTGAGCACTGTATGGTGGTATTATCTGAGCACTGTATGGCGGTATTATGTGAGCACTGTATGGTGGTATTATGTGAGCACAGTATGGCGGTATTATGTGAGCACTGTATGGCGGTATTATGTGAACACTGTATGATGGTATTATCTGAGCACTGTATGGCGGTATAATCTGAGCACTGTATGGCGGTATTATCTGACCTCTGTATGATGGTATTATCTGAGCACTGTATGGCGGTATTATCTGAGCACTGTATGGCGGTATTATCTGACCTCTGTATGATGGTATTATCTGAGCACTGTATGGCGGTATAATCTGAGCACTGTATGGCAGTATTATCTGAGCACTGTATGGTGGTATTATCTGAGCACTGTATGGCGGTATTATCTGAGCACTGTATGGCGAAATTATCTGAGCACTGTATGGTGGTATTATCTGAGCACTGTATGGCGGTATTATCTGAGCACTGTATGGCGGTATTATCTGAGCACTGTATGGCGAAATTATCTGAGCACTGTATGGCGGTATTATGTGAACACTGTATGGTAGTATTATGTTTGCACTGTATGGCGGTATTATCTGAGCACTGTATGATGGTATTATCTGAGCACTGTATGGTAGTATTATGTGAGCACTGTATGGCGGTATTATCTGAGCACTGTATGATGGTATTATCTGAGCACTGTATGGTAGTATTATGTGAGCACTGTATGGCGGTATTATCTGAGCACTGTATGGTGGTATTATCTGAGCACTGTATGGCGGTATTATCTGAGCACTGTATGGCGGTATTATCTGAGCACTGTATGGCGGTATTATCTGAGCACTGTATGGCGGTATTATCTGAGCACTGTATGATGGTATTATCTGAGCACTGTATGGCGGTATTATCTGAGCACTGTATGATGGTATTATCCGAGCACTGTATGATGGTATTATCTGAGCACTGTATGGCGGTATTATCTGAGCACTGTATGGCGGTATTATCTGAGCACTGTATGGTGGTATTATCTGAGCACTGTATGGCGGTATTATGTGAGCACTGTATGGCGGTATTATCTGAGCACTGTATGGTAGTATTATCTGAGCACTGTATGGCGGTATTATCTGAGCACTGTATGGTGGTATTATCTGAGCACTGTATGGCGGTATTATCTGAGCACTGTATGATGGTATTATCCGAGCACTGTATGATGGTATTATCTGAGCACTGTATGGCGGTATTATCTGAGCACTGTATGGCAGTATTATCTGAGCACTGTATGGCGGTATTATGTGAGCACTGTATGGCGGTATTATCTGAGCACTGTATGGCGGTATTATCTGAGCACTGTATGGCGGTATAATCTGAGCACTGTATGATGGTATTATCTGAGCACTGTATGATGGTATTATCCGAGCACTGTATGATGGTATTATCTGAGCACTGTATGGCGGTATTATCTGAGCACTGTATGGTGGTATTATCTGAGCACTGTATGGCGGTATTATGTGAACACTGTATGGTAGTATTATGTTTGCACTGTATGGCGGTATTATCTGAGCACTGTATGATGGTATTATCCGAGCACTGTATGATGGTATTATCTGAGCACTGTATGGTGGTATTATCTGAGCACTGTATGGTGGTATTATGTTTGCATTGTATGGCGGTATTATCTGAGCACTGTATGGTGGTATTATCTGAGCACTGTATGGCGGTATTATGTGAGCACTGTATGATGGTATTATCTGAGCACTGTATGATGGTATTATCCGAGCACTGTATGATGGTATTATCTGAGCACTGTATGGTAGTATTATGTGAGCACTGTATGGTGGTATTATCTGAGCACTGTATGGCGAAATTATCTGAGCACTGTATGGTGGTATTATCTGAGCACTGTATGGCGGTATTATGTGAACACTGTATGGTAGTATTATGTTTGCACTGTATGGCGGTATTATCTGAGCACTGTATGATGGTATTATCCGAGCACTGTATGATGGTATTATCTGAGCACTGTATGGTGGTATTATCTGAGCACTGTATGGTGGTATTATGTTTGCATTGTATGGCGGTATTATCTGAGCACTGTATGGTGGTATTATCTGAGCACTGTATGGCGGTATTATGTGAGCACTGTATGATGGTATTATCTGAGCACTGTATGATGGTATTATCCGAGCACTGTATGATGGTATTATCTGAGCACTGTATGGTAGTATTATGTGAGCACTGTATGGTGGTATTATCTGAGCACTGTATGGTGGTATTATCTGAGCACTGTATGGCGGTATTATCTGAGCACTGTATGGCGGTATTATCTGAGCACTGTATGGCGGTATTATCTGAGCACTGTATGGCGGTATTATGTGAACACTGTATGGTAGTATTATGTTTGCACTGTATGGCGGTATTATCTGAGCACTGTATGATGGTATTATCCGAGCACTGTATGATGGTATTATCTGAGCACTGTATGGTGGTATTATCTGAGCACTGTATGGTGGTATTATGTTTGCATTGTATGGCGGTATTATCTGAGCACTGTATGGTGGTATTATCTGAGCACTGTATGGCGGTATTATGTGAGCACTGTATGATGGTATTATCTGAGCACTGTATGATGGTATTATCCGAGCACTGTATGATGGTATTATCTGAGCACTGTATGGTAGTATTATGTGAGCACTGTATGGTGGTATTATCTGAGCACTGTATGGTGGTATTATCTGAGCACTGTATGGTGGTATTATCTGAGCACTGTATGGCGGTATTATCTGAGCACTGTATGGTGGTATTATCTGAGCACTGTATGGCGGTATTATGTGAGCACTGTATGATGGTATTATCTGAGCACTGTATGGTAGTATTATGTGAGCACTGTATGGTGGTATTATGTGAGCACAGTATGGCGGTATTATGTGAGCACAGTATGGCGGTATTATGTGAGCACTGTATGGCGGTATTATCTGACCTCTGTATGATGGTATTATCTGAGCACTGTATGGCGGTATAATCTGAGCACTGTATGGCAGCATTATCTGAGCACTGTATGGTGGTATTATCTGAGCACTGTATGGCGGTATTATCTGAGCACTGTATGGCGAAATTATCTGAGCACTGTATGGCGGTATTATGTGAACACTGTATGGTAGTATTATGTTTGCACTGTATGGCGGTATTATCTGAGCACTGTATGATGGTATTATCTGAGCACTGTATGGTAGTATTATGTGAGCACTGTATGGCGGTATTATCTGAGCACTGTATGGTGGTATTATCTGAGCACTGTATGGCGAAATTATCTGAGCACTGTATGGTGGTATTATCTGAGCACTGTATGGCGGTATTATGTGAACACTGTATGGTAGTATTATGTGAGCACTGTATGGCGGTATTATCTGAGCACTGTATGATGGTATTATCTGAGCACTGTATGGTAGTATTATGTGAGCACTGTATGGCGGTATTATCTGAGCACTGTATGGTGGTATTATCTGAGCACTGTATGGCGGTATTATCTGAGCACTGTATGGCGGTATTATCTGAGCACTGTATGGCGGTATTATCTGAGCACTGTATGGCGGTATTATCTGAGCACTGTATGATGGTATTATCTGAGCACTGTATGGCGGTATTATCTGAGCACTGTATGATGGTATTATCCGAGCACTGTATGATGGTATTATCTGAGCACTGTATGGCGGTATTATCTGAGCACTGTATGGCGGTATTATCTGAGCACTGTATGGTGGTATTATCTGAGCACTGTATGGCGGTATTATGTGAGCACTGTATGGCGGTATTATCTGAGCACTGTATGGTAGTATTATCTGAGCACTGTATGGCGGTATTATCTGAGCACTGTATGGTGGTATTATCTGAGCACTGTATGGCGGTATTATCTGAGCACTGTATGATGGTATTATCCGAGCACTGTATGATGGTATTATCTGAGCACTGTATGGCGGTATTATCTGAGCACTGTATGGCGGTATTATCTGAGCACTGTATGGTGGTATAATCTGAGCACTGTATGGTAGTATTTAGAGATGAGCAAACGGGGTTCGATCAAATTGGTATTTGATCGAATATCAGGCTGTTCGAGATATTATATTCCAATGGAATACCACGCGGCAAACACACTAAAAATTTGTGCCCCCTCCCACCTCCCCTGGCGCTTTTTTTGCACCAATAGCTGTGCAGGTGAGGTGGGACAGGAACTATGACAACGGAGGCAGTGAAAAAAAATCGGAAAAAGTATTGTGGATAGTACAGTGGATTTACTATCCGGGTCCATATGTGACTGTGAGACAGGGACAGATGTACAGGAGGGTGAGCTAGGGGTTACCTTTATTTAGGGGGGATGTCACTCACACAGCTCTTTGGGGCTCTATCTGGTCGGGATCCCTGGCAGCTTGTGATATGTGCGAGTTGACTTTTTCCCATAGGAATGCATTGACCAGCGTTGATTGGCCGAATGTCATACAGGGTACAGCTGGTTCTGCCGGAGGAGGCGGAGTCTAAGATCAGTCCACAGCAGTCTCCATTGTGGTCCGATGTCAGGTATAGCAGAGTTAACACAGCTCTGCTACATCTGAGATTCGTCCAATCAACGCTGGTCAATGCATTCCTATGGGAAAAAGTCAGCTCCTGCATATCACAAGCTGCCAGGGATGCCGACATGATAGAGTAACTTGGGCTTGTTAGATGCCCCCAGACATGCGCCCCCTGCTGTCCCAGTTACATTGCAGAGGTGTTGGCATCATTTCCTGGGGTGTCATAGTGGACTTGGTGACTCTCCTGAGGTGAATGGTGGGATCCCCTGAAACGAAGCATTTTCTCCCATAGACTATAATGGGGTTCCAGATTCGTTCGAATAGTTGATTATTGAGGGGCTACTCGAAACGAATAACGAATATTTCACTGTTCGCTCATCTCTAGTAGTATTATGTCATTACTATATAGTGGTATTATCTGAGCACTGTACGGCGGTATTATGTGGCTCCCACTACTCTGCCCCCTTCAGTTTGGTTCTATATACTGCAATCCTTTGTTCCGGACGTTCATGCCTCATCTGTGCTGTTCCTCAGCCCCGGACTGCTCTAATGGTCGCTCATACATTCTGCACATCACACCGCTCCTAATTTCAGGATCTGAGCTCCATTACTATAACCCTGGACAGTCTCCAGTATTATAGAGCCACTCACCTAACTCCATACCTGACATATAACCCCAGGTCTAATCCAATTGTAAAACATAAACAAGAACAGAATGTGATGAACTGTTTAGAATCCACAATAAAGACAAAAGACTTCACCTTCATACCAAAAACTTCATTGTTTTTTTTTTGTTTGTTTTTTTTTCCAGATATTCCATCATTGTGAATTTGATGTAAAAAGTTCCATAAATCTGTGCCCGGCTTCTGCTCTCCGCTGCTGGACTCCAATTCTTTTACTTACCACAAAACTCACTGAGGACATGCATTGCTGCAGCTTTGTAGGTGAATTCTTTCCCATTCTTGCTTCATGCACATCTTCAGATGTTCCGCAGTTAAGGGTCTCTGTTATCGTATTTTGAACTTCATATAACAGATAGTAATAGATTGTATTCTCCTGTCCTACAGTCGGCCTCTCCTCTCCTGACATGGCTGATAACAGATAGTAATAGATTGTATTCTCCTGTCCTACAGTCGGCCTCTCCTCTCCTGACGTGGCTGATAACAGATAGTAATAGATTGTATTCTCCTGTCCTACAGTCGGCCTCTCCTCTCCTGACATGGCTGATAACAGATAGTAATAGATTGTATTCCCCTGTCCTACAGTCGGCCTCTCTTCTCCTGACATGGCTGATAACAGATAGTAATAGATTGTATTCCCCTGTCCTACAGTCGGCCTCTCCTCTCCTGACATGGCTGATAACAGATAGTAATAGATTGTATTCCCCTATCCTACAGTCGGCCTCTCTTCTCCTGACATGGCTGATAACAGATAGTAATAGATTGTATTCCCCTGTCCTACAGTCGGCCTCTCCTCTCCTGACATGGCTGATAACAGATAGTAATAGATTGTATTCCCCTGTCCTACAGTCGGCCTCTCCCCTCCTGACGTGGCTGATAACAGATAGTAATAGATTGTATTCCCCTGTCCTACAGTCGGCCTCTCTTCTCCTGACATGGCTGATAACAGATAGTAATAGATTGTATTCCCCTGTCCTACAGTCGGCCTCTCCTCTCCTGACATGGCTGATAACAGATAGTAATAGATTGTATTCCCCTATCCTACAGTCGGCCTCTCTTCTCCTGACATGGCTGATAACAGATAGTAATAGATTGTATTCCCCTGTCCTACAGTCGGCCTCTCCTCTCCTGACGTGGCTGATAACAGATAGTAATAGATTGTATTCCCCTGTCCTACAGTCGGCCTCTCCTCTCCTGACGTGGCTGATAACAGATAGTAATAGATTGTATTCCCCTGTCCTACAGTCGGCCTCTCCTCTCCTGACATGGCTGATAACAGATAGTAATAGATTGTATTCCCCTGTCCTACAGTCGGCCTCTCCTGACATCGCTGATAACAGATAGTAATAGATTGTATTCCCCTGTCCTACAGTCGGCCTCGCCTCTCCTCTCCTGACATGGCTGATAACAGATAGTAATAGATTGTATTCCCCTGTCCTACAGTCGGCCTCTCCCCTCCTGACTTGGCTGATAACAGATAGTAATAGATTGTATTCCCCTGTCCTACAGTCGGCCTCTCCTCTCCTGACATGGCTGATAACAGATAGTAATAGATTGTATTCCCCTGTCCAACAGTCGGCCTCGCCTCTCCTCTCCTGACATGGCTGATAACAGATAGTAATAGATTGTATTCCCCTGTCCTACAGTCGGCCTCTCCCCTCCTGACTTGGCTGATAACAGATAGTAATAGATTGTATTCTCCTGTCCTACAGTCGGCCTCTCCTCTCCTGACATGGCTGATAACAGATAGTAATAGATTGTATTCCCCTGTCCTACAGTCGGCCTCTCCTGACATGGCTGATAACAGATAGTAATAGATTGTATTCCCCTGTCCTACAGTCGGCCTCTCCTCACCTGACATGGCTGATAACAGATAGTAATAGATTGTATTCCCCTGTCCTACAGTCGGCCTCTCCTGACATGGCTGATAACAGATAGTAATAGATTGTATTCTCCTGTCCTACAGTCGGCCTCTCCTGACATGGCTGATAACAGATAGTAATAGATTGTATTCCCCTGTCCTACAGTCGGCCTCTCCCCTCCTGACTTGGCTGATAACAGATAGTAATAGATTGTATTCTCCTGTCCTACAGTCGGCCTCTCCTGACATGGCTGATAATGGATAGTAATAGATTGTATTCCCCTGTCCTACAGTCGGCCTCTCCCCTCCTGACATGGCTGATAACAGATAGTAATAGATTGTATTCTCCTGTCCTACAGTCGGCCTCTCCTCTCCTGCAATGGCTGATAACAGATAGTAATAGATTGTATTCCCCTGTCCTACAGTCGGCCTCTCCTGACATGGCTGATAACAGATAGTAATAGATTGTATTCCCCTGTCCTACAGTCGGCCTCTCCTCACCTGACATGGCTGATAACAGATAGTAATAGATTGTATTCCCCTGTCCTACAGTCGGCCTCTCCCCTCCTGACATGGGTGATAACAGATAGTAATAGATTGTATTCCCCTGTCCTACAGTCGGCCTCTCCTGACATGGCTGATAACAGATAGTAATAGATTGTATTCTCCTGTCATACAGTCGGCCTCTCCTGACATGGCTGATAACAGATAGTAATAGATTGTATTCCCCTGTCCTACAGTCGGCCTCTCCTCTCCTGACATGGCTGATACCAGATAGTAATAGATTGTATTCCCCTGTCCTACAGTCGGCCTCTCCTCTCCTGACATGGCTGATAACAGATAGTAATAGATTGTATTCTCCTGTCCTACAGTCAGCCTCTCCTCTCCTGACATGGCTGATAACAGATAGTAATAGATTGTATTCTCCTGTCCTACAGTCGGCCTCTCCCCTCCTGACATGGCTGATAACAGATAGTAATAGATTGTATTCCCCTGTCCTACAGTCGGCCTCTCCTGACATGGCTGATAACAGATAGTAATAGATTGTATTCTCCTGTCCTACAGTCGGCCTCTCCTGACATGGCTGATAACAGATAGTAATAGATTGTATTCCCCTGTCCTACAGTCGGCCTCTCCCCTCCTGACTTGGCTGATAACAGATAGTAATAGATTGTATTCTCCTGTCCTACAGTCGGCCTCTCCTGACATGGCTGATAATGGATAGTAATAGATTGTATTCCCCTGTCCTACAGTCGGCCTCTCCCCTCCTGACATGGCTGATAACAGATAGTAATAGATTGTATTCTCCTGTCCTACAGTCGGCCTCTCCTCTCCTGCAATGGCTGATAACAGATAGTAATAGATTGTATTCCCCTGTCCTACAGTCGGCCTCTCCTGACATGGCTGATAACAGATAGTAATAGATTGTATTCCCCTGTCCTACAGTCGGCCTCTCCTCACCTGACATGGCTGATAACAGATAGTAATAGATTGTATTCCCCTGTCCTACAGTCGGCCTCTCCTGACATGGCTGATAACAGATAGTAATAGATTGTATTCTCCTGTCATACAGTCGGCCTCTCCTGACATGGCTGATAACAGATAGTAATAGATTGTATTCCCCTGTCCTACAGTCGGCCTCTCCTCTCCTGACATGGCTGATACCAGATAGTAATAGATTGTATTCCCCTGTCCTACAGTCGGCCTCTCCTCTCCTGACATGGCTGATAACAGATAGTAATAGATTGTATTCTCCTGTCCTACAGTCGGCCTCTCCTCTCCTGACATGGCTGATAACAGATAGTAATAGATTGTATTCTCCTGTCCTACAGTCGGCCTCTCCCCTCCTGACATGGCTGATAACAGATAGTAATAGATTGTATTCCCCTGTCCTACAGTCGGCCTCTCCTGACATGGCTGATAACAGACAGTAATAGATTGTATTCCCCTGTCCTACAGTCGGCCTCTCCTCTCCTGACATGGCTGATAACAGATAGTAATAGATTGTATTCCCCTGTCCTACAGTCGGCCTCTCCTGACATGGCTGATAACAGATAGTAATAGATTGTATTCTCCTGTCCTACAGTCGGCCTCTCCTCTCCTGACATGGCTGATAACAGATAGTAATAGATTGTATTCTCCTGTCTTACAGTCGGCCTCTCCTGACGTGGCAGATAATGGATAGTAATAGATTGTATTCCCCTGTCCTACAGTCGGCCTCTCCTGACATGGCTGATAACAGATAGTAATAGATTGTATTCCCCTGTCCTACAGTCGGCCTCTCCTCTCCTGACATGGCTGATAACAGATAGTAATAGATTGTATTCCCCTGTCCTACAGTCGGCCTCTCCCCTCCTGACATGGCTGATAACAGATAGTAATAGATTGTATTCCCCTGTCCTACAGTCGGCCTCTCCTGACATGGCTGATAACAGATAGTAATAGATTGTATTCTCCTGTCCTACAGTCGGCCTCTCCTGACATGGCTGATAACAGATAGTAATAGATTGTATTCCCCTGTCCTACAGTCGGCCTCTCCTGACATGGCTGATAACAGATAGTAATAGATTGTATTCCCCTGTCCTACAGTCGGCCTCTCCTCTCCTGACATGGCTGATAACAGATAGTAATAGATTGTATTCCTCTGTCCTACAGTCGGCCTCTCCTCTCCTGACATGGCTGATAACAGATAGTAATAGATTGTATTCCCCTATCCTACAGTCGGCCTCTCTTCTCCTGACATGGCTGATAACAGATAGTAATAGATTGTATTCCCCTGTACTACAGTCGGCCTCTCCCCTCCTGACATGGCTGATAACAGATAGTAATAGATTGTATTCTCCTGTACTACAGTCGGCCTCTCCTCTCCTGACATGGCTGATAACAGATAGTAATAGATTGTATGCCCCTCTCCTACAGTCGGCCTCTCCTGACGTGGCTGATAACGGATAGTAATAGATTGTATTCCCCTGTCCTACAGTCGGCCTCTCCCCTCCTGACATGGCTGATAACAGATAGTAATAGATTGTATTCCCCTGTCCTACAGTCGGCCTCTCCTCTCCTGACATGGCTGATAACAGTAATAGATTGTATTCTCCTGTCCTACAGTCGGCCTCTCCTGACATGGCTGATAACAGATAGTAATAGATTGTATTCTCCTGTCCTACAGTCGGCCTCTCCTCTCCTGACATGGCTGATAACAGATAGTAATAGATTGTATTCCCCTGTCCTACAGTCGGCCTCTCCTCTCCTGACATGGCTGATAACAGATAGTAATAGATTGTATTCTCCTGTCCTACAGTCGGCCTCTCCTCTCCTGACGTGGCTGATAACAGATAGTAATAGATTGTATTCTCCTGTCCTACAGTCGGCCTCTCCTCTCCTGACATGGCTGATAACAGATAGTAATAGATTGTATTCTCCTGTCCTACAGTCGGCCTCTCCTCTCCTGACATGGCTGATAACAGATAGTAATAGAGTGTATTCTCCTGTCCTACAGTCAGCCTCTCCCCTCCTGACATGGCTGATAACAGATAGTAATAGATTGTATTCCCCTGTCCTACAGTCGGCCTCTCCTGACGTGGCTGATAACAGATAGTAATAGATTGTATTCCCCTGTCCTACAGTCGGCCTCTCCTCTCCTGACGTGGCTGATAACAGATAGTAATAGATTGTATTCCCCTGTCCTACAGTCGGCCTCTCCTCTCCTGACATGGCTGATAACAGATAGTAATAGATTGTATTCCCCTGTCCTACAGTCGGCCTCTCCCCTCCTGACATGGCTGATAACAGATAGTAATAATTGTATTCTCCTGTCCTACAGTCGGCCTCTCCTCACCTGACATGGCTGATAACAGATAGTAATAGATTGTATTCTCCTGTCCTACAGTCAGCCTCTCCTGACATGGCTGATAACAGATGGTAATAGATTGTATTCCCCTGTCCTACAGTCGGCCTCTCCTCTCCTGACATGGCTGATAACAGATAGTAATAGATTGTATTCTCCTGTCCTACAGTCGGCCTCTCCTCTCCTGACATGGCTGATAACAGATAGTAATAGATTGTATTCTCCTGTCCTACAGTCGGCCTCTCCTCTCCTGACATGGCTGATAACAGATAGTAATAGATTGTATTCTCCTGTCCTACAGTCGGCCTCTCCTCTCCTGACATGGCTGATAACAGATAGTAATAGATTGTATTCTCCTGTCCTACAGTCGGCCTCTCCCCTCCTGACATGGCTGATAACAGATAGTAATAGATTGTATTCCCCTGTCCTACAGTCGGCCTCTCCTGACATGGCTGATAACAGATAGTAATAGATTGTATTCCCCTGTCCTACAGTCGGCCTCTCCTCTCCTGACATGGCTGATAACAGATAGTAATAGATTGTATTCCCCTGTCCTACAGTCGGCCTCTCCTGACATGGCTGATAACAGATAGTAATAGATTGTATTCTCCTGTCCTACAGTCGGCCTCTCCTCTCCTGACATGGCTGATAACAGATAGTAATAGATTGTATTCCCCTGTCCTACAGTCGGCCTCTCCTCTCCTGACATGGCTGATAACAGATAGTAATAGATTGTATGCCCCTCTCCTACAGTCGGCCTCTCCTGACGTGGCTGATAATGGATAGTAATAGATTGTATTCCCCTGTCCTACAGTCGGCCTCTCCCCTCCTGACATGGCTGATAACAGATAGTAATAGATTGTATTCTCCTGTCCTACAGTCGGCCTCTCCTCTCCTGACATGGCTGATAACAGATAGTAATAAATTGTATTCCCCTGTCCTACAGTCGGCCTCTCCTCTCCTGACATGGCTGATAACAGATAGTAATAGATTGTATGCCCCTCTCCTACAGTCGGCCTCTCCTGACGTGGCTGATAATGGATAGTAATAGATTGTATTCCCCTGTCCTACAGTCGGCCTCTCCCCTCCTGACATGGCTGATAACAGATAGTAATAGATTGTATTCCCCTGTCCTACAGTCGGCCTCTCCTGACATGGCTGATAACAGATAGTAATAGATTGTATGCTCCTGTCCTACAGTCGGCCTCTCCTGACATGGCTGATAACAGATAGTAATAGATTGTATTCCCCTGTCCTACAGTCGGCCTCTCCTGACATGGCTGATAACAGATAGTAATAGATTGTATTCCCCTGTCCTTCAGTCGGCCTCTCCTCTCCTGACATGGCTGATAACAGATAGTAATAGATTGTATTCCTCTGTCCTACAGTCGGCCTCTCCTCTCCTGACATGGCTGATAACAGATAGTAATAGATTGTATTCCCCTATCCTACAGTCGGCCTCTCTTCTCCTGACATGGCTGATAACAGATAGTAATAGATTGTATTCCCCTGTCCTACAGTCGGCCTCTCCCCTCCTGACATGGCTGATAACAGATAGTAATAGATTGTATTCTCCTGTCCTACAGTCGGCCTCTCCTCTCCTGACATGGCTGATAACAGATAGTAATAGATTGTATGCCCCTCTCCTACAGTCGGCCTCTCCTGACGTGGCTGATAACGGATAGTAATAGATTGTATTCCCCTGTCCTACAGTCGGCCTCTCCCCTCCTGACATGGCTGATAACAGATAGTAATAGATTGTATTCCCCTGTCCTACAGTCGGCCTCTCCTCTCCTGACATGGCTGATAACAGTAATAGATTGTATTCTCCTGTCCTACAGTCGGCCTCTCCTGACATGGCTGATAACAGATAGTAATAGATTGTATTCTCCTGTCCTACAGTCGGCCTCTCCTCTCCTGACATGGCTGATAACAGATAGTAATAGATTGTATTCCCCTGTCCTACAGTCGGCCTCTCCTCTCCTGACATGGCTGATAACAGATAGTAATAGATTGTATTCTCCTGTCCTACAGTCGGCCTCTCCTCTCCTGACATGGCTGATAACAGATAGTAATAGATTGTATTCTCCTGTCCTACAGTCAGCCTCTCCCCTCCTGACATGGCTGATAACAGATAGTAATAGATTGTATTCCCCTGTCCTACAGTCGGCCTCTCCTGACGTGGCTGATAACAGATAGTAATAGATTGTATTCCCCTGTCCTACAGTCGGCCTCTCCTCTCCTGACATGGCTGATAACAGATAGTAATAGATTGTATTCTCCTGTCCTACAGTCGGCCTCTCCTCTCCTGACATGGCTGATAACAGATAGTAATAGATTGTATTCTCCTGTCCTACAGTCGGCCTCTCCTCTCCTGACGTGGCTGATAACAGATAGTAATAGATTGTATTCCCCTGTCCTACAGTCGGCCTCTCCTCTCCTGACATGGCTGATAACAGATAGTAATAGATTGTATTCCCTTGTCCTACAGTCGGCCTCTCCCCTCCTGACATGGCTGATAACAGATAGTAATAGATTGTATTCTCCTGTCCTACAGTCGGCCTCTCCTCACCTGACATGGCTGATAACAGATAGTAATAGATTGTATTCTCCTGTCCTACAGTCAGCCTCTCCTGACATGGCTGATAACAGATGGTAATAGATTGTATTCCCCTGTCCTACAGTCGGCCTCTCCTCTCCTGACATGGCTGATAACAGATAGTAATAGATTGTATTCCCCTGTCCTACAGTCGGCCTCTCCTCTCCTGACATGGCTGATAACAGATAGTAATAGATTGTATTCCCCTGTCCTACAGTCGGCCTCTCCTCTCCTGACATGGCTGATAACAGATAGTAATAGATTGTATTCTCCTGTCCTACAGTCAGCCTCTCCTCTTTTGACATGGCTGATAACAGATAGTAATAGATTGTATTCCCCAGTCCTACAGTCGGCCTCTCCTGACATGGCTGATAACAGATAGTAATAGATTGTATTCCCCTGTCCTACAGTCGGCCTCTCCTCTCCTGACATGGCTGATAAGAGATAGTAATAGATTGTATTCTCCTGTCCTACAGTCGGCCTCTCCCCTCCTGACATGGCTGATAACAGATAGTAATAGATTGTATTCCCCTGTCCTACAGTCGGCCTCTCCTCTCCTGACATGGCTGATAAGAGATAGTAATAGATTGTATTCTCCTGTCCTACAGTCGGCCTCTCCCCTCCTGACATGGCTGATAACAGATAGTAATAGATTGTATTCCCCTGTCCTACAGTCGGCCTCTCCTCTCCTGACATGGCTGATAACAGATAGTAATAGATTGTATTCTCCTGTCCTACAGTCGGCCTCTCCTCACCTGACATGGCTGATAACAGATAGTAATAGATTGTATTCTCCTGTCCTACAGTCGGCCTCTCCCCTCCTGACATGGCTGATAACAGATAGTAATAGATTGTATTCCCCTGTCCTACAGTCGGCCTCTCCTGACATGGCTGATAAAAGATAGTAATAGATTGTATTCCCCTGTCCTACAGTCGGCCTCTCCCCTCCTGACATGGCTGATAACAGATAGTAATAGATTGTATTCTCCTGTCCTACAGTCGGCCTCTCCTCACCTGACATGGCTGATAACAGATAGTAATAGATTGTATTCTCCTGTCCTACAGTCAGCCTCTCCTGACATGGCTGATAACAGATAGTAATAGATTGTATTCCCCTGTCCTACAGTCGGCCTCTCCTCTCCTGACATGGCTGATAACAGATAGTAATAGATTGTATTCCCTGTCCTACAGTCGGCCTCTCCTCTCCTGACATGGCTGATAACAGATAGTAATAGATTGTATTCTCCTGTCCTACAGTCAGCCTCTCCTCTCTTGACATGGCTGATAACAGATAGTAATAGATTGTATTCCCCAGTCCTACAGTCGGCCTCTCCTGACATGGCTGATAACAGATAGTAATAGATTGTATTCCCCTGTCCTACAGTCGGCCTCTCCTCTCCTGACATGGCTGATAACAGATAGTAATAGATTGTATTCTCCTGTCCTACAGTCGGCCTCTCCCCTCCTGACATGGCTGATAACAGATAGTAATAGATTGTATTCCCCTGTCCTACAGTCGGCCTCTCCTCTCCTGACATGGGTGATAACAGATAGTAATAGATTGTATTCTCCTGTCCTACAGTCGGCCTCTCCTGACATGGCTGATAACAGATAGTAATAGATTGTATTCTCCTGTCCTACAGTCGGCCTCTCCCCTCCTGACATGGCTGATAACAGATAGTAATAGATTGTATTCCTCTGTCCTACAGTCGGCCTCTCCTCCCCTGACTTGGCTGATAACAGATAGTAATAGATTGTATTCCCCTGTCCTACAGTCGGCCTCTCCTCCCCTGACATGGCTGATAACAGATAGTAATAGATTGTATTCCCCTGTCCTACAGTCGGCCTCTCCTGACATGGCTGATAACAGATAGTAATAGATTGTATTCCCCTGTTCTACAGTCGGCCTCTCCTGACATGGCTGATAACAGATAGTAATAGATTGTATTCCCCTGTCCTACAGTCGGCCTCTCCTCTCCTGACATGGCTGATAACAGATAGTAATAGATTGTATTCCCCTGTCCTACAGTCGGCCTCTCCTCTCCTGACATGGCTGATAACAGATAGTAATAGATTGTATTCCTCTGTCCTACAGTCGGCCTCTCCTCCCCTGACTTGGCTGATAACAGATAGTAATAGATTGTATTCCTCTGTCCTACAGTCGGCCTCTCCTCCCCTGACTTGGCTGATAACAGATAGTAATAGATTGTATTCCCCTGTCCTACAGTCGGCCTCTCCTCTCCTGACATGGCTGATAACAGAAAGTAATAGATTGTATTCCCCTGTCCTACAGTCGGCCTCTCCCCTCCTGACTTGGCTGATAACAGATAGTAATAGATTGTATTCCCCTGTCCTACAGTCGGCCTCTCCTGACATGGCTGATAACAGATAGTAATAGATTGTATTCTCCTGTCCTACAGTTGGCCTCTCCTCTCCTGACATGGCAGATAACAGATAGTAATAGATTGTATTCTCCTGTCCTACAGTCGGCCTCTCCTGACATGGCTGATAACAGATAGTAATAGATTGTATTCCCCTGTCCTACAGTCGGCCTCTCCTCTCCTGACATGGCTGATAACAGATAGTAATAGATTGTATTCCTCTGTCCTACAGTCGGCCTCTCCTCTCCTGACATGGCTGATAACAGATAGTAATAGATTGTATTCCCCTATCCTACAGTCGGCCTCTCTTCTCCTGACATGGCTGATAACAGATAGTAATAGATTGTATTCCCCTGTCCTACAGTCGGCCTCTCCCCTCCTGACATGGCTGATAACAGATAGTAATAGATTGTATTCTCCTGTCCTACAGTCGGCCTCTCCTCTCCTGACATGGCTGATAACAGATAGTAATAGATTGTATGCCCCTCTCCTACAGTCGGCCTCTCCTGACGTGGCTGATAACGGATAGTAATAGATTGTATTCCCCTGTCCTACAGTCGGCCTCTCCCCTCCTGACATGGCTGATAACAGATAGTAATAGATTGTATTCCCCTGTCCTACAGTCGGCCTCTCCTCTCCTGACATGGCTGATAACAGTAATAGATTGTATTCTCCTGTCCTACAGTCGGCCTCTCCTGACATGGCTGATAACAGATAGTAATAGATTGTATTCTCCTGTCCTACAGTCGGCCTCTCCTCTCCTGACATGGCTGATAACAGATAGTAATAGATTGTATTCCCCTGTCCTACAGTCGGCCTCTCCTCTCCTGACATGGCTGATAACAGATAGTAATAGATTGTATTCTCCAGTCCTACAGTCGGCCTCTCCTCTCCTGACATGGCTGATAACAGATAGTAATAGATTGTATTCTCCTGTCCTACAGTCAGCCTCTCCCCTCCTGACATGGCTGATAACAGATAGTAATAGATTGTATTCCCCTGTCCTACAGTCGGCCTCTCCTGACGTGGCTGATAACAGATAGTAATAGATTGTATTCCCCTGTCCTACAGTCGGCCTCTCCTGACATGGCTGATAACAGATAGTAATAGATTGTATTCTCCTGTCCTACAGTCGGCCTCTCCTCTCCTGACATGGCTGATAACAGATAGTAATAGATTGTATTCTCCTGTCCTACAGTCGGCCTCTCCTCTCCTGACGTGGCTGATAACAGATAGTAATAGATTGTATTCCCCTGTCCTACAGTCGGCCTCTCCTCTCCTGACATGGCTGATAACAGATAGTAATAGATTGTATTCCCTTGTCCTACAGTCGGCCTCTCCCCTCCTGACATGGCTGATAACAGATAGTAATAGATTGTATTCTCCTGTCCTACAGTCGGCCTCTCCTCACCTGACATGGCTGATAACAGATAGTAATAGATTGTATTCTCCTGTCCTACAGTCAGCCTCTCCTGACATGGCTGATAACAGATGGTAATAGATTGTATTCCCCTGTCCTACAGTCGGCCTCTCCTCTCCTGACATGGCTGATAACAGATAGTAATAGATTGTATTCCCCTGTCCTACAGTCGGCCTCTCCTCTCCTGACATGGCTGATAACAGATAGTAATAGATTGTATTCCCCTGTCCTACAGTCGGCCTCTCCTCTCCTGACATGGCTGATAACAGATAGTAATAGATTGTATTCTCCTGTCCTACAGTCAGCCTCTCCTCTTTTGACATGGCTGATAACAGATAGTAATAGATTGTATTCCCCAGTCCTACAGTCGGCCTCTCCTGACATGGCTGATAACAGATAGTAATAGATTGTATTCCCCTGTCCTACAGTCGGCCTCTCCTCTCCTGACATGGCTGATAAGAGATAGTAATAGATTGTATTCTCCTGTCCTACAGTCGGCCTCTCCCCTCCTGACATGGCTGATAACAGATAGTAATAGATTGTATTCCCCTGTCCTACAGTCGGCCTCTCCTCTCCTGACATGGCTGATAAGAGATAGTAATAGATTGTATTCTCCTGTCCTACAGTCGGCCTCTCCCCTCCTGACATGGCTGATAACAGATAGTAATAGATTGTATTCCCCTGTCCTACAGTCGGCCTCTCCTCTCCTGACATGGCTGATAACAGATAGTAATAGATTGTATTCTCCTGTCCTACAGTCGGCCTCTCCTCACCTGACATGGCTGATAACAGATAGTAATAGATTGTATTCTCCTGTCCTACAGTCAGCCTCTCCTGACATGGCTGATAAAAGATAGTAATAGATTGTATTCCCCTGTCCTACAGTCGGCCTCTCCCCTCCTGACATGGCTGATAACAGATAGTAATAGATTGTATTCTCCTGTCCTACAGTCGGCCTCTCCTCACCTGACATGGCTGATAACAGATAGTAATAGATTGTATTCTCCTGTCCTACAGTCAGCCTCTCCTGACATGGCTGATAACAGATAGTAATAGATTGTATTCCCCTGTCCTACAGTCGGCATCTCCTCTCCTGACATGGCTGATAACAGATAGTAATAGATTGTATTCTCCTGTCCTACAGTCAGCCTCTCCTCTCTTGACATGGCTGATAACAGATAGTAATAGATTGTATTCCCCAGTCCTACAGTCGGCCTCTCCTGACATGGCTGATAACAGATAGTAATAGATTGTATTCCCCTGTCCTACAGTCGGCCTCTCCTCTCCTGACATGGCTGATAACAGATAGTAATAGATTGTATTCTCCTGTCCTACAGTCGGCCTCTCCCCACCTGACATGGCTGATAACAGATAGTAATAGATTGTATTCCCCTGTCCTACAGTCGGCCTCTCCTCTCCTGACATGGGTGATAACAGATAGTAATAGATTGTATTCTCCTGTCCTACAGTCGGCCTCTCCTGACATGGCTGATAACAGATAGTAATAGATTGTATTCTCCTGTCCTACAGTCGGCCTCTCCCCTCCTGACATGGCTGATAACAGATAGTAATAGATTGTATTCCTCTGTCCTACAGTCGGCCTCTCCTCCCCTGACTTGGCTGATAACAGATAGTAATAGATTGTATTCCCCTGTCCTACAGTCGGCCTCTCCTCCCCTGACATGGCTGATAACAGATAGTAATAGATTGTATTCCCCTGTCCTACAGTCGGCCTCTCCTGACATGGCTGATAACAGATAGTAATAGATTGTATTCCCCTGTTCTACAGTCGGCCTCTCCTGACATGGCTGATAACAGATAGTAATAGATTGTATTCCCCTGTCCTACAGTCGGCCTCTCCTCTCCTGACATGGCTGATAACAGATAGTAATAGATTGTATTCCCCTGTCCTACAGTCGGCCTCTCCTCACCTGACATGGCTGATAACAGATAGTAATAAATTGTATTCTCCTGTCCTACAGTCGGCCACTCCTGACATGGCTGATAACAGATAGTAATAGATTGTATTCCCCTGTCCTACAGTCGGCCTCTCCTCTCCTGACATGGCTGATAACAGATAGTAATAGATTGTATTCTCCTGTCCTACAGTCGGCCACTCCTGACTTGGCTGATAACAGATAGTAATAGATTGTATTCCCCTGTCCTACAGTTGGCCTCTCCTGACATGGCTGATAACAGATAGTAATAGATTGTATTCCCCTGTCCTACAGTCGGCCTCTCCCCTCCTGACTTGGCTGATAACAGATAGTAATAGATTGTATTCCCCTGTCCTACAGTCGGCCTCTCCTGACATGGCTGATAACAGATAGTAATAGATTGTATTCTCCTGTCCTACAGTCGGCCTCTCCTCTCCTGACATGGCTGATAACAGATAGTAATAGATTGTATTCCCCTGTCCTACAGTCGGCCTCTCCCCTCCTGACATGGCTGATAACAGATAGTAATACATTGTATTCTCCTGTCCTACAGTCGGCCTCTCCTCTCCTGACATGGCTGATAACAGATAGTAATAGATTGTATTCCCCTGTCCTACAGTCGGCCTCTCCTGACATGGCTGATAACAGATAGTAATAGATTGTATTCCCCTGTCCTACAGTCGGCCTCTCCTTTCCTGACATGGCTGATAACAGATAGTAATAGATTGTATTCCCCTGTCCTACAGTTGGCCTCTCCCCTCCTGACTTGGCTGATAACAGATAGTAATAGATTGTATTCCCCTGTCCTACAGTCGGCCTCTCCTGACATGGCTGATAACAGATAGTAATAGATTGTATTCCCCTGTCCTACAGTCGGCCTCTCCTCTCCTGACATGGCTGATAACAGATAGTAATAGATTGTATTCCCCTGTCCTACAGTCGGCCTCTCCTCTCCTGACATGGCTGATAACAGATAGTAATAGATTGTATTCTCCTGTCCTACAGTCGGCCTCTCCCCTCCTGACATGGCTGATAACAGATAGTAATAGATTGTATTCTCCTGTCCTACAGTCGGCCTCTCCTCTCCTGACATGGCTGATAACAGATAGTAATAGATTGTATTCCCCTGTCCTACAGTCGGCCTCTCCTGACATGGCTGATAACAGATAGTAATAGATTGTATTCCCCTGTCCTACAGTCGGCCTCTCCTGACATGGCTGATAACAGATAGTAATAGATTGTATTCCCCTGTCCTACAGTCGGCCTCTCCTCTCCTGACATGGCTGATAACAGATAGTAATAGATTGTATTCCTCTGTCCTACAGTCGGCCTCTCCTCTCCTGACATGGCTGATAACAGATAGTAATAGATTGTATTCCCCTATCCTACAGTCGGCCTCTCTTCTCCTGACATGGCTGATAACAGATAGTAATAGATTGTATTCCCCTGTCCTACAGTCGGCCTCTCCCCTCCTGACATGGCTGATAACAGATAGTAATAGATTGTATTCTCCTGTCCTACAGTCGGCCTCTCCTCTCCTGACATGGCTGATAACAGATAGTAATAGATTGTATGCCCCTCTCCTACAGTCGGCCTCTCCTGACGTGGCTGATAACGGATAGTAATAGATTGTATTCCCCTGTCCTACAGTCGGCCTCTCCCCTCCTGACATGGCTGATAACAGATAGTAATAGATTGTATTCCCCTGTCCTACAGTCGGCCTCTCCTCTCCTGACATGGCTGATAACAGTAATAGATTGTATTCTCCTGTCCTACAGTCGGCCTCTCCTGACATGGCTGATAACAGATAGTAATAGATTGTATTCTCCTGTCCTACAGTCGGCCTCTCCTCTCCTGACATGGCTGATAACAGATAGTAATAGATTGTATTCCCCTGTCCTACAGTCGGCCTCTCCTCTCCTGACATGGCTGATAACAGATAGTAATAGATTGTATTCTCCTGTCCTACAGTCGGCCTCTCCTCTCCTGACATGGCTGATAACAGATAGTAATAGATTGTATTCTCCTGTCCTACAGTCAGCCTCTCCCCTCCTGACATGGCTGATAACAGATAGTAATAGATTGTATTCCCCTGTCCTACAGTCGGCCTCTCCTGACATGGCTGATAACAGATAGTAATAGATTGTATTCCCCTGTCCTACAGTCGGCCTCTCCTGACGTGGCTGATAACAGATAGTAATAGATTGTATTCCCCTGTCCTACAGTCGGCCTCTCCTGACATGGCTGATAACAGATAGTAATAGATTGTATTCTCCTGTCCTACAGTCGGCCTCTCCTCTCCTGACATGGCTGATAACAGATAGTAATAGATTGTATTCTCCTGTCCTACAGTCGGCCTCTCCTCTCCTGACGTGGCTGATAACAGATAGTAATAGATTGTATTCCCCTGTCCTACAGTCGGCCTCTCCTCTCCTGACATGGCTGATAACAGATAGTAATAGATTGTATTCCCTTGTCCTACAGTCGGCCTCTCCCCTCCTGACATGGCTGATAACAGATAGTAATAGATTGTATTCTCCTGTCCTACAGTCGGCCTCTCCTCACCTGACATGGCTGATAACAGATAGTAATAGATTGTATTCTCCTGTCCTACAGTCAGCCTCTCCTGACATGGCTGATAACAGATGGTAATAGATTGTATTCCCCTGTCCTACAGTCGGCCTCTCCTCTCCTGACATGGCTGATAACAGATAGTAATAGATTGTATTCCCCTGTCCTACAGTCGGCCTCTCCTCTCCTGACATGGCTGATAACAGATAGTAATAGATTGTATTCCCCTGTCCTACAGTTGGCCTCTCCTCTCCTGACATGGCTGATAACAGATAGTAATAGATTGTATTCTCCTGTCCTACAGTCAGCCTCTCCTCTTTTGACATGGCTGATAACAGATAGTAATAGATTGTATTCCCCAGTCCTACAGTCGGCCTCTCCTGACATGGCTGATAACAGATAGTAATAGATTGTATTCCCCTGTCCTACAGTCGGCCTCTCCTCTCCTGACATGGCTGATAAGAGATAGTAATAGATTGTATTCTCCTGTCCTACAGTCGGCCTCTCCCCTCCTGACATGGCTGATAACAGATAGTAATAGATTGTATTCCCCTGTCCTACAGTCGGCCTCTCCTCTCCTGACATGGCTGATAAGAGATAGTAATAGATTGTATTCTCCTGTCCTACAGTCGGCCTCTCCCCTCCTGACATGGCTGATAACAGATAGTAATAGATTGTATTCCCCTGTCCTACAGTCGGCCTCTCCTCTCCTGACATGGCTGATAACAGATAGTAATAGATTGTATTCTCCTGTCCTACAGTCGGCCTCTCCTCACCTGACATGGCTGATAACAGATAGTAATAGATTGTATTCTCCTGTCCTACAGTCAGCCTCTCCTGACATGGCTGATAAAAGATAGTAATAGATTGTATTCCCCTGTCCTACAGTCGGCCTCTCCCCTCCTGACATGGCTGATAACAGATAGTAATAGATTGTATTCTCCTGTCCTACAGTCGGCCTCTCCTCACCTGACATGGCTGATAACAGATAGTAATAGATTGTATTCTCCTGTCCTACAGTCAGCCTCTCCTGACATGGCTGATAACAGATAGTAATAGATTGTATTCCCCTGTCCTACAGTCGGCATCTCCTCTCCTGACATGGCTGATAACAGATAGTAATAGATTGTATTCCCTGTCCTACAGTCGGCCTCTCCTCTCCTGACATGGCTGATAACAGATAGTAATAGATTGTATTCTCCTGTCCTACAGTCAGCCTCTCCTCTCTTGACATGGCTGATAACAGATAGTAATAGATTGTATTCCCCAGTCCTACAGTCGGCCTCTCCTGACATGGCTGATAACAGATAGTAATAGATTGTATTCCCCTGTCCTACAGTCGGCCTCTCCTCTCCTGACATGGCTGATAACAGATAGTAATAGATTGTATTCTCCTGTCCTACAGTCGGCCTCTCCCCACCTGACATGGCTGATAACAGATAGTAATAGATTGTATTCCCCTGTCCTACAGTCGGCCTCTCCTCTCCTGACATGGGTGATAACAGATAGTAATAGATTGTATTCTCCTGTCCTACAGTCGGCCTCTCCTGACATGGCTGATAACAGATAGTAATAGATTGTATTCTCCTGTCCTACAGTCGGCCTCTCCCCTCCTGACATGGCTGATAACAGATAGTAATAGATTGTATTCCTCTGTCCTACAGTCGGCCTCTCCTCCCCTGACTTGGCTGATAACAGATAGTAATAGATTGTATTCCCCTGTCCTACAGTCGGCCTCTCCTCCCCTGACATGGCTGATAACAGATAGTAATAGATTGTATTCCCCTGTCCTACAGTCGGCCTCTCCTGACATGGCTGATAACAGATAGTAATAGATTGTATTCCCCTGTTCTACAGTCGGCCTCTCCTGACATGGCTGATAACAGATAGTAATAGATTGTATTCCCCTGTCCTACAGTCGGCCTCTCCTCTCCTGACATGGCTGATAACAGATAGTAATAGATTGTATTCCCCTGTCCTACAGTCGGCCTCTCCTCACCTGACATGGCTGATAACAGATAGTAATAAATTGTATTCTCCTGTCCTACAGTCGGCCACTCCTGACATGGCTGATAACAGATAGTAATAAATTGTATTCCCCTGTCCTACAGTCGGCCTCTCCTCTCCTGACATGGCTGATAACAGATAGTAATAGATTGTATTCTCCTGTCCTACAGTCGGCCACTCCTGACTTGGCTGATAACAGATAGTAATAGATTGTATTCCCCTGTCCTACAGTTGGCCTCTCCTGACATGGCTGATAACAGATAGTAATAGATTGTATTCCCCTGTCCTACAGTCGGCCTCTCCCCTCCTGACTTGGCTGATAACAGATAGTAATAGATTGTATTCCCCTGTCCTACAGTCGGCCTCTCCTGACATGGCTGATAACAGATAGTAATAGATTGTATTCTCCTGTCCTACAGTCGGCCTCTCCTCTCCTGACATGGCTGATAACAGATAGTAATAGATTGTATGCCCCTGTCCTACAGTCGGCCTCTCCCCTCCTGACATGGCTGATAACAGATAGTAATACATTGTATTCTCCTGTCCTACAGTCGGCCTCTCCTCTCCTGACATGGCTGATAACAGATAGTAATAGATTGTATTCCCCTGTCCTACAGTCGGCCTCTCCTGACATGGCTGATAACAGATAGTAATAGATTGTATTCCCCTGTCCTACAGTTGGCCTCTCCCCTCCTGACTTGGCTGATAACAGATAGTAATAGATTGTATTCCCCTGTCCTACAGTCGGCCTCTCCTGACATGGCTGATAACAGATAGTAATAGATTGTATTCCCCTGTCCTACAGTCGGCCTCTCCTCTCCTGACATGGCTGATAACAGATAGTAATAGATTGTATTCCCCTGTCCTACAGTCGGCCTCTCCTCTCCTGACATGGCTGATAACAGATAGTAATAGATTGTATTCTCCTGTCCTACAGTCGGCCTCTCCCCTCCTGACATGGCTGATAACAGATAGTAATAGATTGTATTCTCCTGTCCTACAGTCGGCCTCTCCTCTCCTGACATGGCTGATAACAGATAGTAATAGATTGTATTCCCCTGTCCTACAGTCGGCCTCTCCTGACATGGCTGATAACAGATAGTAATAGATTGTATTCCCCTGTCCTACAGTCGGCCTCTCCTCACCTGACATGGCTGATAACAGATAGTAATAGATTGTATTTCCCTGTCCTACAGTCGGCCTCTCCTGACATGGCTGATAACAGATAGTAATAGATTGTATTCCCCTGTCCTACAGTCGGCCTCTCCTCACCTGACATGGCTGATAACAGATAGTAATAGATTGTATTCCCCTGTCCTACAGTCGGCCTCTCCTGACATGGCTGATAACAGATAGTAATAGATTGTATTCCCCTGTCCTACAGTCGGCCTCTCCTCTCCTGACATGGCTGATACCAGATAGTAATAGATTGTATTCCCCTGTCCTACAGTCGGCCTCTCCTCTCCTGACATGGCTGATAACAGATAGTAATAGATTGTATTCTCCTGTCCTACAGTCGGCCTCTCCTCTCCTGACATGGCTGATAACAGATAGTAATAGATTGTATTCCCCTGTCCTACAGTCGGCCTCTCCCCTCCTGACAAGGCTGATAACAGATAGTAATAGATTGTATTCTCCTGTCCTACAGTCGGCCTCTCCTCTCCTGACATGGCTGATAACAGATAGTAATAGATTGTATTCCCCTGTCCTACAGTCGGCCTCTCCTGACATGGCTGATAACAGATAGTAATAGATTGTATTCCCCTGTCCTACAGTCGGCCTCTCCTCTCCTGACATGGCTGATAACAGATAGTAATAGATTGTATTCCCCTGTCCTACAGTCGGCCTCTCCCCTCCTGACTTGGCTGATAACAGATAGTAATAGATTGTATTCCCCTGTCCTACAGTCGGCCTCTCCTGACATGGCTGATAACAGATAGTAATAGATTGTATTCCCCTGTCCTACAGTCGGCCTCTCCTCTCCTGACATGGCTGATAACAGATAGTAATAGATTGTATTCCCCTGTCCTACAGTCGGCCTCTCCTCTCCTGACATGGCTGATAACAGATAGTAATAGATTGTATTCTCCTGTCCTACAGTCGGCCTCTCCCCTCCTGACATGGGTGATAACAGATAGTAATAGATTGTATTCTCCTGTCCTACAGTCGGCCTCTCCTCTCCTGACATGGCTGATAACAGATAGTAATAGATTGTATTCCCCTGTCCTACAGTCGGCCTCTCCTGACATGGCTGATAACAGATAGTAATAGATTGTATTCCCCTGTCCTACAGTCGGCCTCTCCTCACCTGACATGGCTGATAACAGATAGTAATAGATTGTATTCCCCTGTCCTACAGTCGGCCTCTCCTGACATGGCTGATAACAGATAGTAATAGATTGTATTCTCCTGTCCTACAGTCGGCCTCTCCTGACATGGCTGATAACAGATAGTAATAGATTGTATTCCCCTGTCCTACAGTCGGCCTCTCCTCTCCTGACATGGCTGATACCAGATAGTAATAGATTGTATTCCCCTGTCCTACAGTCGGCCTCTCCTCTCCTGACATGGCTGATACCAGATAGTAATAGATTGTATTCCCCTGTCCTACAGTCGGCCTCTCCTCTCCTGACATGGCTGATAACAGATAGTAATAGATTGTATTCCCCTCTCCTACAGTCGGCCTCTCCTCTCCTGACATGGCTGATAACAGATAGTAATAGATTGTATTCCCCTGTCCTACAGTCGGCCTCTCCTGACATGGCTGATAACAGATAGTAATAGATTGTATTCTCCTGTCCTACAGTCGGCCTCTCCTGACATGGCTGATAACAGATAGTAATAGATTGTATTCCCCTGTCCTACAGTCGGCCTCTCCTCTCCTGACATGGCTGATACCAGATAGTAATAGATTGTATTCCCCTGTCCTACAGTCGGCCTCTCCTCTCCTGACATGGCTGATAACAGATAGTAATAGATTGTATTCCCCTGTCCTACAGTCGGCCTCTCCTCTCCTGACATGGCTGATAACAGATAGTAATAGATTGTATTCTCCTGTCCTACAGTCGGCCTCTCCTCTCCTGACATGGCTGATAACAGATAGTAATAGATTGTATTCTCCTGTCCTACAGTCGGCCTCTCCTCTCCTGACATGGCTGATAACAGATAGTAATAGATTGTATGCCCCTGTCCTACAGTCGGCCTCTCCCCTCCTGACATGGCTGATAACAGATAGTAATAGATTGTATTCTCCTGTCCTACAGTCGGCCTCTCCTCTCCTGACATGGCTGATAACAGATAGTAATAGATTGTATTCTCCTGTCCTACAGTCGGCCTCTCCTCTCCTGACATGGCTGATAACAGATAGTAATAGATTGTATGCCCCTGTCCTACAGTCGGCCTCTCCCCTCCTGACATGGCTGATAACAGATAGTAATAGATTGTATTCCCCTGTCCTACAGTCGGCCTCTCCTCTCCTGACATGGCTGATAACAGATAGTAATAGATTGTATTCTCCTGTCCTACAGTCGGCCTCTCCTCTCCTGACATGGCTGATAACAGATAGTAATAGATTGTATGCCCCTGTCCTACAGTCGGCCTCTCCCCTCCTGACATGGCTGATAACAGATAGTAATAGATTGTATTCCCCTGTCCTACAGTCGGCCTCTCCTCTCCTGACATGGCTGATAACAGATAGTAATAGATTGTATTCTCCTGTCCTACAGTCGGCCTCTCCTCTCCTGACATGGCTGATAACAGATAGTAATAGATTGTATTCTCCTGTCCTACAATCGGCCTCTCCTCTCCTGACATGGCTGATAACAGATAGTAATAGATTGTATGCCCCTGTCCTACAGTCGGCCTCTCCTCTCCTGACATGGCTGATAACAGATAGTAATAGATTGTATTCCCCTGTCCTACAGTCGGCCTCTCCTCTCCTGACATGGCTGATAACAGATAGTAATAGATTGTATTCCCCTGTCCTACAGTCGGCCTCTCCCCTCCTGACATGGCTAATAACAGATAGTAATAGATTGTATTCCCCTGTCCTACAGTCGGCCTCTCCTGACATGGCTGATAACAGATATTAATAGATTGTATTCCCCTGTCCTACAGTCGGCCTCTCCTGACATGGCTGATAACAGATAGTAATAGATTGTATTCTCCTGTCCTACAGTCGGCCTCTCCTCTCCTGACATGGCTGATAACAGATAGTAATAGATTGTATTCCCCTGTCCTACAGTCGGCCTCTCCTGACATGGCTGATAACAGATAGTAATAGATTGTATTCTCCTGTCCTACAGTTGGCCTCTCCTCTCCTGACATGGCAGATAACAGATAGTAATAGATTGTATTCTCCTGTCCTACAGTCGGCCTCTCCTGACATGGCTGATAACAGATAGTAATAGATTGTATTCCCCTGTCCTACAGTCGGCCTCTCCTGACATGGCTGATAACAGATAGTAATAGATTGTATTCCCCTGTCCTACAGTCGGCCTCTCCTCTCCTGACATGGCTGATAACAGATAGTAATAGATTGTATTCCTCTGTCCTACAGTCGGCCTCTCCTCTCCTGACATGGCTGATAACAGATAGTAATAGATTGTATTCCCCTATCCTACAGTCGGCCTCTCTTCTCCTGACATGGCTGATAACAGATAGTAATAGATTGTATTCCCCTGTCCTACAGTCGGCCTCTCCCCTCCTGACATGGCTGATAACAGATAGTAATAGATTGTATTCTCCTGTCCTACAGTCGGCCTCTCCTCTCCTGACATGGCTGATAACAGATAGTAATAGATTGTATTCCCCTGTCCTACAGTCGGCCTCTCCCCTCCTGACATGGCTGATAACAGATAGTAATAGATTGTATTCCCCTGTCCTACAGTCGGCCTCTCCTGACATGGCTGATAACAGATAGTAATAGATTGTATTCCCCTGTCCTACAGTCGGCCTCTCCTGACATGGCTGATAACAGATAGTAATAGATTGTATTCTCCTGTCCTACAGTCGGCCTCTCCCCTCCTGACATGGCTGATAACAGATAGTAATAGATTGTATTCTCCTGTCCTACAGTCGGCCTCTCCCCTCCTGACATGGCTGATAACAGATAGTAATAGATTGTATTCCTCTGTCCTACAGTCGGCCTCTCCTCCCCTGACTTGGCTGATAACAGATAGTAATAGATTGTATTCCCCTGTCCTACAGTCGGCCTCTCCTCTCCTGACATGGCTGATAACAGATAGTAATAGATTGTATTCTCCTGTCCTACAGTCGGCCTCTCCTCACCTGACATGGCTGATAACAGATAGTAATAGATTGTATTCCCCTGTCCTACAGTCGGCCTCTCCCCTCCTGACATGGCTGATAACAGATAGTAATAGATTGTATTCTCCTGTCCTACAGTCGGCCTCTCCTCACCTGACATGGCTGATAACAGATAGTAATAGATTGTATTCTCCTGTCCTACAGTCAGCCTCTCCTGACATGGCTGATAACAGATAGTAATAGATTGTATTCCCCTGTCCTACAGTCGGCCTCTCCCCTCCTGACATGGCTGATAACAGATAGTAATAGATTGTATTCTCCTGTCCTACAGTCGGCCTCTCCTCACCTGACATGGCTGATAACAGATAGTAATAGATTGTATTCCCCTGTCCTACAGTCGGCCTCTCCTGACATGGCTGATAACAGATAGTAATAGATTGTATTCCCCTGTCCTACAGTCGGCCTCTCCCCTCCTGACATGGCTGATAACAGATAGTAATAGATTGTATTCTCCTGTCCTACAGTCGGCCTCTCCCCTCCTGACATGGCTGATAACAGATAGTAATAGATTGTATTCTCCTGTCCTACAGTCGGCCTCTCCTCTCCTGACATGGCTGATAACAGATAGTAATAGATTGTATTCTCCTGTCCTACAGTCAGCCTCTCCTGACATGGCTGATAACAGATAGTAATAGATTGTATTCCCCTGTCCTACAGTCGGCCTCTCCCCTCCTGACATGGCTGATAACAGATAGTAATAGATTGTATTCTCCTGTCCTACAGTCGGCCTCTCCTCACCTGACATGGCTGATAACAGATAGTAATAGATTGTATTCCCCTGTCCTACAGTCGGCCTCTCCTGACATGGCTGATAACAGATAGTAATAGATTGTATTCCCCTGTCCTACAGTCGGCCTCTCCCCTCCTGACATGGCTGATAACAGATAGTAATAGATTGTATTCTCCTGTCCTACAGTCGGCCTCTCCTCTCCTGACATGGCTGATAACAGATAGTAATAGATTGTATTCTCCTGTCCTACAGTCAGCCTCTCCTCTCTTGACATGGCTGATAACAGATAGTAATAGATTGTATTCCCCAGTCCTACAGTCGGCCTCTCCTGACATGGCTGATAACAGATAGTAATAGATTGTATTCTCCTGTCCTACAGTCAGCCTCTCCTGACATGGCTGATAACAGATAGTAATAGATTGTATTCCCTGTCCTACAGTCGGCCTCTCCTCTCCTGACATGGCTGATAACAGATAGTAATAGATTGTATTCTCCTGTCCTACAGTCGGCCTCTCCTGACATGGCTGATAACAGATAGTAATAGATTGTATTCCTCTGTCCTACAGTCGGCCTCTCCTCCCCTGACTTGGCTGATAACAGATAGTAATAGATTGTATTCCCCTGTCCTACAGTCGGCCTCTCCTCTCCTGACATGGCTGATAACAGATAGTAATAGATTGTATTCCCCAGTCCTACAGTCGGCCTCTCCTCTCCTGACATGGCAGATAACAGATAGTAATAGATTGTATTCCCCTGTCCTACAGTCGGCCTCTCCTCCCCTGACATGGCTGATAACAGATAGTAATAGATTGTATTCCCCTGTCCTACAGTCGGCCTCTCCTGACATGGCTGATAACAGATAGTAATAGATTGTATTCCCCTGTCCTACAGTCGGCCTCTCCTCTCCTGACATGGCTGATAACAGATAGTAATAGATTGTATTCCCCTGTCCTACAGTCGGCCTCTCCTCTCCTGACATGGCTGATAACAGATAGTAATAGATTGTATTCTCCTGTCCTACAGTCGGCCTCTCCTCTCCTGACATGGCTGATAACAGATAGTAATAGATTGTATTCCCCTGTCCTACAGTCGGCCTCTCCTCTCCTGACATGGCTGATAACAGATAGTAATAGATTGTATTCCCCTGTCCTACAGTCGGCCTCTCCTCTCCTGACATGGCTGATAACAGATAGTAATAGATTGTATTCCCCTGTCCTACAGTCGGCCTCTCCTCTCCTGACATGGCTGATAACAGATAGTAATAGATTGTATTCCCCTGTCCTACAGTCGGCCTCTCCTCTCCTGACATGGCTGATAACAGATAGTAATAGATTGTATTCCCCTGTCCTACAGTCGGCCTCTCCTCTCCTGACATGGCTGATAACAGATAGTAATAGATTGTATTCCCCTGTCCTACAGTCGGCCTCTCCTCTCCTGACATGGCTGATAACAGATAGTAATAGATTGTATTCTCCTGTCCTACAGTCGGCCTCTCCCCTCCTGACATGGCTGATAACAGATAGTAATAGATTGTATTCTCCTGTCCTACAGTCGGCCTCTCCCCTCCTGACATGGCTGATAACAGATAGTAATAGATTGTATTCCCCTGTCCTACAGTCGGCCTCTCCTCTCCTGACATGGCTGATAACAGATAGTAATAGATTGTATTCTCCTGTCCTACAGTCGGCCTCTCCCCTCCTGACATGGCTGATAACAGATAGTAATAGATTGTATTCTCCTGTCCTACAGTCGGCCTCTCCTCTCCTGACATGGCTGATAACAGATAGTAATAGATTGTATTCCCCTGTCCTACAGTCGGCCTCTCCTGACTTGGCTGATAACAGATAGTAATAGATTGTATTCTCCTGTCCTACAGTCGGTCTCTCCTCTCCTGACGTGGCTGATAATAGATAGTAATAGATTGTATGTAAGGACACACACGGGCAGACATGACACCTCACAGACATCCTTTATTATGGTCCAGATATAAAATCCTTGTATTTCTTGTACAACCAGTGAATATGCGGCCGGCAGTGACCGCCCCGCCCCCGCTGACCTTCACAGTGCGACCTGAAGGATCCTGCTCAGGAGAAATGTTATGGCAGCCCTTCCCAAGGAACGCTGAAATAGGAAGGAAATGCCCCAGGGAAGGGGAAACTGCAAAAACAAGAGGGTGCCCCCTACTGCCTGACTACAGCCCCACGCCCACCATCAGGGCAGGGAGAGATGCCGCACCCCCTCTATATAAATATATATATATATAGTCCAGAATATACAGAGATCATTTATCACATAAAATATTCATCACAGAGGAACAAAAACACTGCTGGGGAGTCACACGTAGTGCGGGCCAGGCGGGGGTGTCACAGCACGCAACGGTCACATGACTGGAATCGTTAGCAGGGGGCGCCGCGGCTCCATCAAGGGCAGGAAACAAATCTATAACTTATAATCACAGGAACATTATATACAGCACGTAAGGGGTTACATCTGTGACAGCGACACCGCCCCTCCAGAGGACGCCGGCGACACCGCCCCTCCAGAGGACGCCGGCGACACCGCCCCTCCAGAGGACGCCGGCGACACCGCCCCTCCAGAGGACGCCGGCGACACCGCCCCTCCAGAGGACGCCGGCGAAACCGCCCCTCCAGAGGACGCCGGCGACACCGCCCCTCCAGAGGACGACAGCGACACCGCCCCTCCAGAGGACGACGGCGACACCGCCCCTCCAGAGGACGACGGCGACACCGCCCATCAGTCCCCCATCTTTACTTTAGACGTCTGCAAATAAAACAGAAAGAGGAGAGTGAGTAGGAGGAGTGCAGCTGGAGCAGAAGGGAGAGTCGCACAGAGCACCGTACACACCTGCAGGATGGCCACAATCACACCAAACAGCCCGATGGCGCTGCCAAAGATCTCCACAATCAGGATCTTCACAAAGAGGCTGGCGTTCTGCGCGTCCGCCAGGGCCGCTCCGCTGCCAACAATCCCCACACAGATCCCACAGAAAAGGTTGGAGAAACCGACGGTGAGACCGGCACCGAACATGGAGAAGCCTGCAACGTCAAAGAGAGGATTATAGGAGCAGCCATGTCCTGCCCCCTGCTGGTCAGGTATATACACACCCTGAGGAGGGAGGCGCTGCACCCCATAGGTATATGCTGATCTGCATGTCCAGCACAGTGCTGCCCCCTGCTGGTCAGGTATATACACACCCTGAGGAGGGAGGCGCTGCACCCCATAGGTATATGCTGATCTGCATGTCCAGCACAGTGCTGCCCCCTGCTGGTCAGGTATATACACACCCTGAGGAGGGAGGCGCTGCACCCCATAGGTATATGCTGATCTGCATGTCCAGCACAGTGCTGCCCCCTGCTGGTCAGGTATATACACACCCTGAGGAGGGAGGCGCTGCACCCCATAGGTATATGCTGATCTGCATGTCCAGCACAGTGCTGCCCCCTGCTGGTCAGGTATATACACACCCTGAGGAGGGAGGCGCTGCACCCCATAGGTATATGCTGATCTGCATGTCCAGCACAGTGCTGCCCCCTGCTGGTCAGGTATATACACACCCTGAGGAGGGAGGCGCTGCACCCCATAGGTATATGCTGATCTGCATGTCCAGCACAGTGCTGCCCCCTGCTGGTCAGGTATATACACACCCTGAGGAGGGAGGCGCTGCACCCCATAGGTATATGCTGATCTGCATGTCCAGCACAGTGCTGCCCCCTGCTGGTCAGGTATATACACACCCTGAGGAGGGAGGCGCTGCACCCCATAGGTATATGCTGATCTGCATGTCCAGCACAGTGCTGCCCCCTGCTGGTCAGGTATATACACACCCTGAGGAGGGAGGCGCTGCACCCCATAGGTATATGCTGATCTGCATGTCCAGCACAGTGCTGCCCCCTGCTGGTCAGGTATATACACACCCTGAGGAGGGAGGCGCTGCACCCCATAGGTATATGCTGATCTGCATGTCCAGCACAGTGCTGCCCCCTGCTGGTCAGGTATATACACACCCTGAGGAGGGAGGCGCTGCACCCCATAGGTATATGCTGATCTGCATGTCCAGCACAGTGCTGCCCCCTGCTGGTCAGGTATATACACACCCTGAGGAGGGAGGCGCTGCACCCCATAGGTATATGCTGATCTGCATGTCCAGCACAGTGCTGCCCCCTGCTGGTCAGGTATATACACACCCTGAGGAGGGAGGCGCTGCACCCCATAGGTATATGCTGATCTGCATGTCCAGCACAGTGCTGCCCCCTGCTGGTCAGGTATATACACACCCTGAGGAGGGAGGCGCTGCACCCCATAGGTATATGCTGATCTGCATGTCCAGCACAGTGCTGCCCCCTGCTGGTCAGGTATATACACACCCTGAGGAGGGAGGTGCTGCACCCCATACGTATACACATATACATATATAGAAAAATCTTTATTAACCCCTTCCCAGCAGAGGTATTTATTGATTTCCGTTTTTGGCTCTCCGCCTTCTAAACCCCATAAGCTATAGTGGGGGACATTTATTATTCTGTACAATGTATTGGGAAATAATTCAGAAGGGGGGGGGGGGGGCACAACTTTTCAGTGCGACTCCAGGGATACCAAGGAAGTCACCAGACAGCTCAGAGATAGAGTTGTGGAGAAGTGTAAAGCAGGGTCAGGGTATAAGAACATCTCCCGAGGAGCCCGGTACAATCCATCATCCAAACCTGGAGAAAGTGTCCTACACCTGCAAACCTACAAGACATGGCCGACCAACTAAGGAGAGCGCTGGTCAGAGAAGCCGCCAAGAGGCCCCTGGTCAGTGCGGAGGAGCCGCAGAAATCCTCAGGTCCAGGAGAATCATCCACAGGACACCTAGAGGTCACTGCGCACCCCACAAATCTGACCATCTATAGGGGAGAGCGGCAAGAAGGAAACCATTGTGGTAAGAAAGACATAAGAAGGGGCGTCTGCAGGTTATGGCCACAAGACATATAGGGGGACCCCACAAACATGTGCAAGATGGTGAGAGGAGACCAAAGGGGAACTAACCCTGCCCATCCCCCAGAACACCCCGTCATCCCCTCACTGTGACACATGGCGGGGGCAGTATCATGAAGGGGGGGGCAGGGGGAGGGGCTCAGAGGTGATGGGGAGATGGAGCGAAATACAGGACAATCCTGGAAGGAAAGCGGAGACTGGGAAGGAGATTCCAGCAATGACCCCAAACCCCCGGCCCGAGCCCCAGTCACTGGTCCAGATCCCAGAATATTCCGGGGTTACAGCGGCCCTCACTGTATATGATACATGAATAAGGGGAGTATACATGTATACAGGGGGGTATATAATACAGTATGAGGAGTATACAGGGGGGTATATAATACAGTATGAGGAGTATACAGGGGGTATATAATACAGTATGAGGAGTATACAGGGGGTATATAATACAGTATGAGGAGTATACAGGGGGGTATATAATACAGTATGAGGAGTATACAGGGGGTATATAATACAGTATGAGGAGTATACAGGGGGGTATATAATACAGTATGAGGAGTATACAGGGGATATATAATACAGTATGAGGAGTATACAGGGGATATATAAAACAGTATGAGGAGTATACAGGGGGTATATAATACAGTATGAGGAGTATACAGGGGGTATATAATACAGTATGAGGAGTATACAGGGGGTATATAATACAGTATGAGGAGTATACAGGGGGTATATAATACAGCATGAGGAGTATACAGGGGGTATATAATACAGTATGAGGAGTATACAGGGGGGTGTATAATACAGTATGAGGAGTATACAGGGGGGTGTATAATACAGTATGAGGAGTATACAGGGGGGTGTATAATACAGTATGAGGAGTATACAGGGGGGTATATAATACAGTATGAGGAGTATACAGGGGGGTATATAATACAGTATGAGGAGTATACAGGGGGGTATATAATACAGTATGAGGAGTATACAGGGGGGTATATAATACAGTATGAGGAGTATACAGGGGGTATATAATACAGTATGAGGAGTATACAGGGGGTATATAATACAGTATGAGGAGTATACAGGGGGTATATAATACAGTATGAGGAGTATACAGGGGGGTATATAATACAGTATGAGGAGTATACAGGGGGTATATAATACAGTATGAGGAGTATACAGGGGGGTATATAATACAGTATGAGGAGTATACAGGGGATATATAATACAGTATGAGGAGTATACAGGGGGGTATATAATACAGTATGAGGAGTATACAGGGGGGTATATAATACAGTATGAGGAGTATACAGGGGGGTATATAATACAGTATGAGGAGTATACAGGGGGGTATATAATACAGTATGAGGAGTATACAGGGGGTATATAATACAGTATGAGGAGTATACAGGGGGGTATATAATACAGTATGAGGAGTATACAGGGGGGTATATAATACAGTATGAGGAGTATACAGGGGGTATATAATACAGTATGAGGAGTATACAGGGGGGTATATAATACAGTATGAGGAGTATACAGGGGGGTATATAATACAGTATGAGGAGTATACAGGGGGGTATATAATACAGTATGAGGAGTATACAGGGGGGTATATAATACAGTATGAGGAGTATACAGGGGGGTATATAATACAGTATGAGGAGTATACAGGGGGTATATAATACAGTATGAGGAGTATACAGGGGGTATATAATACAGTATGAGGAGTATACAGGGGGGTATATAATACAGTATGAGGAGTATACAGGGGGGTATATAATACAGTATGAGGAGTATACAGGGGGTATATAATACAGTATGAGGAGTATACAGGGGGTATATAATACAGTATGAGGAGTATACAGGGGGGTATATAATACAGTATGAGGAGTATACAGGGGGTATATAATACAGTATGAGGAGTATACAGGGGGGTGAAGACTTTTGCACCGGTCAGATGTTACAATTATCGGATACTTTGTGTTATCTGCAGAGAATACATTCGGTTTGTGGTTGTGATGACTTCTGTTTCGTCTCCTATAGGGTCAGATATAGATAGATATATATATATATATATATATACATATACACTCTATAGACTCGCCGCCTCTCACTTCTCGCTACAACTTTTGGACTTTAAGCATGCATGAGATGACCCCTATGGATTCCTTCTATATGGGGCGCCATTGGGCAGGGTGGGGGTGTCCTCTAGACATGTCAGGTGCTGCACTTACCCGCATGGTAGTTTTGGTTCCCAATGGCCTCGGGAGTCGTCGCCTTGAATTGCTGTAAGACAAGACGCCATTATTCCGATAATTCCCCTTCATATTCGCCACCTAAGTTGTTGCACATGAGAAGCAATTTCCACCACCAACAGTCTGAACCCCCCAGTTGACCCCGGCCCCGCACCTGACTCCGCCCAGATGTACCTGATAGTGACCCCGGCCGACTCCGCCCCAATGTATCTGATAGTGACCCCAGCCCCGCAGCTGACTCCGCCCTGATGTATCTGATAGTGACCCCAGCCCCGCAGCTGACTCCGCCCTGATGTATCTGATAGTGACCCCGGCCGACTCCGCCCCAATGTATCTGATAGTGACCCCAGCCCCGCAGCTGACTCCGCCCTGATGTATCTGATAGTGACCCCAGCCCCGCAGCTGACTCCGCCCTGATGTATCTGATAGTGACCCCAGCCCCGCAGCTGACTCCGCCCTGATGTATCTGATAGTGACCCCGGCCCCGCAGCTGACTCCGCCCAGATGTACCTGATAGTGACCCCGGCCCCGCAGCTGACTCCGCCCCGATGTACCTGATAGTGACCCCAGCCCCGCAGCCGACTCCGCCCCGATGTACCTGATAGTGACCCCAGCCCCGCAGCTGACTCCGCCCCGATGTACCTGATAGTGACCCCGGCCCCGCAGCTGACTCCGCCCTGATGTACCTGATAGTGACCCCGGCCCCGCAGCTGACTCCGCCCCGATGTATCTGATAGTGACCCCGGCCCCGCAGCTGACTCTGCCCAGATGTACCTGATAGTGACCCCAGCCCCGCAGCTGACTCCGCCCTGATGTATCTGATAGTGACCCCGGCCCCGCAGCTGACTCCGCCCTGATGTACCTGATAGTGACCCCGGCCCCGCAGCTGACTCCGCCCTGATGTACCTGATAGTGACCCCGGCCCCGCAGCTGACTCCGCCCAGATGTACCTGATAGTGACCCCGGCCCCACAGCTGACTCCGCCCAGATGTACCTGATAGTGACCCCGGCCCCGCAGCTGACTCCGCCCAGATGTACCTGATAGTGACCCCGGCCGATTCCGCCCCAATGTATCTGATAGTGACCCCGGCCCCGCAGCTGACTCCGCCCAGATGTACCTGATAGTGACCCCGGCCCCGCAGCTGACTCCGCCCAGATGTACCTGATAGTGACCCCGGCCCCGCAGCTGACTCCGCCCAGATGTACCTGATAGTGACCCCGGCCCCACAGCTGACTCCGCCCAGATGTACCTGATAGTGACCCCGGCCCTGCAGCTGACTCCGCCCTGATGTATCTGATAGTGACCCCGGCCCCGCAGCTGACTCCGCCCAGATGTACCTGATAGTGACCCCGGCCCCGCAGCTGACTCCGCCCAGATGTACCTGATAGTGACCCCGGCCCCGCAGCTGACTCCGCCCAGATGTACCTGATAGTGACCCCGGCCCCACAGCTGACTCCGCCCAGATGTACCTGATAGTGACCCCGGCCCCGCAGCTGACTCCGCCCAGATGTACCTGATAGTGACCCCGGCCCCACAGCTGACTCCGCCCAGATGTACCTGATAGTGACCCCGGCCCTGCAGCTGACTCCGCCCTGATGTATCTGATAGTGACCCCGGCCCCGCAGCTGACTCCGCCCTGATGTATCTGATAGTGACCCCGGCCCCGCAGCTGACTCCGCCCTGATGTATCTGATAGTGACCCCAGCCCCGCAGCTGACTCCGCCCTGATGTATCTGATAGTGACCCCGGCCCCACAGCTGACTCCGCCCAGATGTACCTGATAGTGACCCCGGCCCTGCAGCTGACTCCGCCCTGATGTATCTGATAGTGACCCCGGCCCCGCAGCTGACTCCGCCCTGATGTATCTGATAGTGACCCCAGCCCCGCAGCTGACTCCGCCCAGATGTACCTGATAGTGACCCCTGACCCGCAGCTGACTCCATCCCGATGTACCCGATAGAGACCCCGCTCTTACCTCCACCATGTTGCTGATGACAATTGCCATGATGATGCCGTAGATGGCGACCGCCTCGCAGAAGATGATACTAGAAGAAACCACAAAAAGCTCAGGACAAGTCTCTTCCACCAGATCCCTCAGTATCAGAGTCTTCACCCCAGCACCTTACCTGACCAGATTCTTCGTCTTAATGCGGGGGGCCTTCACCCCTCCCCCCAGGATACTGGAGCCAGTGATGTAGATCCCCCTAATGCGGGAAGAGACAGAGAATGAGCTGCAGTAAAGGCCTAGTAATGATGACGTGTGCAGTGCCTGGTGTAGAGATCTGCATCACCCCCCTCTCCTAAGCGGAGCAGTCTTCACTGACGTTCTGGTATTGTATTCATTGTGATCAAAACCCTCACTCACCATGCAGCGCCTACCACAGAGAGGGAGATGGCCAGTCCGATGCCCAGGTTGGCCCACATGTATGGGGAAGTCTCCGTGAGAAACCTGAGAAAGATGGAGATTATGATGCACAGAACACAACATTGCAAGGAGGAGCGGGCGCCAGAGGCAGGCGAGGGGCGGGAAGGAGGAGCGGGCGCCAGAGGCAGGCGAGGGGCGGGAAGGAGGAGCGGGCGCCAGAGGCAGGCGAGGGGCGGGAAGGAGGAGCGGGCGCCAGAGGCAGGCGAGGGGCGGGAAGGAGGAGCGGGCGCCAGAGGCAGGCGAGGGGCGGGAAGGAGGAGCGGGCGCCAGAGGCAGGCGAGGGGCGGGAAGGAGGAGCGGGCGCCAGAGGCAGGCGAGGGGCGGGAAGGAGGAGCGGGCGCCAGAGGCAGGCGAGGGGCGGGAAGGAGGAGCGGGCGCCAGAGGCAGGCGAGGGGCGGGAAGGAGGAGCGGGCGCCAGAGGCAGGCGAGGGGCGGGAAGGAGGAGCGGGCGCCAGAGGCAGGCGAGGGGCGGGAAGGAGGAGCGGGCGCCAGAGGCAGGCGAGGGGCGGGAAGGAGGAGCGGGCGCCAGAGGCAGGCGAGGGGCGGGAAGGAGGAGCGGGCGCCAGAGGCAGGCGAGGGGCGGGAAGGAGGAGCGGGCGCCAGAGGCAGGCGAGGGGCGGGAAGGAGGAGCGGGCGCCAGAGGCAGGCGAGGGGCGGGAAGGAGGAGCGGGCGCCAGAGGCAGGCGAGGGGCGGGAAGGAGGAGCGGGCGCCAGAGGCAGGCGAGGGGCGGGAAGGAGGAGCGGGCGCCAGAGGCAGGCGAGGGGCGGGAAGGAGGAGCGGGCGCCAGAGGCAGGCGAGGGGCGGGAAGGAGGAGCGGGCGCCAGAGGCAGGCGAGGGGCGGGAAGGAGGAGCGGGCGCCAGAGGCAGGCGAGGGGCGGGAAGGAGGAGCGGGCGCCAGAGGCAGGCGAGGGGCGGGAAGGAGGAGCGGGCGCCAGAGGCAGGCGAGGGGCGGGAAGGAGGAGCGGGCGCCAGAGGCAGGCGAGGGGCGGGAAGGAGGAGCGGGCGCCAGAGGCAGGCGAGGGGCGGGAAGGAGGAGCGGGCGCCAGAGGCAGGCGAGGGGCGGGAAGGAGGAGCGGGCGCCAGAGGCAGGCGAGGGGGGCAAGGAGGAGCGGGCGCCAGAGGCAGGCGAGGGGCAAGGAGGAGCGGGCGCCAGAGGCAGGCGAGGGGCAAGGAGGAGCGGGCGCCAGAGGCAGGCGAGGGGCAAGGAGGAGCGGGCGCCAGAGGCAGGCGAGGGGCAAGGAGGAGCGGGCGCCAGAGGCAGGCGAGGGGCAAGGAGGAGCGGGCGCCAGAGGCAGGCGAGGGGCGGGAAGGAGGAGCGGGCGCCAGAGGCAGGCGAGGGGCGGGAAGGAGGAGCGGGCGCCAGAGGCAGGCGAGGGGCAAGGAGGAGCGGGCGCCAGAGGCAGGCGAGGGGCAAGGAGGAGCGGGCGCCAGAGGCAGGCGAGGGGCGGGAAGGAGGAGCGGGCGCCAGAGGCAGGCGAGGGGCGGGAAGGAGGAGCGGGCGCCAGAGGCAGGCGAGGGGCGGGAAGGAGGAGCGGGGCGCCAGAGGCAGGCGAGGGGGCAAGGAGGAGCGGGCGCCAGAGGCAGGCGAGGGGCGGGAAGGAGGAGCGGGCGCCAGAGGCAGGCGAGGGGCGGGAAGGAGGAGCGGGCGCCAGAGGCAGGCGAGGGGCGGGAAGGAGGAGCGGGCGCCAGAGGCAGGCGAGGGGCAAGGAGGAGCGGGCGCCAGAGGCAGGCGAGGGGCAAGGAGGAGCGGGCGCCAGAGGCAGGCGAGGGGCAAGGAGGAGCGGGCGCCAGAGGCAGGCGAGGGGCAAGGAGGAGCGGGCGCCAGAGGCAGGCGAGGGGCAAGGAGGAGCGGGCGCCAGAGGCAGGCGAGGGGCAAGGAGGAGCGGGCGCCAGAGGCAGGCGAGGGGCAAGGAGGAGCGGGCGCCAGAGGCAGGCGAGGGGCAAGGAGGAGCGGGCGCCAGAGGCAGGCGAGGGGCAAGGAGGAGCGGGCGCCAGAGGCAGGCGAGGGGCAAGGAGGAGCGGGCGCCAGAGGCAGGCGAGGGGCGGGAAGGAGGAGCGGGCGCCAGAGGCAGGCGAGGGGCAAGGAGGAGCGGGCGCCAGAGGCAGGCGAGGGGCAAGGAGGAGCGGGCGCCAGAGGCAGGCGAGGGGCAAGGAGGAGCGGGCGCCAGAGGCAGGCGAGGGGCAAGGAGGAGCGGGCGCCAGAGGCAGGCGAGGGGCGGGAAGGAGGAGCGGGCGCCAGAGGCAGGTGAGGGGCAAGGAGGAGCGGGCGCCAGAGGCAGGCGAGGGGCAAGGAGGAGCGGGCGCCAGAGTCAGGCGAGGGGCAAGGAGGAGCGGGCGCCAGAGGCAGGTGAGGGGCAAGGAGGAGCGGGCGCCAGAGGCAGGCGAGGGGCGGGAAGGAGGAGCGGGCGCCAGAGGCAGGCGAGGGGCGGGAAGGAGACAGGCTCCATCATTGTCTACGCATTACTGGTTCACGGTGGAGCAGCAGAGCGGACAGAGAAGTCACAAGGAGCGGCAGCACAATACACAATGGGGCATTATACAGTGGCCTGTGCCGTACATGAGCCAGCGGCCGCCGCAGTGTCACATCACAGACCAGCGGTTTTTATAGACATCACGTTCTCAGGACAGTTCATACAAGACCCCACGCCTGCGCCATCACATGACACGAATCCTATCCATAAGGTCCCACAGATGCATTATGTGAACTATATACCATCAGTCCACGTACTCCAGTAACTATACATACATGTACCAAATGTCATGGGACCCTGGCAGCAACAACAGGGCACGAGAACTATGACCACAGGAAGTCATGGGCTACTGATACCTAGATAAGTGCACTGGGGAACCCCCAGAGACCCCCACAGGATGGACAAGGGGCTCTAGGACTCTCCTCACACTATGGACAGGTACCGCAGCTTTGGAGGTGACAACAGCAAACACCAAAGATTCAGAATCCAGGGCAAATGAGACCTCTGTTATGTGTAAACACCGGGGAGCTGACACTGCAAACACAGGGGTGGGGTAATGGCCTGCATCATATAATATTCTATATACCTGTATACACGCATGCTGCTGACAGTAACCTATCTATCTGCAGGGCTGGGGGTGACAGTAACCTATCTATCTGCAGGGCTGGGGGTGACAGTAACCTATCTATCTGCAGGGCTGGGGGTGACAGTAACCTATCTATCTGCAGGGCTGGGGGTGACAGTAACCTATCTATCTGCAGGGCGGGGGTGACAGTAACCTATCTATCTGCAGGGCGGGGGTCTCTTTGGGAACTGGGTGTTGCAGGGTGTGATCACCCCCATCATTCACTACGAATGGTTGAACACTTGGCCCCCCCATAGCCCGTAGGCTGGACAGTGTCACTTACCAGGCAACATCAAAGCGGAACCCGAGATCGAATATGGTGTAGCAGGTACCTGTGAGTGAGGAACACAGAATGTCAGCGCCATCACATGACTCACAGCGACCAATGACATGCCAGACACTCGCTGCTTCCTCGCATACAAGGCTCTGCTCGGCCTCGCACCGGTGGTTTGGCCGCTGGTACCAGATTGTGTCTTACACCCTAAAGACAGAGCGCCCTGCACAGCGAGAGATCTCTTACCGTAAGCCGCTCAGACTGTATTATGTACTCCGGAGCTGCACTCACAGCCCAGTCACTCTCCTATAGATCCCGGGGTAGACATGAGCTCTGTACACACACTGGCAGAGGTCAGCTCTGGAGCTGCAGGACAGTGAATGCAGGAAGGTTCAGGTAATCCCTCCCCATCTGCTGCCAGTGTAAGGGAGAACATGGGCAGCGAGTGTCGCAACGCTCCGACCACAATACCAGAAACCATAAGTGAGAATCTGACGTCCAGGACAGAGGTCAGGAGATGATATAGGGGCTGATCTATAGGGTCGTGCATGTATGCACACAGCACGGCTCCTCTAACCAGACGTCTCCAGCCCCGGCCAGCACAAGGATTGTTTACCCCAAACACTGCGGCTGCCGGGGGTGGAACGTTTATGTTTTGGGTGACCACAGCGGACTGTAGGGACCAGTACAGACCAGACAGTCCCTGCAGGATCCGGACATTACGGCTGTGCACGGGCACTCAGCTTTCCCAGACTCCTGACATCCCATACAATGCAGGGGAATGAAAAATCTGCTCCAACCACAGGGGGCTGGAAGGGCGGCCATGATAACGGCACACAGACAGACACAGACAGGACCCAATAGCAGTGAGTGTGGAGGGGCCACCGGGGCCCAGAGGTCAGGGAACAGAAAAGAGGAAGAGGAGTCATCAGCACGAGGCGCGAGGCACAGCCCGGAAAATACTGCAGCAGAGCCAGGGCCCAAACTCACAACACGGACACTTACCCAGGATACTGCACTCAGGTACAGCCCCACAAAATACGGAGGTGTGAACGGGGCTTTATACCAAGCTGCCATTATACAAACAACTTTCTGCTGCATTTGGTAGAATTGTGAGCCAATAATCTGCAGGATTTACATCGAGAGCGCGCAGGGGGAGTATGGTCTGTACGAATATCACACGTCTGCTGGAAAACCAATACTGTGTGATATGGATAGTGAAGGGCCCCACACCGTGCAATCCGCTCCGCAGCGGCCCCCACACCGTGCAATCCGCTCCGCAGCGGCCCCCACACCGTGCAATCCGCTCCGTGCTCCGCAGCGGCCCCCACGCCTGCCCCTCTCTGGGGGCCACACACACACCCCACAGGGACCCTGCCCCTCTCTGGGGGCCACACACACACCCACCCCACAGGGACCCTGCCCCTCTCTGGGGGCCACACACACACCCACCCCACAGGGACCCTGCCCCTCTCTGGGGGCCACACACACACCCACCCCACAGGGACCCTGCCCCTCTCTGGGGGCCACACACACACCCACCCCACAGGGACCCTGCCCCTCTCTGGGGGCCACACACACACCCACCCACCCCACAGGGACCCTGCCCCTCTCTGGGGGCCACACACACACCCCACAGGGACCCTGCCCCTCTCTGGGGGCCACACACACACCCCACAGGGACCCTGCCCCTCTCTGGGGGCCACACACACACCCCACAGGGACCCTGCCCCTCTCTGGGGGCCACACACACCCCACAGGGACCCTGCCCCTCTCTGGGGGCCACACATACACCTCACAGATCTCTTCAGTGTTCAACATCCCGGGGGCCCCGACCACTGAAGAAGCGACAGACCACCAAGGAGAAGGTGCGGGGACACATAGAGGGCAGGGCTCTTACCTACGATGATGAGGGTGGCCCAGAAGGCCACGGTGACCCCGGAGTACAGCATTACGTGCCCGTTCATGGCGAGGACCGGACACTGCGAACAGCCGCGACAAGTGACACTAAACGGAGAGGAACCGAGCAGTATAACCCGGCAGATCACGTGACCACCTCCCACCAATCACCTGACTGCGAGACACGTGACTGCCACTATACCGTTACACCTCCCAGTGCGTCGCAGTAAGCTCCGCCCACACGTCATTAGGTACAACCCCCCTACGTCAGCACGCTGCCGCACGTTGTCACCTCACAGTCTGACATCTTTGATTCTGTCAGCGGTTGTTCCTTCATCAGGACCAGAACAGAAACTGCGGTACCGGCTGCGGTTACATGTCCATAGGTTTCCTACAGGCCTGTCTCAGTGTCAGAAACCAGTGGAGGCGACAGTCATGTATGAACGGGTCACATCTACTGCCGGGTCACATCTACTGCCGAGTCACATCTATAACCGGGTCACATCTATAACCGGGTCACATCTATAACCGGGTCACATCTATTCCCCGAACAGCAAACAGAACGCAGATGTGACAGCGAATACAGAAGAGAGGCAGCTGAATGAGCGCCCCCTAGTGGTGACTGTATAATCTGTATGTAGTGAGCTCCTCCTAGTGGTGACTGTATAATCTGTATGTAGTGAGCTCCTCCTAGTGGTGACTGTATAATCTGTATGTAGTGAGCTCCCCCTAGTGGTGACTGTATAATCTGTATGTAGTGAGCTCCCCCTAGTGGTGACTGTATAATCTGTATGTAGTGAGCGCCCCCTAGTGGTGACTGTATAATCTGTATGTAGTGAGCGCCTCCTAGTGGTGACTGTATACTCTGTATGTAGTGAGCTCCTCCTAGTGGTGACTGTATAATCTGTATGTAGTGAGCTCCTCCTAGTGGTGACTGTATAATCTGTATGTAGTGAGCTCCTCCTAGTGGTGACTGTATAATCTGTATGTAGTGAGCTCCCTCTAGTGGTGACTGTATAATCTGTATGTAGTGAGCTCCCCCTAGTGGTGACTGTATAATCTGTATGTAGTGAGCTCCCCCTAGTGGTGACTGTATAATCTGTATATACTGAGCTCCCCCTAGTGGTGACTGTATAATCTGTATGTAGTGAGCTCCTCCTAGTGGTGACTGTATAATCTGTATATAGTGAGCTCCTCCTAGTGGTGACTGTATAATCTGTATGTAGTGAGCTCCCCCTAGTGGTGACTGTATAATCTGTATGTAGTGAGCTCCCCCTAGTGGTGACTGTATAATCTGTATGTAGTGAGCTCCCTCTAGTGGTGACTGTATAATCTGTATGTAGTGAGCTCCTCCTAGTGGTGACTGTATAATCTGTATGTAGTGAGCTCCCCCTAGTGGTGACTGTATAATCTGTATGTAGTGAGCCCCCCCTAGTGGTGACTGTATAATCTGTATGTAGTGAGCTCCCCCTAGTGGTGACTGTATAATCTGTATGTAGTGAGCTCCTCCTAGTGGTGACTGTATAATCTGTATGTAGTGAGCTCCCCCTAGTGGTGACTGTATAATCTGTATGTAGTGAGCTCCTCCTAGTGGTGACTGTATAATCTGTATATAGTGAGCTCCTCCTAGTGGTGACTGTATAATCTGTATGTAGTGAGCTCCCCCTAGTGGTGACTGTATAATCTGTATGTAGTGAGCTCCCCCTAGTGGTGACTGTATAATCTGTATGTAGTGAGCTCCCCCCTAGTGGTGACTGTATAATCTGTATGTAGTGAGCTCCCTCTAGTGGTGACTGTATAATCTGTATGTAGTGAGCTCCTCCTAGTGGTGACTGTATAATCTGTATGTAGTGAGCTCCCCCTAGTGGTGACTGTATAACCTGTATGTAGTGAGCCCCCCCTAGTGGTGACTGTATAATCTGTATGTAGTGAGCTCCCCCTAGTGGTGACTGTATAATCTGTATGTAGTGAGCTCCTCCTAGTGGTGACTGTATAATCTGTATGTAGTGAGCTCCCCCTAGTGGTGACTGTATAATCTGTATGTAGTGAGCTCTTCCTAGTGGTGACTGTATAATCTGTATGTAGTGAGCTCCCCCTAGTGGTGACTGTATAATCTGTATGTAGTGAGCTCCCCCTAGTGGTGACTGTATAATCTGTATGTAGTGAGCTCCCTCTAGTGGTGACTGTATAATCTGTATGTAGTGAGCTCCTCCTAGTGGTGACTGTATAATCTGTATGTAGTGAGCTCCCCCTAGTGGTGACTGTATAATCTGTATGTAGTGAGCCCCCCCTAGTGGTGACTGTATAATCTGTATGTAGTGAGCTCCCCCTAGTGGTGACTGTATAATCTGTATGTAGTGAGCTCCTCCTAGTGGTGACTGTATAATCTGTATGTAGTGAGCTCCCCCTAGTGGTGACTGTATAATCTGTATGTAGTGAGCTCTTCCTAGTGGTGACTGTATAATCTGTATGTAGTGAGCTCCCCCTAGTGGTGACTGTATAATCTGTATAGCTCCTCTAGGTGGTTGACTGTATAATCTGTATGTAGTGAGCTCCCTAGTGGTGACTGTATAACCCTGTATGTAGTGAGCTCCTCCTAGTGGTGACTGTATACTCTGTATGTAGTGAGTCACCCCCCCTAGTGGTGACTGGATAACCTTGTATGTAGGTGACTCCTCCTAGTATAGACTGTATAATACTGTATGTAGTGAGCTCCTCCTAGTGGTGACTGTATAAACCTGTATGTAGTGAGCTCCTCCTAGTGGTGACTGTATAATCTGTATGTAGTGAGCTCCCCCTAGTGGTGACTGTATAACCTGTATGTAGTGAGCTCCCTCCTAGTGGTGGACTGTATTAAACTCTGTATGTAGTGAGCTCCCCCTAGTGGTGACTGTATAACCTGTATGTAGTGAGCTCCTCCTAGTATAGACTGTATAATCTGTATGTAGTGAGCTCCTCCTAGTGGTGACTGTATAACCTGTATGTAGTGAGCTCCTCCTAGTGGTGACTGTATAATCTGTATGTAGTGAGCTCCCCTAGTGGTGACTGTATAATCTGTATGTAGTGAGCTCCCCCTAGTGGTGACTGTATAATCTGTATGTAGTGAGCTCCTCCTAGTGGTGACTGTATAATCTGTATGTAGTGAGCTCCTCCTAGTGGTGACTGTATAATCTGTATGTAGTGAGCTCCCCCTAGTGGGTGACTGTATAATCTGTATGTAGTGAGCTCCCCCTAGTGGTGACTGTATAATCTGTATGTAGTGAGCTCCCCCTAGTGGTGACTGTATAATCTGTATGTAGTGAGCTCCCCCTAGTGGTGACTGTATAATCTGTATGTAGTGAGCTCCCCTCTAGTGGTGACTGTATAATCTGTATGTAGTGAGCTCCTCCTAGTGGTGACTGTATAATCTGTATGTAGTGAGCTCCCCCTAGTGGTGACTGTATAATCTGTATGTAGTGAGCTCCCCCTAGTGGTGACTGTATAATCTGTATATAGTGAGCTCCTCCTAGTGGTGACTGTATAATCTGTATGTAGTGAGCTCCCCCTAGTGGTGACTGTATAATCTGTATGTAGTGAGCTCCCTCCTAGTGGTGACTGTATAATCTGTATGTAGTGAGCTCCCCCTAGTGGTGACTGTATAATCTGTATGTAGTGAGCTCCCCCTAGTGGTGACTGTATAATCTGTATGTAGTGAGCTCCTCTAGTGGTGACTGTATAATCTGTATGTAGTGAGCTCCTCCTAGTGGTGACTGTATAATCTGTATGTAGTGAGCTCCCCCTAGTGGTGACTGTATAATCTGTATGTAGTGAGCTCCCCCCTAGTGGTGACTGTATAATCTGTATGTAGTGAGCTCCCCCTAGTGGTGACTGTATAATCTGTATGTAGTGAGCTCCCCTAGTGGTGACTGTATAATCTGTATGTAGTGAGCTCCCCTAGTGGTGACTGTATAATCTGTATGTAGTGAGCTCTCCTAGTGGTGACTGTATAATCTGTATGTAGTGAGCTCCCCCTAGTGGTGACTGTATAATCTGTATGTAGTGAGCTCCCCCTAGTGGTGACTGTATAATCTGTATGTAGTGAGCTCCCCCTAGTGGTGACTGTATAACCTGTATGTAGTGAGCTCCTCCTAGTGGTGACTGTATACTCTGTATGTAGTGAGCTCCCCCTAGTGGTGACTGTATAACCTGTATGTAGTGAGCTCCTCCTAGTAGAGACTGTATAATCTGTATGTAGTGAGCTCCTCCTAGTGGTGACTGTATAATCCTGTATGTAGTGAGCTCCTCCTAGTGGTGACTGTATACTCTGTATGTAGTGAGCTCCTCCTAGTATAGACTGTATAATCTGTATGTAGTGAGCTCCTCCTAGTGGTGACTGTATAACCTGTATGTAGTGAGCTCCTCCTAGTGGTGACTGTATACTCTGTATGTAGTGAGCTCCTCCTAGTATAGACTGTATAATCTGTATGTAGTGAGCTCCTCCTAGTGGTGACTGTATAACCTGTATGTAGTGAGCTCCTCCTAGTGGTGACTGTATAATCTGTATGTAGTGAGCTCCTCCTAGTGGTGACTGTATAATCTGTATGTAGTGAGCTCCCCTAGTGGTGACTGTATACTCTGTATGTAGTGAGCTCCCCCTAGTGGTGACTGTATAATCTGTATGTAGTGAGCTCCTCCTAGTGGTGACTGTATAATCTGTATGTAGTGAGCTCCTCCTAGTGGTGACTGTATAATCTGTATGTAGTGAGCTCCCCCTAGTGGTGACTGTATAATCTGTATGTAGTGAGCTCCTCCTAGTGGTGACTGTATAATCTGTATGTAGTGAGCTCCCCCTAGTGGTGACTGTATAATCTGTATGTAGTGAGCTCCCCCTAGTGGTGACTGTATAATCTGTATGTAGTGAGCTCCCTCTAGTGGTGACTGTATAATCTGTATGTAGTGAGCTCCTCCTAGTGGTGACTGTATAATCTGTATGTAGTGAGCTCCCCCTAGTGGTGACTGTATAATCTGTATGTAGTGAGCCCCCCCTAGTGGTGACTGTATAATCTGTATGTAGTGAGCTCCTCCTAGTGGTGACTGTATATACTGTATGTAGTGAGCTCCTCCTAGTGGTGACTGTATAATCTGTATGTAGTGAGCTCCTCCTAGTGGTGACTGTATAATCTGTATGTAGTGAGCTCCCCCTAGTGGTGACTGTATAATCTGTATGTAGTGAGCTTTTCCTAGTGGTGACTGTATAACCTGTATGTAGTGAGCTCCTCCTAGTGGTGACTGTATACTCTGTATGTAGTGAGCTCCCCTAGTGGTGACTGTATAACCTGTATGTAGTGAGCTCCTCCTAGTATAGACTGTATAATCTGTATGTAGTGAGCTCCTCCTAGTGGTGACTGTATAACCTGTATGTAGTGAGCTCCTCCTAGTGGTGACTGTATAATCTGTATGTAGTGAGCTCCCCTAGTGGTGACTGTATACTCTGTATGTAGTGAGCTCCCCCTAGTGGTGACTGTATAATCTGTATGTAGTGAGCTCCTCCTAGTGGTGACTGTATAATCTGTATGTAGTGAGCTCCTCCTAGTGGTGACTGTATAATCTGTATGTAGTGAGCTCCTCCTAGTGGTGACTGTATAATCTGTATGTAGTGAGCTCCTCCTAGTGGTGACTGTATAATCTGTATGTAGTGAGCTCCTCCTAGTGGTGACTGTATAATCTGTATGTAGTGAGCTCCTCCTAGTGGTGACTGTATAATCTGTATGTAGTGAGCTCCTCCTAGTGGTGACTGTATAACCTATATGTAGTGAGCTCCCCCTAGTGGTGACTGTATAATCTGTATGTAGCGAGCTCCCCCTAGTGGTGACTGTATAATCTGTATGTAGTGAGCTCCCCTAGTGGTGACTGTATAATCTGTATGTAGTGAGCTCCTCCTAGTGGTGACTGTATACTCTGTATGTAGTGAGCTCCCCCTAGTGGTGACTGTATACTCTGTATGTAGTGGGCTCCTCCTAGTGGTGACTGTATAACCTGTATGTAGTGAGCTCCTCCTAGTGGTGACTGTATACTCTGTATGTAGTGAGCTCCCCCTAGTGGTGACTGTATACTCTGTATGTAGTGGGCTCCTCCTAGTGGTGACTGTATAATCTGTATGTAGTGAGCTCCCCCTAGTGGTGACTGTATAATCTGTATGTAGTGAGCTCCCCCTAGTGGTGACTGTATAATCTGTATGTAGTGAGCTCCTCCTAGTGGTGACTGTATACTCTGTATGTAGTGAGCTCCTCCTAGTGGTGACTGTATAATCTGTATGTAGTGAGCTCCCCCTAGTGGTGACTATATATACTGTATGTAGTGAGCTCCCCCTAGTGGTGACTGTATACTCTGTATGTAGTGAGCTCCCCCTAGTGGTGACTGTATAATCTGTATGTAGTGAGCTCCTCCTAGTGGTGACTGTATAATCTGTATGTAGTGAGCTCCTCCTAGTGGTGACTGTATAATCTGTATGTAGTGAGCTCCTCCTAGTGGTGACTGTATAATCTGTATGTAGTGAGCTCCTCCTAGTGGTGACTGTATAATCTGTATGTAGTGAGCTCCTCCTAGTGGTGACTGTATACTCTGTATGTAGTGAGCTCCTCCTAGTGGTGACTGTATACTCTGTATGTAGTGAGCTCCCTCTAGTGGTGACTGTATATACTGTATGTAGTGAGCTCCCCCTAGTGGTGACTGTATAATCTGTATGTAGTGAGCTCCCCCTAGTGGTGACTGTATAATCTGTATGTAGTGATCTCCCCCTAGTGGTGACTGTATAATCTGTATGTAGTGAGCTCCCCCTAGTGGTGACTGTATAATCTGTATGTAGTGAGCTCCTCCTAGTGGTGACTGTATAATCTCTATGTAGTGAGCTCCCCCTAGTGGTGACTGTATAATCTGTATGTAGTGAGCTCCCCCTAGTGGTGACTGTATAATCTGTATGTAGTGAGCTCCCCCTAGTGGTGACTGTATAATCTGTATGTAGTGAGCTCCTCCTAGTGGTGACTGTACAATCTGTATGTAGTGAGCTCCCCCTAGTGGTGACTGTATATACTGTATGTAGTGAGCTCCCCCTAGTGGTGACTGTATAATCTGTATGTAGTGAGCTCCTCCTAGTGGTGACTGTATAATCTGTATGTAGTGAGCTCCTCCTAGTGGTGACTGTATAATCTGTATGTAGTGAGCTCCTCCTAGTGGTGACTGTATAATCTGTATGTAGTGAGCTCCTCCTAGTGGTGACTGTATAATCTGTATGTAGTGAGCTCCTGCTAGTGGTGACTGTATAATCTGTATGTAGTGAGCTCCCCCTAGTGGTGACTGTATAATCTGTATGTAGTGAGCTCCCCCTAGTGGTGACTGTATAATCTGTATGTAGTGAGCTCCCTCTAGTGGTGACTGTATAATCTGTATGTAGTGAGCTCCCTCTAGTGGTGACTGTATATACTGTATGTAGTGAGCTCCCTCTAGTGGTGACTGTATATACTGTATGTAGTGAGCTCCCCCTAGTGGTGACTGTATAATCTGTATGTAGTGAGCTCCCTCTAGTGGTGACTGTATATACTGTATGTAGTGAGCTCCCCCTAGTGGTGACTGTATAATCTGTATGTAGTGAGCTCCTCCTAGTGGTGACTGTATAATCTGTATGTAGTGAGCTCCCCCTAGTGGTGACTGTATAATCTGTATGTAGTGAGCTCCCTCTAGTGGTGACTGTATAATCTGTATGTAGTGAGCTCCCTCTAGTGGTGACTGTATAATCTGTATGTAGTGAGCTCCCCCTAGTGGTGACTGTATAATCTGTATGTAGTGAGCTCCCCCTAGTGGTGACTGTATAATCTGTATGTAGTGAGCTCCCTCTAGTGGTGACTGTATAATCTGTATGTAGTGAGCTCCCCCTAGTGGTGACTGTATAATCTGTATGTAGTGAGCTCCCCCTAGTGGTGACTGTATAATCTCTATGTAGTGATCTCCCCCTAGTGGTGACTGTATAATCTGTATGTAGTGAGCTCCCCCTAGTGGTGACTGTATAATCTGTATGTAGTGAGCTCCTCCTAGTGGTGACTGTATAATCTGTATGTAGTGAGCTCCTCCTAGTGGTGACTGTATAATCTGTATGTAGTGAGCTCCCCCTAGTGGTGACTGTATAATCTGTATGTAGTGAGCTCCTCCTAGTGGTGACTGTATAATCTGTATGTAGTGAGCTCCTCCTAGTGGTGACTGTATAATCTGTATGTAGTGAGCTCCTCCTAGTGGTGACTGTATAATCTATATGTAGTGAGCTCCTCCTAGTGATGACTGTATAATCTGTATGTAGTGAGCTCCCTCTAGTGGTGACTGTATAATCTGTATGTAGTGAGCTCCTCCTAGTGGTGACTGTATAACCTGTATGTAGTGAGCTCCCCCTAGTGGTGACTGTATAATCTGTATGTAGTGAGCTCCTCCTAGTGGTGACTGTATAATCTGTATGTAGTGAGCTCCTCCTAGTGGTGACTGTATATTCTGTATGTAGTGAGCTCCCCCTAGTGGTGACTGTATAATCTGTATGTAGTGAGCTCCTCCTAGTGGTGACTATATAATCTGTATGTAGTGAGCTCCCCCTAGTGGTGACTGTATAATCTGTATGTAGTGAGCTCCCTCTAGTGGTGACTGTATAACCTGTATGTAGTGAGCTCCCCCTAGTGGTGACTGTATAATCTGTATGTAGTGAGCTCCCCCTAGTGGTGACTGTATAATCTGTATGTAGTGAGCTCCCTCTAGTGGTGACTGTATAATCTGTGTGTAGTGAGCTCCCCCTAGTGGTGACTGTATAATCTGTATGTAGTGAGCTCCCCCTAGTGGTGACTGTATAATCTGTATGTAGTGAGCTCCCTCTAGTGGTGACTGTATAACCTGTATGTAGTGAGCTCCCCCTAGTGGTGACTGTATAATCTGTATGTAGTGAGCTCCTCCTAGTGGTGACTGTATAATCTGTATGTAGTGAGCTCCTCCTAGTGGTGACTGTATAACCTGTATGTAGTGAGCTCCTCCTAGTGGTGACTGTATAATCTGTATGTAGTGAGCTCCTCCTAGTGATGACTGTATAATCTGTATGTAGTGAGCTCCCTCTAGTGGTGACTATAATCTGTATGTAGTGAGCTCCTCCTAGTGGTGACTGTATAATCTGTATGTAGTGAGCCCCCCCCTAGTGGTGACTGTATAATCTGTATGTAGTCAGCTCCCTCCTAGTGGTGACTGTATAACCTGTATGTAGTGAGCTCCTCCTAGTGGTGACTGTATAATCTATATGTAGTGAGCTCCTCCTAGTGATGACTGTATAATCTGTATGTAGTGAGCTCCCTCTAGTGGTGACTGTATAATCTGTATGTAGTGAGCTCCTCCTAGTGGTGACTGTATAACCTGTATGTAGTGAGCTCCCCCTAGTGGTGACTGTATAATCTGTATGTAGTGAGCTCCTCCTAGTGGTGACTGTATAATCTGTATGTAGTGAGCTCCCCCTAGTGGTGACTGTATAATCTGTATGTAGTGAGCTCCCTCTAGTGGTGACTGTATAATCTGTATGTAGTGAGCTCCCTCTAGTGGTGACTGTATAATCTGTATGTAGTGAGCTCCCCCTAGTGGTGACTGTATAATCTGTATGTAGTGAGCTCCTCCTAGTGGTGACTGTATACTCTGTATGTAGTGAGCTCCTCCTAGTGGTGACTGTATAACCTGTATGTAGTGAGCTCCTCCTAGTGGTGACTGTATAATCTGTATGTAGTGAGCTCCTCCTAGTGATGACTGTATAATCTGTATGTAGTGAGCTCCTCCTAGTGGTGACTGTATAACCTGTATGTAGTGAGCTCCTCCTAGTGGTGACTGTATACTCTGTATGTAGTGAGCTCCCCCTAGTGGTGACTGTATAATCTGTATGTAGTGAGCTCCCCCTAGTGGTGACTGTATAATCTGTATGTAGTGAGCTCCCCCTAGTGGTGACTCTATAATCTATATGTAGTGAGCTCCCCCTAGTGGTGACTGTATAATCTGTATGTAGTGAGCTCCTCCTAGTATAGACTGTATAATCTGTATGTAGTGAGCTCCTCCTAGTATAGACTGTATAATCTGTATGTAGTGAGCTCCTCCTAGTGGTGACTGTATAATCGGTATGTAGTGAGCCCCTCCTAGTGGTGACTGTATAATCTGTATGTAGTGAGCTCCTCCTAGTGGTGACTGTATAACCTGTATGTAGTGAGCTCCCCCTAGTGGTGACTGTATAATCTGTATGTAGTGAGCTCCTCCTAGTATAGACTGTATAATCTGTATGTAGTGAGCTCCCCCTAGTGGTGACTGTATAATCGGTATGTAGTGAGCCCCTCCTAGTGGTGACTGTATAATCTGTATGTAGTGAGCTCCTCCTAGTGGTGACTGTATAACCTGTATGTAGTGAGCTCCTCCTACTGGTGACTGTATACTCTGTATGTAGTGAGCTCCCCCTAGTGGTGACTGTATAATCTGTATGTAGTGAGCTCCTCCTAGTATAGATTGTATAATCTGTATGTAGTGAGCTCTTCCTAGTGATGACTGTATAATCTGTATGTAGTGAGCTCCCCCTAGTGGTGACTGTATAATCTGTATGTAGTGAGCTCCCTCTAGTGGTGACTGTATATACTGTATGTAGTGAGCTCCCCCTAGTGGTGACTGTATAATCTGTATGTAGTGAGCTTCTCCTAGTGGTGACTGTATAATCTGTATGTAGTGAGCTTCTCCTAGTGGTGACTGTATAATCTGTATGTAGTGAGCTCCTCCTAGTATAGACTGTATAATCTGTATGTAGTGAGCTTCTCCTAGTGGTGACTGTATAATCTGTATGTAGTGAGCTTCTCCTAGTGGTGACTGTATACACTGTATGTAGTGAGCTCCTCCTAGTGGTGACTGTATAACCTGTATGTAGTGAGCTCCTCCTAGTGGTGACTGTCACGGGATGGTTAGAGTCCGGCAATAGGCAATGTGTAATATATATTTCATGTGGAATGTATTCTCTAACCTGTTGTAAACATCAGTGTGTAGTTGGCTGATTGGGGTCTAGTGTGTTAGCACATTGTATGCAAATACCTCTAACTAGTGAGGACCAGTGAGGACAATGGGTGGAGATAATCTGATCAGTGTCTCCAAGAAGATGTTGGATGGTGCATTGTCCATAGTAGACAGGGAGTCTGCTCTCCTTGGTATAGGTGAGGGGGGAAGGATCTGTGACTCAGCCCTTCCCACCCACAGATATTGGTGTAACAGTTTTAGTATATAGATGTAGCTAGCAGTTAGTATGTGTTAGCCGGCCTGTGCACAGCTCTGTAGAGAGCCAGGACTTAGTTACAGGACCAAGGAACCAAAGCTATCATTGGATTGTGACTTCTGTGGACTTATTGTTGTTACGGTTGATGTGACCGCCGCCGGCTACTAACTTTGTGGATTACAATAAATTGCTGTTGTCTCCCGACCTCTTGTGTCCGTGTTGATTCAAAAGACCATCCGGAGGAAGACGTATACCTTTGCTCCGTGACAACTGGTTGGCAGCGGTGGGATCAACAGCGGACAGCGAGATGGACTACAACAGCTCAGCGATTAATGGAGCCACAACCTCAGAATACAGGAACTGGACTATGGCAAGTCTACAAGTAAGGGCCCGGGAACTAAACCTGAGTTACCAGGGAAGAACGAAAGAGCAACTGATCGAGGCACTGGAGGAGATGACCCTGCAAAGCGACCATGAGGAGGGCTGCCCCCAGGAGACTGGAGAGATACAGGAGTGGCAGGTACAGACCCAAAAGAGCAGATGGGTTGTTTTGTATGAGGAGGAATTGGCAGTGCTGGGGCTAGGAGCAACTGCAGAGCAAAGGAGTAGAGCGTTACAGAGGGCTCAGGAAACGGAGAAGGAGGAACAGAGAATGGCGCATGAAAAGGAAAGAATGGCGCATGAAATGCGAATGGCTGAGATAACTGCGCGGAATTATAATCAAACGTCGACCCCCAGCCCAACAGTGAGAGAACCACCATATGTCTCCCATAAACACTTCAAGACCTTTGATGAAGCGGCTGGGGATGTTGATGGATATTTTCAGGACTTCGAACACCAGTGCCACCTGATGGAAGTCCCAGAGAAGGATTGGGTCCGGTATCTGGTGGGGCACCTACGAGATGGGGCTGCGGAAGCTCTCAGAGCCATGGACCCTAGTGATCAGCGGGACTATGAGGCCATTAAAAGAGCGGTGCAGAAGTATTATGCAGTCACTCCAGAGACCTACCGAGTTCAGTTCCGCTCTTTGTCTTACAATGGGGGAAGCTCCTTCCACATGTTCGCCCACAAGTTGAAGCAAGCATGCAAGCGCTGGCTAGAAGGAGAGGAGGCTGTCACAGTCGATAAGATCCTCCAAGTCATACTTAAGGAACAGTTCTTTTCCCAGTGCCCCGCTGAGATCCGTGAGTGGGTGCTGGAACGGAACCCAGCCACAGTTGAGCAAGCTGCTTCTCTTGCAGATGAGGGCCTGACCATCAAGCCGCAGTGGAAGAGGTTGTTTGCAGAGGAGCGGAAAACTACCACAGTCCGCCAGACACCCTTCAGCCAGCCACCCACCTTTCGTGCCCGGCCTCAGGATTACAATTTCCCCTCTACCCCTGTCCCAGCCCATCGGCCTCCAGCTATGAACAACCCTGTCCCTAGACAACGACCTACTGGAAGAATGCTAGAGCGCAGATGTTTTGGTTGCGGGCGGCCTGGACATTTGCAAGCTAGTTGCCCTGTTAACATGGGGGCACGGGCCACCGTGGCATCTCGGCCTATTCACTACCTGGGAACCACCCCTAGGACAGAAAGTTTGGCCCCATGTCCAGATGACTCCATGAATGACCCATCTGTTCCACCTCCAGGGGTCTATGGGATTCAGCCTTCCGCCACACATCCCGCAAACCTTCAGCGGAAGCACTTGCAGGAGGTCCTACTGGATGGCCGAACAGTTGTTGGATTCCGGGACTCGGGAGCTTTCCTAACGGTAACGGACCCCCGAGTTGTGCGACCCGAGGCCCTAGAGGAGGGCCCTGGCATTTCTATCAAGTTGGCAGGGGGTACTCAGAAACGTATTCCTAAAGCTACCGTGGAACTCGACTATGGTTATGGACCAAAACGATGCACAATTGGTGTGATGAGCGGGCTGCCGGCCGATGTTCTGTTAGGCAATGATGTTGGAAATCTACAGTGCCACTTTGTGGAAGCAGTGACCCGAAGCCAAGCTCAGAGAGACGCCAACATGGATCCACCGGATTTTCTGACAGATGCCAGCCCTTCAACCCTACAACTTTACCATTCAGTACCGCCGAGGGAGCCAACACCAGAACGCAGATGGGTTATCCCGGCAGGAGGACATATGAGCTATAGAGACTGATGTGCATTCCCCAATTTACCTGTGTAGGCCAATTGTGTCATGCACATGTTTTGAGAGGGGGAGGGGTTGTCACGGGATGGTTAGAGTCCGGCAATAGGCAATGTGTAATATATATTTCATGTGGAATGTATTCTCTAACCTGTTGTAAACATCAGTGTGTAGTTGGCTGATTGGGGTCTAGTGTGTTAGCACATTGTATGCAAATACCTCTAACTAGTGAGGACCAGTGAGGACAATGGGTGGAGATAATCTGATCAGTGTCTCCAAGAAGATGTTGGATGGTGCATTGTCCATAGTAGACAGGGAGTCTGCTCTCCTTAGTATAGGTGAGGGGGGAAGGATCTGTGACTCAGCCCTTCCCCCCCACAGATATAGGTGTAACAGTCTTAGTATATAGTTGTAGCTAGCAGTTAGTATGTGTTAGCCGGCCTGTGCACAGCTCTGTAGAGAGCCAGGACTTAGTTACAGGACCAAGGAACCAAAGCTATCATTGGATTGTGACTTCTGTGGACTTATTGTTGTTACGGTTGATGTGACCGCCGCCGGCTACTAACTTTGTGGATTACAATAAATTGCTGTTGTCTCCCGACCTCTTGTGTCCGTGTTGATTCAAAAGACCATCCGGAGGAAGACGTATACTTTTGCTCCGTGACAGTGACTGTATACTCTGTATGTAGTGAGCTCCTCCTAGTGGTGACTGTATAACCTGTATGTAGTAAGCTCCCCCTAGTGGTGACTGTATAATCTGTATGTAGTGAGCTCCCTCTAGTGGTGACTGTATAATCTGTATGTAGTGAGCTCCTCCTAGTGGTGACTGTATAATCTGTATGTAGTGAGTTCCTCCTATTGATGACTGTATAATCTGTATGTAGTGAGCTCCCCCTAGTGGTGACTGTATAATCTGTATGTAGTGAGCTCCCTCTAGTGGTGACTGTATATACTGTATGTAGTGAGCTCCTCCTAGTGGTGACTGTATAATCTGTATGTAGTGAGTTCCTCCTAGTATAGACTGTATAATCTGTATGTAGTGAGCTCCTCCTAGTGGTGACTGTATAATCTGTGTGTAGTGATCTCCCCCTAGTGGTGACTATATAATCTGTATGTAGTGAGCTCCTCCTAGTGGTGACTGTATAACCTGTATGTAGTGAGCTCCTCCTAGTGGTGACTGTATTCTCTGTATGTAGTGAGCTCCTCCTAGTGGTGACTGTATAATCTGTATGTAGTGAGCTCCTCCTAGTGGTGACTGTATACTCTGTATGTAGTGAGCTCCTCCTAGTGGTGACTGTATAACCTGTATGTAGTGAGCTCCTCCTAGTGATGACTGTATAATCTGTATGTAGTGAACTCCCTCTAGTGGTGACTGTATAATCTGTATGTAGTGAGCTCCTCCTAGTGGTGACTGTATATACTGTATGTAGTGAGCTCCTCCTAGTGATGACTGTATAATCTGTATGTAGTGAGCTCCTCCTAGTGGTGACTGTATAATCTGTATGTAGTGAGCTCCTCCTAGTGGTGACTGTATACTCTGTATGTAGTGAGCTCCTCCTAGTGGTGACTGTATAACCTGTATGTAGTGAGCTCCTCCTAGTGATGACTGTATAATCTGTATGTAGTGAACTCCCTCTAGTGGTGACTGTATAATCTGTATGTAGTGAGCTCCTCCTAGTGGTGACTGTATAATCTGTATGTAGTGAGTTCCTCCTATTGATGACTGTATAATCTGTATGTAGTGAGCTCCCCCTAGTGGTGACTGTATAATCTGTATGTAGTGAGCTCCCTCTAGTGGTGACTGTATATACTGTATGTAGTGAGCTCCCCCTAGTGGTGACTGTATAATCTGTATGTAGTGAGCTCCCCCTAGTGGTGACTGTATAATCTGTATGTAGTGAGCTCCTCCTAGTGGTGACTGTATAACCTGTATGTAGTGAGCTCCTCCTAGTGGTGACTGTATAATCTGTATGTAGTGAGCTCCTCCTAGTGGTGACTATATAATCTGTATGTAGTGAGCTCCCCCTAGTGATGACTGTATAATCTGTATGTAGTGAGCTCCCTCTAGTGGTGACTGTATAACCTGTATGTAGTGAGCTCCCCCTAGTGGTGACTGTATAATCTGTATGTAGTGAGCTCCCCCTAGTGGTGACTGTATAATCTGTATGTAGTGAGCTCCCTCTAGTGGTGACTGTATAATCTGTGTGTAGTGAGCTCCCCCTAGTGGTGACTGTATAATCTCTGTGTAGTGATCTCCCCCTAGTGGTGACTGTATAATCTGTATGTAGTGAGCTCCCCCTAGTGGTGACTGTATAATCTGTATGTAGTGAGCTCCCCCTAGTGGTGACTGTATAATCTGTATGTAGTGAGCTCCCCCTAGTGGTGACTGTATAATCTGTATGTAGTGAGCTCCCTCTAGTGGTGACTGTATAATCTGTATGTAGTGAGCTCCTCCTAGTGGTGACTGTATAATCTGTATGTAGTGAGCTCCTCCTAGTGGTGACTGTATAACCTGTATGTAGTGAGCTCCTCCTAGTGGTGACTGTATAATCTGTATGTAGTGAGCTCCTCCTAGTGATGACTGTATAATCTGTATGTAGTGAGCTCCCTCTAGTGGTGACTGTATAATCTGTATGTAGTGAGCTCCCCCTAGTGGTGACTGTATAATCTGTATGTAGTGAGCCCCCCCCCCTAGTGGTGACTGTATAATCTGTATGTAGTCAGCTCCCTCCTAGTGGTGACTGTATAACCTGTATGTAGTGAGCTCCTCCTAGTGGTGACTGTATAATCTATATGTAGTGAGCTCCTCCTAGTGATGACTGTATAATCTGTATGTAGTGAGCTCCTCCTAGTGGTGACTGTATAATCTGTATGTAGTGAGCCCCCCCCCCCTAGTGGTGACTGTATAATCTGTATGTAGTCAGCTCCCTCCTAGTGGTGACTGTATAACCTGTATGTAGTGAGCTCCTCCTAGTGGTGACTGTATAATCTATATGTAGTGAGCTCCTCCTAGTGATGACTGTATAATCTGTATGTAGTGAGCTCCCTCTAGTGGTGACTGTATAATCTGTATGTAGTGAGCTCCTCCTAGTGGTGACTGTATAACCTGTATGTAGTGAGCTCCCCCTAGTGGTGACTGTATAATCTGTATGTAGTGAGCTCCTCCTAGTGGTGACTGTATAATCTGTATGTAGTGAGCTCCCCCTAGTGGTGACTGTATAATCTGTATGTAGTGAGCTCCCTCTAGTGGTGACTGTATAATCTGTATGTAGTGAGCTCCCTCTAGTGGTGACTGTATAATCTGTATGTAGTGAGCTCCCCCTAGTGGTGACTGTATAATCTGTATGTAGTGAGCTCCCCCTAGTGGTGACTGTATAATCTGTATGTAGTGAGCTCCCCCTAGTGGTGACTGTATAACCTCTATGTAGTGATCTCCCCCTAGTGGTGACTGTATAATCTGTATGTAGTGAGCTCCCTCTAGTGGTGACTGTATAATCTGTATGTAGTGAGCTCCTCCTAGTGGTGACTGTATAACCTGTATGTAGTGAGCTCCTCCTAGTGGTGACTGTATACTCTGTATGTAGTGAGCTCCCCCTAGTGGTGACTGTATAATCTGTATGTAGTGAGCTCCCCCTAGTGGTGACTGTATAATCTGTATGTAGTGAGCTCCCCCTAGTGGTGACTCTATAATCTATATGTAGTGAGCTCCCCCTAGTGGTGACTGTATAATCTGTATGTAGTGAGCTCCTCCTAGTATAGACTGTATAATCTGTATGTAGTGAGCTCCTCCTAGTATAGACTGTATAATCTGTATGTAGTGAGCTCCTCCTAGTGGTGACTGTATAATCGGTATGTAGTGAGCCCCTCCTAGTGGTGACTGTATAATCTGTATGTAGTGAGCTCCTCCTAGTGGTGACTGTATAACCTGTATGTAGTGAGCTCCCCCTAGTGGTGACTGTATAATCTGTATGTAGTGAGCTCCTCCTAGTATAGACTGTATAATCTGTATGTAGTGAGCTCCCCCTAGTGGTGACTGTATAATCGGTATGTAGTGAGCCCCTCCTAGTGGTGACTGTATAATCTGTATGTAGTGAGCTCCTCCTAGTGGTGACTGTATAACCTGTATGTAGTGAGCTCCTCCTACTGGTGACTGTATACTCTGTATGTAGTGAGCTCCCCCTAGTGGTGACTGTATAATCTGTATGTAGTGAGCTCCTCCTAGTATAGACTGTATAATCTGTATGTAGTGAGCTCTTCCTAGTGATGACTGTATAATCTGTATGTAGTGAGCTCCCCCTAGTGGTGACTGTATAATCTGTATGTAGTGAGCTCCCTCTAGTGGTGACTGTATATACTGTATGTAGTGAGCTCCCCCTAGTGGTGACTGTATAATCTGTATGTAGTGAGCTTCTCCTAGTGGTGACTGTATAATCTGTATGTAGTGAGCTTCTCCTAGTGGTGACTGTATAATCTGTATGTAGTGAGCTCCTCCTAGTATAGACTGTATAATCTGTATGTAGTGAGCTTCTCCTAGTGGTGACTGTATAATCTGTATGTAGTGAGCTTCTCCTAGTGGTGACTGTATAATCTGTATGTAGTGAGCTCCCTCTAGTGGTGACTGTATATACTGTATGTAGTGAGCTCCCCCTAGTGGTGACTGTATAATCTGTATGTAGTGAGCTCCCCCTAGTGGTGACTGTATAATCTGTATGTAGTGATCTCCCCCTAGTGGTGACTGTATAATCTGTATGTAGTGAGCTCCTCCTAGTGGTGACTGTATAATCTGTATGTAGTGAGCTTCTCCTAGTGGTGACTGTATAATCTGTATGTAGTGAGCTCCCTCTAGTGGTGACTGTATAATCTGTATGTAGTGAGCTCCCTCTAGTGGTGACTGTATAATCTGTATGTAGTGAGCTCCTCCTAGTGGTGACTGTATAACCTGTATGTAGTGAGCTCCTCCTAGTGGTGACTGTATACTCTGTATGTAGTGAGCTCCTCCTAGTGGTGACTGTATAACCTGTATGTAGTGAGCTCCTCCTAGTGGTGACTGTATAATCTGTATGTAGTGAGCTCCTCCTAGTGATGACTGTATAATCTGTATGTAGTGAACTCCCTCTAGTGGTGACTGTATAATCTGTATGTAGTGAGCTCCTCCTAGTGGTGACTGTATAATCTGTATGTAGTGAGTTCCTCCTATTGATGACTGTATAATCTGTATGTAGTGAGCTCCCCCTAGTGGTGACTGTATAATCTGTATGTAGTGAGCTCCCTCTAGTGGTGATTGTATATACTGTATGTAGTGAGCTCCTCCTAGTGGTGACTGTATAATCTGTATGTAGTGAGTTCCTCCTAGTGGTGACTGTATAATCTGTATGTAGTGAGCTCCTCCTAGTGGTGACTGTATAATCTGTGTGTAGTGATCTCCCCCTAGTGGTGACTATATAATCTGTATGTAGTGAGCTCCTCCTAGTATAGACTGTATAATCTGTATGTAGTGAGCTCCCCCTAGTGGTGACTGTATAATCTGTATGTAGTGAGCTCCCCCTAGTGGTGACTGTATAATCTGTATGTAGTGAGCTCCTCCTAGTGGTGACTGTATAATCTGTGTGTAGTGATCTCCCCCTAGTGGTGACTATATAATCTGTATGTAGTGAGCTCCTCCTAGTGGTGACTGTATAACCTGTATGTAGTGAGCTCCTCCTAGTGGTGACTGTATTCTCTGTATGTAGTGAGCTCCTCCTAGTGGTGACTGTATAATCTGTATGTAGTGAGCTCCTCCTAGTGGTGACTGTATATACTGTATGTAGTGAGCTCCTCCTAGTGATGACTGTATAATCTGTATGTAGTGAGCTCCTCCTAGTGGTGACTGTATAATCTGTATGTAGTGATCTCCTCCTAGTGGTGACTGTATACTCTGTATGTAGTGAGCTCCTCCTAGTGGTGACTGTATAACCTGTATGTAGTGAGCTCCTCCTAGTGATGACTGTATAATCTGTATGTAGTGAACTCCCTCTAGTGGTGACTGTATAATCTGTATGTAGTGAGCTCCTCCTAGTGGTGACTGTATAATCTGTATGTAGTGAGTTCCTCCTATTGATGACTGTATAATCTGTATGTAGTGAGCTCCCCCTAGTGGTGACTGTATAATCTGTATGTAGTGAGCTCCCTCTAGTGGTGACTGTATATACTGTATGTAGTGAGCTCCCCCTAGTGGTGACTGTATAATCTGTATGTAGTGAGCTCCCCCTAGTGGTGACTGTATAATCTGTATGTAGTGAGCTCCTCCTAGTGGTGACTGTATAATCTGTGTGTAGTGAGCTCCCCCTAGTGGTGACTATATAATCTGTATGTAGTGAGCTCCTCCTAGTGGTGACTGTATAATCTGTATGTAGTGAGCTCCTCCTAGTGGTGACTGTATAATCTGTATGTAGTGAGCTCCTCCTAGTGATGACTGTATAATCTGTATGTAGTGAACTCCCTCTAGTGGTGACTGTATAATCTGTATGTAGTGAGCTCCTCCTAGTGATGACTGTATAATCTGTATGTAGTGAACTCCCTCTAGTGGTGACTGTATATACTGTATGTAGTGAGCTCCTCCTAGTATAGACTGTATAATCTGTATGTAGTGAGCTCCCCCTAGTGGTGACTGTATAATCTGTATGTAGTGAGCTCCCCCTAGTGGTGACTGTATAATCTGTATGTAGTGAGTTCCTCCTATTGATGACTGTATAATCTGTATGTAGTGAGCTCCCCCTAGTGGTGACTGTATAATCTGTATGTAGTGAGCTCCTCCTAGTGGTGACTGTATAATCTGTATGTAGTGAGTTCCTCCTATTGATGACTGTATAATCTGTATGTAGTGAGCTCCCCCTAGTGGTGACTGTATAATCTGTATGTAGTGAGCTCCCTCTAGTGGTGACTGTATATACTGTATGTAGTGAGCTCCTCCTAGTGGTGACTGTATAATCTGTATGTAGTGAGTTCCTCCTAGTATAGACTGTATAATCTGTATGTAGTGAGCTCCTCCTAGTGGTGACTGTATAATCTGTGTGTAGTGAGCTCCCCCTAGTGGTGACTATATAATCTGTATGTAGTGAGCTCCTCCTAGTGGTGACTGTATAACCTGTATGTAGTGAGCTCCTCCTAGTGGTGACTGTATACTCTGTATGTAGTGAGCTCCTCCTAGTGGTGACTGTATTCTCTGTATGTAGTGAGCTCCTCCTAGTGGTGACTGTATAACCTGTATGTAGTGAGCTCCTCCTAGTGATGACTGTATAATCTGTATGTAGTGAGCTCCTCCTAGTGGTGACTGTATAATCTGTATGTAGTGAGCTTCTCCTAGTGGTGACTGTATAATCTGTATGTAGTGAGCTTCTCCTAGTGGTGACTGTATATACTGTATGTAGTGAGCTCCTCCTAGTGGTGACTGTATATACTGTATGTAGTGAGCTCCCCCTAGTGGTGACTGTATAATCTGTATGTAGTGAGCTCCTCCTAGTGGTGACTGTATACTCTGTATGTAGTGAGCTCCTCCTAGTGGTGACTGTATAACCTGTATGTAGTGAGCTCCTCCTAGTGATGACTGTATAATCTGTATGTAGTGAACTCCCTCTAGTGGTGACTGTATAATCTGTATGTAGTGAGCTCCTCCTAGTGGTGACTGTATAATCTGTATGTAGTGAGTTCCTCCTATTGATGACTGTATAATCTGTATGTAGTGAGCTCCCCCTAGTGGTGACTGTATAATCTGTATGTAGTGAGCTCCCTCTAGTGGTGACTGTATACTCTGTATGTAGTGAGCTCCTCTTAGTGGTGACTGTATAACCTGTATGTAGTGAGCTCCTCCTAGTATAGACTGTATAATCTGTATGTAGTGAGCTCCCCCTAGTGGTGACTGTATAATCTCTATGTAGTGAGCGCCTCCTAGTATAGACTGTATAATCTGTATGTAGTGAGCTCCCCCTAGTGGTGACTGTATAATCTGTATGTAGTGAGGTCCTTCTAGTGGTGACTGTATAATCTGTATGTAGTGAGCTCCCCCTAGTGGTGACTGTATAACCTGTATGTAGTGAGCTCCCCCTAGTTGTGACTGTATAATCTGTATGTAGTGAGTTCCTCCTAGTATAGACTGTATAATCTGTATGTAGTGAGCTCCTCCTAGTGGTGACTGTATAATCTGTGTGTAGTGAGCTCCCCCTAGTGGTGACTATATAATCTGTATGTAGTGAGCTCCCCCTAGTGGTGACTGTATAATCTGTGTGTAGTGAGCTCCCCCTAGTGGTGACTATATAATCTGTATGTAGTGAGCTCCTCCTAGTGGTGACTGTATAACCTGTATGTAGTGAGCTCCTCCTAGTGATGACTGTATAATCTGTATGTAGTGAGCTCCTCCTAGTGGTGACTGTATAATCTGTATGTAGTGAGCTCCTCCTAGTATAGACTGTATAATCTGTATGTAGTGAGCTCCCCCTAGTGGTGACTGTATAACCTGTATGTAGTGAGCTCCTCCTAGTGGTGACTGTATACTCTGTATGTAGTGAGCTCCCTCTAGTGGTGACTGTATAATCTGTATGTAGTGAGCTCCTCCTAGTGGTGACTGTATAACCTGTATGTAGTGAGCTCCTCCTAGTATAGACTGTATAATCTGTATGTAGTGAGCTCCCCCTAGTGGTGACTGTATAATCTGTATGTAGTGAGCTCCCCCTAGTGGTGACTGTATAATCTGTATGTAGTGAGCTCCCTCTAGTGGTGACTGTATATACTGTATGTAGTGAGCTCCTCCTAGTGGTGACTGTATACTCTGTATGTAGTGAGCTCCTCCTAGTGGTGACTGTATATACTGTATGTAGTGATCTCCTCCTAGTGGTGACTGTATAATCTGTATGTAGTGAGCTCCCTCTAGTGGTGACTGTATAATCTGTATGTAGTGAGCTCCTCCTAGTGGTGACTGTATAATCTGTATGTAGTAAACTCCCCCTAGTGGTGACTGTATAATCTGTATGTAGTGAGCTCCCTCTAGTGGTGACTGTATAATCTGTATGTAGTGAGCTCCTCCTAGTGGTGACTGTATAATCTGTATGTAGTGAGCTCCTCCTAGTGGTGACTGTATACTCTGTATGTAGTGAGCTCCTCCTAGTGGTGACTGTATACTCTGTATGTAGTGAGCTCCTCCTAGTGGTGACTGTATACTCTGTATGTAGTGATCTCCCCCTAGTGGTGACTGTATAATCTGTATGTAGTGAGCTCCTCCTAGTGGTGACTGTATAATCTGTATGTAGTGATCTCCCCCTAGTGGTGACTGTATAATCTGTATGTAGTGAGCTCCTCCTAGTGGTGACTGTATAATCTGTATGTAGTGAGCTCCTCCTAGTGGTGACTGTATAATCTGTATGTAGTGAGCTCCTCCTAGTGGTGACTGTATACTCTGTATGTAGTGAGCTCCTCCTAGTGGTGACTGTATAATCTCTATGTAGTGAGCTCCCCCTAGTGGTGACTGTATAATCTGTATGTAGTGAGCTCCTCCTAGTGGTGACTGTATAATCTGTATGTAGTGAGCTCCTCCTAGTGGTGACTGTATACTCTGTATGTAGTGAGCTCCTCCTAGTGGTGACTGTATAATCTGTATGTAGTGAGCTCCTCCTAGTGGTGACTGTATATACTGTATGTAGTGAGCTCCTCCTAGTGGTGACTGTATAATCTGTATGTAGTGAGCTCCTCCTAGTGGTGACTGTATAATCTGTATGTAGTGAGCTCCTCCTAGTATAGACTGTATAATCTGTATGTAGTGAGCTCCCCCTAGTGGTGACTGTATAACCTGTATGTAGTGAGCTCCTCCTAGTGGTGACTGTATACTCTGTATGTAGTGAGCTCCCTCTAGTGGTGACTGTATAATCTGTATGTAGTGAGCTCCTCCTAGTGGTGACTGTATAACCTGTATGTAGTGAGCTCCTCCTAGTATAGACTGTATAATCTGTATGTAGTGAGCTCCCCCTAGTGGTGACTGTATAATCTGTATGTAGTGAGCTCCCCCTAGTGGTGACTGTATAATCTGTATGTAGTGAGCTCCCTCTAGTGGTGACTGTATATACTGTATGTAGTGAGCTCCTCCTAGTGGTGACTGTATACTCTGTATGTAGTGAGCTCCTCCTAGTGGTGACTGTATATACTGTATGTAGTGATCTCCTCCTAGTGGTGACTGTATAATCTGTATGTAGTGAGCTCCCTCTAGTGGTGACTGTATAATCTGTATGTAGTGAGCTCCTCCTAGTGGTGACTGTATAATCTGTATGTAGTAAACTCCCCCTAGTGGTGACTGTATAATCTGTATGTAGTGAGCTCCCTCTAGTGGTGACTGTATAATCTGTATGTAGTGAGCTCCTCCTAGTGGTGACTGTATAATCTGTATGTAGTGAGCTCCTCCTAGTGGTGACTGTATACTCTGTATGTAGTGAGCTCCTCCTAGTGGTGACTGTATACTCTGTATGTAGTGAGCTCCTCCTAGTGGTGACTGTATACTCTGTATGTAGTGATCTCCCCCTAGTGGTGACTGTATAATCTGTATGTAGTGAGCTCCTCCTAGTGGTGACTGTATAATCTGTATGTAGTGAGCTCCCCCTAGTGGTGACTGTATAATCTGTATGTAGTGATCTCCCCCTAGTGGTGACTGTATAATCTGTATGTAGTGAGCTCCTCCTAGTGGTGACTGTATAATCTGTATGTAGTGAGCTCCTCCTAGTGGTGACTGTATAATCTGTATGTAGTGAGCTCCTCCTAGTGGTGACTGTATACTCTGTATGTAGTGAGCTCCTCCTAGTGGTGACTGTATAATCTGTATGTAGTGAGCTCCTCCTAGTGGTGACTGTATACTCTGTATGTAGTGAGCTCCTCCTAGTGGTGACTGTATAATCTGTATGTAGTGAGCTCCTCCTAGTGGTGACTGTATATACTGTATGTAGTGAGCTCCTCCTAGTGGTGACTGTATAATCTGTATGTAGTGAGCTCCCTCTAGTGGTGACTGTATAATCTGTATGTAGTGAGCTCCTCCTAGTGGTGACTGTATAATCTGTATGTAGTGAGCTCCCTCTAGTGGTGACTGTATAATCTGTATGTAGTGAGCTCCCCCTAGTGGTGACTGTATAACCTGTATGTAGTGAGCTCCCCCTAGTGGTGACTGTATAATCTGTATGTAGTGAGCTCCCCCTAGTGGTGACTGTATAATCTGTATGTAGTGAGCTCCTCCTAGTGGTGACTGTATAACCTGTATGTAGTGAGCTCCTCCTAGTGGTGACTGTATACTCTGTATGTAGTGAGCTCCCTCTAGTGGTGACTGTATAATCTGTATGTAGTGAGCTCCCCCTAGTGGTGACTGTATAACCTGTATGTAGTGAGCTCCCTCTAGTGGTGACTGTATAATCTGTATGTAGTGAGCTCCCTCTAGTGGTGACTGTATAATCTGTATGTAGTGAGCTCCCCCTAGTGGTGACTGTATAATCTGCATGTAGTGAGCTCCTCCTAGTGGTGACTGTATAACCTGTATGTAGTGAGCTCCCCCTAGTGGTGACTGTATAATCTGTATGTAGTGAGCTCCCCCTAGTGGTGACTGTATAATCTGTATGTAGTGAGCTCCCCCTAGTGGTGACTGTATAATCTGTATGTAGTGAGCTCCTCCTAGTGGTGACTGTATAACCTGTATGTAGTGAGCTCCTCCTAGTGGTGACTGTATACTCTGTATGTAGTGAGCTCCCTCTAGTGGTGACTGTATATACTGTATGTAGTGAGCTCTTCCTAGTGGTAACTGTATAATCTGTATGTAGTGAGCTCCTCCTAGTGGTGACTGTATAATCTGTATGTAGTGAGCTCCCTCTAGTGGTGACTGTATACTCTGTATGTAGTGAGCTCCTCCTAGTGGTGACTGTATACTCTGTATGTAGTGAGCTCCCCCTAGTGGTGACTGTATAACCTGTATGTAGTGAGCTCCTCCTAGTGGTGACTGTATACTCTGTATGTAGTGAGCTCCTCCTAGTGGTGACTGTATAATCTGTATGTAGTGAGCTCCCTCTAGTGGTGACTGTATACTCTGTATGTAGTGAGCTCCTCCTAGTGGTGACTTTATACTCTGTATGTAGTGAGCTCCCCCTAGTGGTGACTGTATACTCTGTATGTAGTGAGCTCCCCCTAGTGGTGACTGTATAATCTGTATGTAGTGAGCTCCCCCTAGTGGTGACTGTATAATCTGTATGTAGTGAGCTCCCTCTAGTGGTGACTGTATACTCTGTATGTAGTGAGCTCCTCCTAGTGGTGACTGTATACTCTGTATGTAGTGAGCTCCCCCTAGTGGTGACTGTATAACCTGTATGTAGTGAGCTCCTCCTAGTGGTGACTGTATACTCTGTATGTAGTGAGCTCCTCCTAGTGGTGACTGTATAATCTGTATGTAGTGAGCTCCTCCTAGTGGTGACTGTATACTCTGTATGTAGTGAGCTCCTCCTAGTATGTAGGGTGTTATATACACAAGCCTCGGCTCAGAGACTCTCTAGGACAGTGATGGCGAACCTTTTGGAAACCGAGTGCCAAAACTGCAATCCAAAACTCACTAATTTATCACAAAGTGCTAACACGGTAATTTAACCTTAATGCTTTGCGGATCCACAATATAAGGTTGTATGATTGGGGCTTTTTACCAAGCTTTCAATTATATAAACAATCTCCACCCAGTCCAATCTGCTCCACACAGTATAATCTGCTCCACAGTGACCCCCCACACAGTATAATCTGCTCCACAGTGACCCCCCACACAGTATAATCTGCTCCACAGTGACCCCCCACACAGTATAATCTGCTCCACAGTGACCCCCCACACAGTATAATCTGCTCCACAGTGACCCCCCACACAGTATAATCTGCTCCACAGTGACCCCCCACACAGTATAATCTGCTCCACAGTGACCCCCCACACAGTATAATCTGCTCCACAGTGACCCCCCACACAGTATAATCTGCTCCACAGTGACCCCCCACACAGTATAATCTGTTCCACGGTGGCCCCCACTCAGTATAATCTGCTCCATGGTGGCCCCCACTCAGTATAATCTGCTCCACGGTGGCCCCCACTCAGTATAATCTGCTCCACAGATGGGTGCCCAAAGAGAGGGCTGTGAGTGCCTCCTCTGACACCCGTGCCATAGGTTGGCCATCACTGCTCTGGTATATACCTATGACCAGGAGCTGCACTTTGTGTCTCATCACTATTTTTAGTGAGTTATTTTTGTAGGTCTCCCTGTGACCTCTCACCTCATGTCTTTCCTGTTCTGTGCCCCCGGTGCTGGTACCGCAGCTCTTCACTGTCAGAAGGGCATTTGTCAGTTAGTAACGCCCCTCCTCACTGCAGCGTCTATAGTGCTGTACTGTGGGAGCAGTGCGCCCCCCTCCCCTCCTGATAATACTGGTCTATGGATGAGCTTTGTGAGCAGAGGGAGGGGGCGTTCCTCCCCGCTCCACAGCACAGCGCGATAGGCGGGGCAGAAGGGCGTCCCTGGCTGTCAGAAACGCCCTTCTGACTGTAAAGCGCTACGGTACCGGGACCGATAGCGCTTTACACCGGGCACAGATCGGGAGAGCCGGTAGTGCGCTGAATTCAGCAGTATATAGAGCTGCCTGTGCCCGGTCTGATGAAAGGTCCTCTTTAACTATTTGGTTATCAATGAATATTTTTCATACTTTTCAGATATATTTTTGCATTTGTCTGATGTTTTCTTTGGTTGTTGTGATGACGTAAGTTCTCAGTGTCTACAGTCAGGAGGAGGAGGAAGCCTGGCTGCTCTTCATGGGGTTCTCTATGGAGCGTATAATACCGTGTGGGGGTCTCCATGGAGCGTATAATACTGTGTGGGGGTCTCCATGGAGCGTATAATACTGTGTGGGGGTCTCCATGGAGCGTATAATACTGTGTGGGGGTCTCCATGGAGCGTATAATACTGTGTGGGGGTCTCCATGGAGCGTATAATACTGTGTGGGGGTCTCCATGGAGCGTATAATACTGTGTGGGGGTCTCCATGGAGCGTATAATACTGTGTGGGGGTCTCCATGGAGCGTATAATACTGTGTGGGGGTCTCCATGGAGCGTATAATACTGTGTTGGGGTTTCCATGGAGCGTATAATACTGTGTGGGGGTCTCCATGGAGCGTATAATACTGTGTGGGGGTCTCCATGGAGCGTATAATACTGTGTGGGGGTCTCCATGGAGCGTATAATACTGTGTGGGGGTCTCCATGGAGCGTATAATACCGTGTGGGGGTCTCCATGGAGCGTATAATACCGTGTGGGGGTCTCCATGGAGCGTATAATACTGTGTGGGGGTCTCCATGGAGCGTATAATACTGTGTGGGGGTCTCCATGGAGCGTATAATACTGTGTTGGGGTTTCCATGGAGCGTATAATACTGTGTTGGGGTTTCCATGGAGCGTATAATACTGTGTGGGGGTCTCCATGGAGCGTATAATACTGTGTTGGGGTTTCCATGGAGCGTATAATACTGTGTTGGGGTTTCCATGGAGCGTATAATACTGTGTTGGGGTCTCCATGGAGCGTATAATACTGTGTTGGGGTTTCCATGGAGCGTATAATACTGTGTGGGGGTCTCCATGGAGCGTATAATACTGTGTTGGGGTTTCCATGGAGCGTATAATACTGTGTTGGGGTTTCCATGGAGCGTATAATACTGTGTGGGGGTCTCCATGGAGCGTATAATACTGTGTTGGGGTTTCCATGGAGCGTATAATACTGTGTTGGGGTTTCCATGGAGCGTATAATACTGTGTGGGGGTCTCCATGGAGCGTATAATACTGTGTGGGGGTCTCCATGGAGCGTATAATACCGTGTGGGGGTCTCCATGGAGCGTATAATACTGTGTGGGGGTCTCCATGGAGCGTATAATACTGTGTTGGGGTTTCCATGGAGCGTATAATACTGTGTTGGGGTTTCCATGGAGCGTATAATACTGTGTGGGGGTCTCCATGGAGCGTATAATACTGTGTTGGGGTTTCCATGGAGCGTATAATACTGTGTGGGGGTCTCCATGGAGCGTATAATACTGTGTTGGGGTTTCCATGGAGCGTATAATACTGTGTGGGGGTCTCCATGGAGCGTATAATACTGTGTTGGGGTTTCCATGGAGCGTATAATACTGTGTGGGGGTCTCCATGGAGCGTATAATACTGTGTTGGGGTTTCCATGGAGCGTATAATACTGTGTTGGGGTCTCCATGGAGCGTATAATACTGTGTGGGGGCCTTTCATTATTTTTTTTCCCCTATCAGTTTGTGTTTGGAGTATGGGAGGAAACCCAGGCAAACACGTGGAGAACATACAAGCTACACGCAGATGTTGTCGTTAATGAGACTCCAGCGCTGCAAAGTTGCAGTGCTAACCACTGAGCCACCGCGCTAACCACTGAGCCACAGAGATAACCACTGAGCCACCGCGCTAACCACTGAGCCACCGCGCTAACCACTGAGCCACAGAGATAACCACTGAGCCACCGCGCTAACCACTGAGCCACAGAGATAACCACTGAGCCACCGCGCTAACCACTGAGCCACAGAGATAACCACTGAGCCACCGAGCTAACCACTTTAGTTTGGGCCCTCGCCATCCATGATATAGTAGTAGCATTAGGAAGACCCCCTGGCAGTATAGCGCAGTGTTACTTCATGGCCAGCAGGTGGCAGTAGAGACCTGTGATATCTGCTGTGCAGCACACCATGTAACAGCCTCTGGCCTCTGCATGACCTCCTGTGATGTCACTATGTGAAGGATACAGAGCTGCTCACCTATATAGCCTGTCAGTGGCCCGCTCTCATATAGTAGGTTAGGGGCCACCACATGACTTTGCAGGGGCCAGGATTATTTCCTCCTTGGATTAGGTCATGTGATTTGTGGTCACTTACCTTGGGTCACCTGGAATATGACCTGACTCAGGTGGGACCCGACCCCAGGACCTCGCCCTGCCTCCTCATCACTGATCGCCGCCATATTGCTGGATCTATAAGACTATCTACTGGAGTGAGATGACACCATGACAATGCAATGTTTATTACATTGGTAAGACAATGGCGCAGCGCGGGGTCTTCCGGGGTTACTCTGGAGGTCGGGACTCCTGGTTGTCAGACTGAGGTGTCAGCACCACACCGTGACGGCACAAGCAGGCTTGGATACTCTGTGTGGGGTTCAGGGGGAAGGTAAAGGGATTTCTGGGTCTTTGCCGCCATGTTGCTCATCGTCTTGGTTGATCCTTCAGAGAGAACAGACATTCTTATCACTTCCATCCCCATCTGGGTTATACTGCAGCATACATATACCATGGTAGCAGCAACGTGTCAGCCTGGACCCAGGAGCTGACAATCCAAAATCTCAAACACAGGTCAGATGTTTTCCACTCACTCCCCTTACTGTGGTGCACCCTCTGTCCCCTGCACAGCTACTCTCGGCTAGGCGCCGCCCTCTGATGTTTAGGACCTTCGGCTACTCTCGGATAGGTGATGCGCTCTGATGTTTAGGACCTTCGGCTACTCTCGGCTTGGCACCGCCCTCTGATGTTTAGGACCTTCGGCTACTCTCTGGTAGGCGCCGCCCTCTGATGTTTAGGACCTTTGGCTACTCTCGGCTAGGCGTCGCCCTCTGATTTTTAGGACCTTCGGCTACTCTCGGCTAGGCGTCGCCCTCTGATTTTCAGGACCTTCGGCTACTCTCGGCTAGGCGTCGCCCTCTGATTTTTAGGACCTTTGGCTAGGCGTCGCCCTCTGATTTTTAGGACCTTCAGCTAGGAGTCGCCCTCTGATTTTTAGGACCTTCGGCTAGGCGTCACCCTCTGATTTTTAGGACCTTCGGCTACTCTCGGCTAGGCGTCGCCCTCTGATTTTTAGGACCTTTGGCTAGGCATCGCCCTCTGATTTTTAGGACCTTCGGCTACTCTCAGCTAGGCGTCGCCCTCTGATTTTTAGGACCTTTGGCTAGGCGTCGCCCTCTGATTTTTAGGACCTTCGGCTACTCTCGGCTAGGCATCGCCCTCTGATTTTTAGGACCTTCAGCTAGGCGTCGCCCTCTGATTTTTAGGACCTTCGGCTAGGCGTCACCCTCTGATTTTTAGGACCTTCGGCTACTCTCGGCTAGGTGTTGCCCTCTGATTTTTAGGACCTTCGGCTACTCTCGGCTAGGCGTCGCCCTCTGATGTTTAGGACCTTCGGCTACTCTCGGCTAGGCGTCGCCCTCTGATTTTTAGGACCTTTGGCTAGGCATCGCCCTCTGATTTTTAGGACCTTCGGCTACTCTCGGCTAGGTGTCGCCCTCTGATTTTTAGGACCTTCGGCTACTCTCGGCTAGGTGTCGCCCTCTGATTTTTATGACCTTCGGCTACTCTCGGCTAGGCGTCGCCCTCTGATGTTTAGGACCTTCGGCTACTCTCGGCTAGGCGTTGCCCTCTGATTTTTAAGACCTTCGGCTACTCTCGGCTAGGCGCCGCCCTCTGATTTTTAGGACCTTCGGCTACTCTCGGCTAGGCGTTGCTCTCTGATTTTTAGGAACTTTGGCTACTCTCGGCTAGGCGTCGCCCTCTGATGTTTAGGACCTTCGGCTACTCTCGGCTAGGCGCCGCCCTCTGATTTTTAAGACCTTCGGCTACTCTCGGCTAGGCGCCGCTCTCTGATTTTTAGAACGTTCGGCTACTCTCTGGTAGGCGCCGCCCTCTGATGTTTAGGACCTTCGGCTACTCTCGGCTAGGCGTCGCTTTCTGATGTTTAGGACCTTTGGCTAGGCATCGCCCTCTGAGTTTTAGGACCTTCGGCTACTCTCGGCTAGGTGTCGCCCTCTGATTTTTAGGACCTTCGGCTACTCTCGGCTAGGCGTCGCCCTCTGATGTTTAGGACCTTCGGCTACTCTCGGCTAGGCGTCGCCCTCTGATGTTTAGGACCTTCGGCTACTCTCGGCTAGGCGTCGCCCTCTGATTTTTAGGAACTTTGGCTACTCTCGGCTAGGCGTCACCCTCTGATGTTTAGGACCTTCGGCTACTCTCGGCTAGGCGATGCCCTCTGATTTTGAGGACCTTCGGCTACTCTCGGCTAGGCGATGACCTCTGATTTTTAGGACCTTTGGTTACTCTCGACTAGGTGTCGCCCTCTGATTTTTAGGACCTTTGGCTACTCATTGGTAGGCGTCGCCCTCTGATTTTTAGGACCTTCGGCTACTCTCGGCTAGGCGTCACCCTCTGATTTTTAGGACCTTCGGCTAGGCGTTGCCCTCTGATTTTTAGGACCTTCGACTAGGCGTCGCCCTCTGATTTTTAGGACCTTTGGCTACTCTCGGCTAGGCGTCGCCCTCTGATTTTTAGGACCTTCGGCTACTCTCGGCTAGGCGTCGCACTCTGATTTTTAGGACCTTCGACTACGCGTCGCCCTCTGATTTTTAGGACCTTCGGCTACTCTCGGCTAGGCGTCGCCCTCTGATTCTTAGGACCTTCGGCTACTCTCGGCTAGGCGTCACCCTATGATTTTTTGGACCTTTGGCTACTCTTGGCTAGGCGTCACCCTCTGATGTTTAGGACCTTCAGCTACTCTCGGCTAGGCGTCGCCCTCTGATTTTTAGGACCTTCGGCTACTCTCAGCTAGGTGTTGCCCTCTGATTTTTAGGACCTTCGGCTACTCTCGGCTTGGCGCCGCCCTCTGATGTTTAGGAACTTCGGCTACTCTCGGCTAGGCATCGCCCTCTGATTTTTAGGACCTTCGGCTAGGCGTCGCCCTCTGATTTTTAGGACCTTCGGCTACTCTCGGCTAGGCGTCGCCCTATGATTTTTAGAACCTTCGGCTACTCTCGGCTAGGTGTCGCCCTCTGATTTTTAGGACCTTCGGCTACTCTCAGCTAGGCGTCGCATTCTGATTTTTAGTACCTTCGGATAGGCGTCGCCCTCTGATTTTTAGGACCTTCGACTGCGCGTCGCCCTCTGATTTTTAGGACCTTCGGCTTCTCTCGGGTAGGCGTCGCCCTCTGATTTTTAGGACCTTTGGCTACTCTCAGCTAGGTGTCGCCCTCTGATTTTTAGGACCTTCAGCTAGGCGTCGCCCTCTGATTTTTAGGACCTTCGGCTACTCTCGGCTAGGCATCGCCCTCTGATTTTTAGGACCTTCGGCTAGGCATCGCCCTCTGATATTTAGGACCTTCAGCTACTCTCGGCTAGGCGTCGCCCTCTGATTTTTAGGACCTTCGGCTACTCTCGGCTAGGCGTCGCCCTCTGATTTTTAGGACCTTCGGCTAGGCATCGCCCTCTGAGTTTTAGGACCTTCAGCTACTCTCGGCTAGGTGTCGCCCTCTGAGTTTTAGGACCTTCAGCTACTCTCGGCTAGGCGTCGCCCTCTGAGTTTTAGGACCTTCGGTTACTCTCGGGTAGGCGTCGCCCTCTGATTTTTAGGACCTTCGGCTACTCTCGGCTAGGCGTCGCCCTCTGATTTTTAGGACCTTCGGCTAGGCGTCGCCCTCTGATTTTTAGGACCTTCGGCTACTCTCGGGTAGGCGTCGCCCTCTGATTTTTAGGACCTTTGGCTAGGCGTCGCCCTCTTATTTTTAGGACCTTCGGCTACTCTCGACTAGGCGTCGCCCTCTGATTTTTAGGACCTTCGGCTACTCTCGGCTAGGCGTCGCCCTCTGATTTTTAGGACCTTCGGCTACTCTTGGCTAGGCGTCGCCATCTGATTTTTAGGACCTTTGGCTAGGCGTCGCCCTCTGATTTTTAGGACCTTCGGCTACTCTCGGGTAGGCGTTGCCCTCTGATTTTTAGGACCTTTGGCTAGGCGTCACCCTCTGATTTTTAGGACCTTCGGCTAGGCATCGCCCTCTGAGTTTTAGGACCTTCGGCTACTCTCGGCTAGGCGTCGCCCTCTGATTTTTAGGACCTTCGGCTAGGCATCGCCCTCTGAGTTTTAGGACCTTCGGCTACTCTCGGCTAGGCGTCGCCCTCTGATTTTTAGGACCTTCGGCTAGGCGTCTCCCTCTGATTTTTAGGACCTTCGGCTAGGCATCGCCTTCTGATTTTTAGGACCTCCATAGGCCGTCAGTTATGGGACCATTCCTCAGATCTGATTCTTCTTAGTGATATGAGACATGTAAAGCTGCGCTATTTTTGGTGGATTTGATTATGAGAGGTTTTCTGATGATTTTTGCCGTCACAGAGAGCGAAGATCATGCCAATGAGGAGGAGGTGAGACAAATGATGGCTACAAAGGCCCTCCATGATGCAGATAGTAAGGGGAGCTCCAATGTTAGCTACATGAAGTGTGAGGTGTGCTATGTTATTACCTGCCCTCAGTCGTGCTCTTGTTGGTCAGGCCCCGTCTTGCCTGGGGCCCCTTGCAGCCGCGGTTTGCAGGCCTTCTCTTCTCCGCTCTCCTCTGACACCTCACTCTCCAGAATGTACTTGGCCACATTCCTGTCCGTCTGGGTCATGTCCAGACAACGGCATGGAGAGTCGCTGACCACGAACGAGCTGCCCCAGGCGGCCTGACACAAGTCTGTGCCATTCCCATACATCTGGTGGAGGATACAAGCAGATGAACAGGGGACATGTCATACCGGTGACCTCCTGATGGGGGCCTCATTAGGACTGCTCTGAGGGTCATTGTGCGTCATCAGGTGATACCACTACAGATATGTCTTTATAGGATGATACCAGGGCAAAATAGTGGTGAGGATTCCATAAGTATCTGCAGTTGTGAATTTGGGACCTCTGTATACTCCCAGTCCAGTACTGTGTGATGTCACTTATGGCAGGGTGGAGGTCAGTCCTCTGTATACTATGTGTACAGTACTATGTGATGTCACTTATGGCAGGGCGGAGGCCGGACCTCTGTATAATATGTGTACAGTACTATGTGATGTCACTTATGGCAGGGCGGAGGCCGGACCTCTGTATACTCCCAGTCCAGTACTGTGTGATGTCACTTATGGCCGGGGCGGAGGCCGGACCTCTGTATACTATGTGTACAGTACTGTGTGATGTCACTTATGGCAGGGCGGAGGCCGGACCTCTGTATACTCCCAGTCCAGTACTGTGTGATGTCACTTATGGCAGGGTGGAGGCCGGACCTCTGTATACTATGTGTACAGTACTGTGTGATGTCACTTATGGCAGGGTGGAGGCCGGTCCTCTGTATACTATGTGTACAGTACTATGTGATGTCACTTATGGCAGGGCGGAGGCCGGACCTCTGTATACTCCCAGTCCAGTACTATGTGATGTCACTTATGGCAGGGCGGAGGCCGGACCTCTGTATACTATGTGTACAGTACTGTGTGATGTCACTTATGGCAGGGCGGAGGCTGGACCTCTGTATACTCCCAGTCCAGTACTGTGTGATGTCACTTATGGCAGGGCGGAGGCTGGACCTCTGTATTCTATATGTACAGTACTGTGTGATGTCACTTATGGCAGGGCGGAGGCCGGACCTCTGTATACTCCCAGTCCAGTACTGTGTGATGTCACTTATGGCAGGGTGGAGGCCGGACCTCTGTATACTATGTGTACAGTACTATGTGATGTCACTTATGGCAGGGCGGAGGCCGGCCCTCTGTATACTATGTGTACTGTACTATGTGATGTCACTTATGGCAGGGCGGAGGCCAGTCCTCTGTATACTATGTGTACAGTACTATGTGATGTCACTTATGGCAGGGCAGAGGCCGGACCTCTGTATACTATGTGTACAGTACTATGTGATGTCACTTATGGCAGGGCAGAGGCCGGACCTCTGTATACTATGTGTACAGTACTATGTGATGTCACTTATGGCAGGGCGGAGGCCGGACCTCTGTATACTATGTGTACAGTACTATGTGATGTCACTTATGGCAGTGCGGAGGCCGGCCCTCTGTATACTATGTGTACAGTACTATGTGATGTCACTTATGGCAGGGCGGAGGCCGGTCCTCTGTATACTATGTGTACAGTACTATGTGATGTCACTTATGGCAGGGCGGAGGCCGGACCTCTGTATACTCCCAGTCCAGTACTGTGTGATGTCACTTATGGCAGGGCGGAGGCCAGACCTCTGTATACTCCCAGTCCAGTACTGTGTGATGTCACTTATGGCCGGGACGGAGGCCGGACCTCTGTATACTATGTGTACAGTACTATGTGATGTCACTTATGGCAGGGCGGAGGCCGGACCTCTGTATAATATGTGTACAGTACTATGTGATGTCACTTATGGCAGGGCGGAGGCCGGACCTCTGTATACTCCCAGTCCAGTACTGTGTGATGGCACTTATGGCAGGGCGGAGGCCGGCCCTCTGTATACTATGTGTACAGTACTATGTGATGTCACTTATGGCAGGGCGGAGGCCGGACCTCTGTATACTCCCAGTCCAGTACTGTGTGATGTCACTTATGGCAGGGCGGAGGCCGGACCTCTGTATACTCCCAGTCCAGTACTGTGTGATGTCACTTATGGCAGGGCGGAGGCCGGACCTCTGTATACTCCCAGTCCAGTACTGTGTGATGTCACTTATGGCAGGGCGGAGGCCGGCCCTCTGTATACTATGTGTACAGTACTATGTGATGTCACTTATGGCAGGGCGGAGGCCGGACCTCTGTATACTCCCAGTCCAGTACTGTGTGATGTCACTTATGGCAGGGCGGAGGCCGGACCTCTGTATACTCCCAGTCCAGTACTGTGTGATGTCACTTATGGCAGGGCGGAGGCCGGCCCTCTGTATACTATGTGTACAGTACTATGTGATGTCACTTATGGCAGGGCGGAGGCCGGTCCTCTGTATACTATGTGTACAGTACTATGTGATGTCACTTATGGCCGGGGCGGAGGCTGGACCTCTGTATACTCCCAGTCCAGTACTGTGTGATGTCACTTATGGCAGGGTGGAGGCCAGTCCTCTGTATACTATGTGTACAGTACTATGTGATGTCACTTATGGCAGGGCGGAGGCCGGCCCTCTGTATACTATGTGTACAGTACTATGTGATGTCACTTATGGCAGGGCGGAGGCCGGTCCTCTGTATACTATGTGTACAGTACTATGTGATGTCACTTATGGCAGGGCGGAGGCCGGACCTCTGTATACTATGTGTACAGTACTATGTGATGTCACTTATGGCAGGGCGGAGGCCGGACCTCTGTATACTATGTGTACAGTACTATGTGATGTCACTTATGGCAGGGCGGAGGCCGGACCTCTGTATACTATGTGTGCAGTACTATGTGATGTCACTTATGGCCGGGGCGGAGGCCGGACCTCTGTATACTATGTGTACAGTACTATGTGATGTCACTTATGGCAGGGCGGAGGCCGGACCTCTGTATACTATGTGTACAGTACTATGTGATGTCACTTATGGCAGGGCGGAGGCCGGACCTCTGTATACTATGTGTACAGTACTATGTGATGTCACTTATGGCAGGGCGGAGGCCGGACCTCTGTATACTATGTGTACAGTACTATGTGATGTCACTTATGGCAGGGCGGAGGCCGGACCTCTGTATACTATGTGTGCAGTACTATGTGATGTCACTTATGGCCGGGGCGGAGGCCGGACCTCTGTATACTATGTGTACAGTACTATGTGATGTCACTTATGGCAGGGCGGAGGCCGGACCTCTGTATACTATGTGTACAGTACTATGTGATGTCACTTATGGCAGGGCGGAGGCCGGACCTCTGTATACTCCCAGTCCAGTACTGTGTGATGTCACTTATGGCAGGGCGGAGGCCGGACCTCTGTATACTCCCAGTCCAGTACTGTGTGATGTCACTTATGGCAGGGTGGAGGCCGGACCTCTGTATACTCCCAGTCCAGTACTGTGTGATGTCACTTATGGCAGGGCGGAGGCCGGACCTCTGTATACTATGTGTACAGTACTGTGTGATGTCACTTATGGCAGGGCGGAGGCCGGCCCTCTGTATACTATGTGTACAGTACTATGTGATGTCACTTATGGCAGGGCGGAGGCCGGACCTCTGTATACTATGTGTACAGTACTATGTGATGTCACCTATGGCAGGGCGGAGGCCGGACCTCTGTATACTCCCAGTCCAGTACTGTGTGATGTCACTTATGGCAGGGCGGAGGCCGGACCTCTGTATACTATGTGTACAGTACTGTGTGATGTCACTTATGGCAGGGCGGAGGCCGGCCCTCTGTATACTATGTGTACAGTACTATGTGATGTCACTTATGGCAGGGCGGAGGCCGGACCTCTGTATACTATGTGTACAGTACTATGTGATGTCACCTATGGCAGGGCGGAGGCCGGACCTCTGTATACTCCCAGTCCAGTACTGTGTGATGTCACTGGTGTGTTGCACTTGTGCCCCTTCCTCTTACCTGCTCATAGGGGATACAGTCATTCCTGCAATGGTTCCCATCCTCATCTATTATCCAGTCAGTGATAAAGTTGCGCACACAGACCAGGTCTGACCGACATGCTGCAAACCTGATCATAAGAGAGATGACATCACAGATTAGTACAGAGACTCTGCCTGAGCACCAGGGATGACCCCCTCCATTACCTGACCGGCCATCGGCTTACACCCCCTCCATTACCTGACCGTCCATCGGCTTACACCCCCTCCATTACCTGACCGGCCATCCGCTTACACCCCCTCCATTACCTGACCGGCCATCCGCTTACACCCCCTCCATTACCTGACCGGCCATCGGCTTACACCCCCTCCATTACCTGACCGTCCATCGGCTTACACCCCCTCCATTACCTGACCGGCCATCCGCTTACACCCCCTCCATTACCTGACCGGCCATCGACTTACACCCCCTCCATTACCTGACCGGCCATCGACTTACACCCCCTCCATTACCTGACCGGCCATCGGCTTACACCCCCTCCATTACCTGACCGGCCATCCGCTTACACCCCCTCCACTACCTGACCGGCCATCCGCTTACACCCCCTCCACTACCTGACCGGCCATCCGCTTACACCCCCTCCATTACCTGACCGGCCATCGGCTTACACCCCCTCCATTACCTGACCGGCCATCCGCTTACACCCCCTCCATTACCTGACCGGCCATCCGCTTACACCCCCTCCATTACCTGACCGGCCATCCGCTTACACCCCCTCCATTACCTGACCGGCCATCCGCTTACACCCCCTCCATTACCTGACCGGCCATCCGCTTACACCCCCTCCAGTACCTGACCGGCCATCCGCTTACACCCCCTCCATTACCTGACCGGCCATCGGCTTACACCCCCTCCATTACCTGACCGGCCATCCGCTTACACCCCCTCCATTACCTGACCGGCCATCCGCTTACACCCCCTCCATTACCTGACCGGCCATCGGCTTACACCCCCTCCATTACCTGACCGGCCATCCGCTTACACCCCCTCTATTACCTGACCGGCCATCGGCTTACACCCCTTCCATTACCTGACCGGCCATCGGCTTACACCCCCTCCATTACCTGACCGGCCATCCGCTTACACCCCCTCCATTACCTGACCGGCCATTCGCTTACACCCTCTCCATTACCTGACCGGCCATCCGCTTACACCCCCTCCATTACCTGACCGGCCATCGGCTTACACCCCCTCCATCACCTGACCGGCCATCGGCTTACACCCCCTCCATCACCTGACCGGCCATCGACTTACACCCCCTCCATTACCTGACCGGCCTTCCGCTTACACCCCCTCCATTACCTGACCGGCCATCGGCTTACACCCCCTCCATTACCTGACCGGCCATCCGCTTACACCCTCTCCATTACCTGACCGGCCATCGGCTTACACCCCCTCCATTACCTGACCGGCCATCCGCTTACACCCCCTCCATTACCTGACCGGCCATCCGCTTACACCCCCTCCACTACCTGACCGGCCATCCGCTTACACCCTCTCCATTACCTGACCGGCCATCGGCTTACACCCCCTCCATTACCTGACCGGCCATCCGCTTACACCCTCTCCATTACCTGACCGGCCATCGGCTTACACCCCCTCCATTACCTGACCGGCCATCCGCTTACACCCTCTCCATTACCCGACCGGCCATCCGCTTACACCCCCTCCATTACCCGACCGGCCATCCGCTTACACCCCCTCCATTACCTGACCGGCCATCCGCTTACACCCCCTCCATTACCTGACCGGCCATCCGCTTACACCCCCTCCATCACCTGACCGGCCATCCGCTTACACCCCCTCCATTACCTGACCGGCCATCGGCTTACACCCCCTCCATTACCTGACCGGCCATCCGCTTACACCCCCTCCATTACCTGACCGGCCATCCGCTTACACCCTCTCAATTACCCGACCGGCCATCCGCTTACACCCCCTCCATTACCCGACCGGCCATCCGCTTACACCCCCTCCATTACCTGACCGGCCATCCGCTTACACCCCCTCCATTACCTTACCGGCCATCCGCTTACACCCCCTCCATTACCTGACCGGCCATCCGCTTACACCCCCTCCACTACCTGACCGGCCATCCGCTTACACCCTCTCCATTACCTGACCGGCCATCCGCTTACACCCCCTCCATTACCTGACCGGCCATCCCCTTACACTATATATAGAGATATATATATATATAGAGAGAGAGTATATACATATGAACCTTTCTTCTGCGATTTCACTCACACAGAGGACAGAACAGAAGTTCAGTAGAAGATTTACAGCCTTAATATTCCTCATCCCCTTCATTAGGAGAATCCTAGAACATTGCGTGTGACCTGCGGACAGACACTTACCAGCCATCACAGAAGGAGCGGCACAGTGGCACCCCCAGGATGGCAGCTGAAATGTTGGGGTGAATCCAGTGAGCGGCGAGTGGGGAGCAATGGTAGAAACACTCCATCTGCTTAGTGTAATCCTCACACCTATCAGAGAAGAGGCCAGAATCACAGAATGCAGAAATATATTTATATACACTCTATAACGATATATACACAGCACTCCAAAGAAGCAGGCGGCACTCCGAAATAGTGAGGGAGGTTTATTGGCTCATCCTGCGACATCTCCGCGGTGCTGATGCCCCTTCTGGTGGTGGCTTTGGCCCTAGATGAGGGTTGAGGATCCACTAGCAGTTGTATTTGGCTCTTGGATTATATCGCCCTCTCGGGGTCATCGGATGAGATCTTCTCCTCACATTCCTACCATTTGGATTCACTATGGCAGAAAGCTCTAGGTGCTTGTTCACACCTAGGAGTGGCCAGCTATACGTCATTATACTACAGATTGATGTCACTTGGTCCCCTAAACATCAGGGACCTTTTTATATTTTATTTTTTTATTTTCTCATTTATTTATTTATATTGTGTTTTTAAAAAACTCTCCATGAGATCTGTCGCTGCTCTACATTGCTTATGGTCTCGGAGAACATATCAAGATGGCGCCTCACAGTGACTACTGCACATGTGCGAGACAACTCTCACTGAGGGCGCTCTATTCTCATCCCCGCACATGATCACTACACGCTATGGTGGACTTGTCCTCCTCTTACCCAGGTCTGCACTCTGTCAGGGATCTAAACTAATGTCTGAACTCCTAGAGCGCTCTGAGATTGGCTCATTAAGCTGGATTGTAACGTATTATATTGTATTATATTATATTGTATATTATATTGTATTATATTATATTGTATTATATTGTATTGTATTATATTGTATTATATTGTATTATATTATATTGTAACGTATTATATTGTATTATATTATATTGTATATTATATTGTATTATATTGTATTATATTATATTGTAACGTATTATATTGTATTATATTATATTGTATATTATATTGTATTATATTGTATTATATTATATTGTAACGTATTATATTGTATTATATTATATTGTATATTATATTGTATTATATTGTATTGTATTATATTGTATTATATTATATTGTATTATATTATATTGTATTATATTGTATTATATTGTATTGTATTATATTGTATTGTGTATTTTATTGTATTGTATTGTATTATATTATATTGTATATTATATCGTATTATATTGTATTGTATTATATTGTATTGTATTGTATTATATTATATTGTATATTATATTATATTGTATATTATATTGTATTATATTGTATTATATTATATTATATTGTATATTATATTATATTGTATTATATTGTATTGTATTATATTATATTGTATTGTATATTATATTGTATTATATTGTATTGTATATTATATTGTATTATATTGTATTATATTATATTGTAGTATATTGTATTGTATATTGTATTATATTGTATTATATTATATTGTATAGTATATTGTATTATATTGTATTGTATATTATATTGTATTATATTGTATTGTATTATATTGTATTATATTATATTGTATTATATTGTATTATATTATATTGTATTGTATATTATATTGTATTATATTGTATTATATTATATTGTATTGTATATTATATTGTATTATATTGTATTATATTGTATTATATTATATTGTATTGTATTATATTGTATTGTATTATATTGTATTATATTGTATTGTATTGTATTATATTGTATTATATTATATTGTATTGTATATTATATTGTATTATATTGTATTATATTGTATTATATTGTATTGTATTGTATTGTATTGTATTATATTGTATTATATTGTATTATATTATATTATATTGTATATTATATTATATTGTATTATATTGTATTGTATTATATTATATTGTATTGTATATTATATTGTATTATATTGTATTGTATATTATATTGTATTATATTGTATTATATTATATTGTAGTATATTGTATTGTGTATTGTATTATATTGTATTATATTATATTGTATATTATATTGTATTATATTGTATTGTATATTATATTGTATTATATTGTATTATATTATATTGTAGTATATTGTATTGTATATTGTATTATATTGTATTATATTATATTGTATATTATATTGTATTATATTGTATTGTATATTATATTGTATTATATTGTATTATATTATATTGTAGTATATTGTATTGTATATTGTATTATATTGTATTATATTATATTGTATATTATATTGTATTATATTGTATTGTATATTATATTGTATTATATTGTATTGTATTATATTGTATTATATTATATTGTATTATATTGTATTATATTATATTGTATTGTATATTATATTGTATTATATTATATTATACTGTATTGTATTATATTGTATTATATTATATTGTATTATATTGTATTATATTATATTGTATTGTATATTATATTGTATTATATTATATTATATTATATTGTATTGTATTGTATTATATTGTATTGTATTATATTGTATTATATTATATTGTATTGTATATTATATTGTATTATATTGTATTATATTGTATTGTATTGTATTGTATTATATTGTATTATATTGTATTGTATTGTATTGTATTGTATATTATATTGTATTACTAGCTGGTACCCGCGACTTGGTCTGCGGTGATTGTAGTAGTGGGTATATACAGGCGCGGGTAAGGTTTTCGTACTGTGTATAAGGGATGGGATATGAAATGTAACTTTGTATCTTGTTTTTGCTGTAATTCAGAGAACACGTGAGACTTTTGTGTTGCAGTTACTTTGTATTTGAGCTGCTATATATACGGTGTTGGTATATACTGTATATAGTGACTTTGGGACAGAGGGATTTGAAGTTAACCCTTTCCCGCCGATGGCATTTTTTGATTTTTGTTTTTCGTTTTTGACTCCCCTCCTTCTAAACCCCATAACTTTTTTATTTCTCCGCTCCCAGAGCCATATGAGGTCTTAATTTTTGCTGGACAAATTTTTCTTCATGATGCCGCCATTATTTATTCTATATAATGTACTGGGAAGCAGGGAAAAAATTCAGAATGGGGTGGATTTGACGAAAAAATGCATTTCTGCGACTTTCTTACGGGCTTTGGTTTTACGGCGTTCACTGTGCAACCAAAATGACATGTCCCCTGTATTCTGTGTTTCGTTACAATTCCGGGGATACCAAATTTATATGGTTTTAGTTACATTTTGACCCCTTAAAAACAAATCCAAAACTGTTAAAAAAATTTTTTTTGAAAAGTCGCCATATTCCGACAGCCGTAACTTTTTTATACGTGCATGTACGGGGATGTATAGGGCGTCTTTTTTTGCGGGACCGGGTGTACTTTGTATTTCTACCATTTTCAGGAAATGTTATTGCTTTGATCACTTTTTATTCAAATTTTTATCAGAATCAAAACAGTGAAAAAACGGCGGTTTGGCACTTTTGACCATTTTTCCCGCTACGGCGTTTACCGAACAGGAAAAATATTTGTATAGCTTTGTAGAGCGGGCGATTTTGGACGCGGGGATACCTAACATGTATGTGTGTCACAGTTTTTAACTACTTTTATATGTGTTCTAGGGAAAGGGGGGTGATTTGAATTTTTAATCCTTTTTTTTTTGTTTTTAATATTTTTTTTACTTTTTTTAAACTTTTTTTTTGCATTTATTAGACCGCCTAGGGGTATTGACATGGGTGGGCGGTGTCGCGGATTGTCAGAGCGGTGGGGGTCGGCAAACATGGCTGCTCCGGAGCGTTAAAGAGCGCCTCCTGGAGTATCGGTAAGGTGAGGGGCAAAGTGGTAAAGTATATGTATATGAGATTGTGTGGGGTTAGGGGCGAGGCTGGAGAGGGCAATAGGAATTTTGTGGCTTGCTATGGTCCAAAGTGTGTGAGATTGCAGAGATGGTGGTGTGAGTTTGGGTTTTGTGGGGGTCCTGGCACAAACGTATGTGCGCTATTGTGACGAAAAGTAGCCTATTGTTTAATCGGGTGTATTAACTATGTTTGTGGAAAATTTCAGCCAAATCGGTGGAGCGGTTTTTCCGTGATTGAGGAACAAACATCCGAACATGCAAACTCACAAACTTTCACATTTATAATATTAATAGGATTGTATTGTATATTATATTGTATTATATTGTTTTATATATTAGGCCGGGTTCACACGGAGTATTCTGGCTCGTCATTTGGTACGTACATGCCGCGGGATCTTTTGCAGGTCGTATACGCTCTCATTGTTTTCAATGGGAGCCGGTACCATACACGCGGCGCTATTTTGCGGCCGTGATTTTGCGGCAGCCGCAAAATAGAGCCGCGTATACGGTACCGGCTGCCATTGAAAACAATGGGAGCGTATACGGTCTGCAAAAGATCCCGTGGCATGTACGTACCAAATGACGAGCCAGAATACTCCGTGTGAACCCAGCCTAATAATGTATTATATTGTATTGTATTAATTATATTATATTATATTGTGATGTATTATATTATATTATATTATATTGTGATGTATTATATTATATTATATTATATTGTGATGTATATATCTATACATATAGTACCTAATAGGACTCCTAGGACTATATATATATAATACATAGTGTATGACACCGTCTGGGCTCCTAGGACTATATATATCTATAATACATAGTGTATGACACTGTCAGGACTCCTAGGACTATATATATCTATAATACCTAATGTATGACACTGTCAGGACTCCTAGGACTATATATATCTATAATACATAGTGTATGACACTGTCAGGGCTCCTAGGACTATATATCTCTATAATACATAGTGTATGACACTGTCAGGACTCCTAGGACTATATATATCTATAATACCTAATGTATGACACTGTCAGGACTCCTAGGACTATATATATCTATAATACATAGTGTATGACACTGTCAGGACTATATATATATATATATCTATAATACATAGTGTATGACACTGTCAGGGCTCCTAGGACTATATATATCTATAATACATAGTGTATGACACTGTCAGGGCTCCTAGGACTATATATATCTATAATACATAGTGTATGACACTGTCAGGGCTCCTAGGACTGTATATATCTATAATACATAGTGTATGACACTGTCAGGACTCCTAGGACTATATATATCTATAATACATAGTGTATGACACTGTCAGGACTCCTAGGACTATATATATCTATAATACCTAATGTATGACACTGTCAGGACTCCTAGGACTATATATATCTATAATACCTAATGTATGACACTGTCAGGGCTCCTAGGACTATATATATCTATAATTCATAGTGTATGACACTGTCAGGACTCCTAGGACTATATATATCTATAATACCTAATGTATGACACTGTCAGGACTCCTAGGACTATATATATCTATAATACATAGTGTATGACACTGTCAGGACTATATATATATATATATATATATATATATATATATATATATCTATAATACATAGTGTATGACACTGTCAGGGCTCCTAGGACTATATATATCTATAATACATAGTGTATGGCACTGTCAGGGCTCCTAGGACTATATATATCTATAATACATAGTGTATGACACTGTCAGGACTATATATATATATCTATAATACATAGTGTATGACACTGTCAGGGCTCCTAGGACTATATATATATATATATATCTATAATACACAGTGTATGACACTGTCAGGACTCCTAGGACTATATATATATATATCTATAATACATAGTGTATGACACTGGCAGGGCTCCTAGGACTATATATATCTATAATACATAGTGTATGACACTGGCAGGGCTCCTAGGACTATATATATCTATAATACATAGTGTATGACACTGTCAGGACTCCTAGGACTATATATATCTATAATACATAGTGTATGACACTGTCAGGGCTCCTAGGACTATATATATCTATAATACATAGTGTATGACACTGTCAGGGCTCCTAGGACTATCTATATATATCTATAATACATAGTGTATGACACTGTCAGGGCTCCTAGGACTATATATATCTATAATACATAGTGTATGACACTGTCAGGGCTCCTAGGACTATATATATATCTATAATACATAGTGTATGACACTGTCAGGGCTCCTAGGACTATATATATAATGCATAGTGTACGACACTGTCAGGGCTCCTAGGACTATATATATCTATAATACATAGTGTATGACACTGTCAGGGCTCCTAGGACTATATATGTAATGCATAGTGTACGACACTGTCAGGGCTCCTAGGACTATATATATCTATAATACATAGTGTATGACACTGTCAGGGCTCCTAGGACTATATATACAGTCCTATGAAAAAGTTTGGGCACGCCTATTAATCTTAATCATTTTTAGTTCTAAATATTTTGGTGTTTGCAGCAGCCATTTCAGTTTGATATATCTAATAACTGATGGACACAGTAATATTTCAGGATTGAAATGAGGTTTATTGTACTAACAGAAAATGTGCAATATGCATTAAACCAAAATTTGACCGGTGCAAAAGTATGGGTACCTCAACAGAAAAGTGACATTAATATTTAGTAGATCCTCCTTTTGCAAAGATAACAGCCTCTAGTCGCTTCCTGTAGCTTTTAATCAGTTCCTGGATCCTGGATGAAGGGATTTTGGACAAACAATTCAAGTTCAGTTAAGTTAGATGGTGGCCGAGCATGGACAGCCCGCTTCCAATCATCCCACAGATGTTCAATGATATTCAGGTCTGGGGACTGGGATGGCCATTCCAGAACATTGTAATTGTTCCTCTGCATGAATGCCTGAGGATTTGGAGCTTTGGTGTTTTGGATCATTGTCTTGCTGAAATATCCATCCCCGGCGTAACTTCAACTTCGTCACTGATTCTTGAACATTATTCTCAAGAATCTGCTGATACTGAGTGGAATCCATGCGACTCTCAACTTTACCAAGATTCCCGATGCCGGCATTGGCCACACAGCCCCAAAGCATGATGGAACCTCCACCAAATCTTACAGTGGGTAGCATGTGTTTTTCTTGGAATGCTGTTTCTTTTTGGACGCCATGCATAACGCCTTTTTTTATAACCAAACAACTCAATCTTTGTTTCCAAAATGAAGCTGCCTTGTCCAAATGTGCTTTTTCATACCTCAGGCAACTCTATTTGTGGCGTACGTGCAGAAACGGCTTCTTTCTCATCACTCTCCCATACAGCTTCTATTTGTGCAAAGTGCGCTGTATAGTTGACCGATGCACAGTGACACCATCTGCAGCAAGATGATGCTGCAGCTCTTTGGAGGTGTCTGTGGATTGTCCTTGACTCTTCTCACCATTCTTCTTCTCTGCCTTTCTGATATTTTTCTTGGCCTGCCACTTCTGGGCTTAACAAGAACTGTCCCTGTGGTCTTCCATTTCCTTACTATGTTCCTCACAGTGGAAACTGACAGGTTAAATCTCTGAGACAACGTTTTGTATCCTTCCCCTGAACAACTATGTGGAACAATCTTTGTTTTCAGATCATTTGAGAGTTGTTTTGAGTAGCCCATGATGCCACTCTTCAGAGGAGATTCAAATAGGAGATCAACTTGCAATTGGCCACCTTAAATACCTTTTCTTATGATTGGATACATCTGGCTATGAAGTTCAAAGCTCACTGAGGTTACAAAACCAATTTTGTGCTTCAGTAAGTCAGTAAAAAGTAGTTAGGGGAATTCAAATCAATAAAATGATAAGGGTGCCCATACTTTTGCACCGGTCAAATTTTGGTTTAATGCATATTGCACATTTTCTGTTAGTACAATAAACCTCATTTCAATCCTGAAATATTACTGTGTCCATCAGTTATTAGATATATCAAACTGAAATGGCTGCTGCAAACACCAAAATATTTAGAACGAAAAATGATTAAGATTAATAGGGGTGCCCAAACTTTTTCATAGGACTGTATCTATAATACCTAGTGTATGACGCTGTCAGGACTCCTAGGACTATATATATCTATAATACATAGTGTATGACACTGTCAGGACTCCTAGGACTATATATATCTATAATACATAGTGTATGACACTGTCAGGACTCCTAGGACTATATATATCTATAATACATAGTGTATGACACTGTCAGGACTCCTAGGACTATATATATATATAATACATAGTGTATGACGCTGTCAGGACTCCTAGGACTATATATATCTATAATACATAGTGTATGACACTGTCAGGACTCCTAGGACTATATATATCTATAATACATAGTGTATGACACTGTGAGGGCTCCTAGGACTATATATATCTATAATATATAGTGTATGACACTGTCAGGGCTCCTAGGACTATCTATATATATCTATAATACATAGTGTATGACACTGTCAGGACTCCTAGGACTATATATATCTATAATACATAGTGTATGACACTGTCAGGGCTCCTAGGACTATATATATATCTATAATACCTAGTGTATGACACTGTCAGGACTCCTAGGACTATATATATCTATAATACATAGTGTATGACACTGTCAGGACTCCTAGGACTATATATATATATCTATAATACATAGTGTATGACACTGTCAGGGCTCCTAGGACTATATATATCTATAATATATAGTGTATGACACTGTCAGGACTCCTAGGACTATATATATCTATAATGCATAGTGTATGACACTGTCAGGACTATATATATATATCTATAATACCTAGTGTATGACACTGTCAGGACTCCTAGGACTATATATATCTATAATATATAGTGTATGACACTGTCAGGACTCCTAGGACTATATATATCTATAATGCATAGTGTATGACACTGTCAGGACTATATATATATATATATATATATATATATATATATATATTACATAGTGTATGACACTGTCAGGGCTCCTAGGACTATATATATCTATAATACCTAATGTATGACACTGTCAGGGCTCCTAGGACTATATATATCTATAATACATAGTGTATGACTGTCACGGGATGGTTAGAGTCTATACTATAGGCCATGTGTAATATATATTTCATGTGGAATGTATTCTCTAACCTGTTATATACATCAATGTGTAGTTGGCTGATTCAGGTCTAGTGTGTTAGCACATTGTATGCAAATACCTCTAACTAGTGAGGACCAGTGAGGACAATGGGTGGAGATAATCTGCTCAGTGTCCCCAAGAAGATGTTGGATGGTGCATTGTCCATAGTAGACAGGGAGTCTGCTCTCCTTGGTATAGGTGAGGGGGGAAGGATCTGTGACTCAGCCCTTCCCCCCCACAGATATAGGTGTAACAGTCTTAGTATATAGTTGTAGCTAGCAGTTAGTATGTGTTAGCAGGCCTGTGCACAGCTCTGTAGAGAGCCAGGATTTAGTTACAGGACCAAGGAGCCAAAGCTATCATTGGATTGTGACTTCTGTGAACTTATTGTTATTACGGTTGATGTGACCGCCGCCGGCTACTAACTTTGTGGATTACAATAAATTGCTGTTGTCTCCCGACCTCTTGCGTCCGTGTTGATTCAAAAGACCATCCGGAGGAAGACGTATACCTTTGCTCCGTGACAATGACACTGTCAGGGCTCCTAGGACTATATATCTATCTATAATACCTAGTGTATGACGCTGTCAGGACTCCTAGGACTATATATATCTATAATACATAGTGTATGACACTGTCAGGACTCCTAGGACTATATATATATCTATAATACATAGTGTATGGCACTGTCAGGGCTCCTAGGACTATATATATCTATAATATATAGTGTATGACACTGTCAGGGCTCCTAGGACTATATATATCTATAATACATAGTGTATGACACTGTCAGGGCTCCTAGGACTATATATATCTATAATACATAGTGTATGACACTGTCAGGACTCCTAGGACTATATATATATCTATAATACATAGTGTATGGCACTGTCAGGGCTCCTAGGACTATATATATCTATAATACATAGTGTATGACACTGTCAGGGCTCCTAGGACTATATATATCTATAATACATAGTGTATGACACTGTCAGGGCTCCTAGGACTATATATATCTATAATACATAGTGTATGACACTGTCAGGACTCCTAGGACTATATATATATCTATAATACATAGTGTATGACACTGTCAGGACTCCTAGGACTATATATATATCTATAATACATAGTGTATGACACTGTCAGGACTCCTAGGACTGTACACTCACCGGCCACTTTATTAGGTACACCTGTCCAACTGCTCGTTAACACTTAATTTCTAATCAGCCAATCACGTGGCGGCAACTCAGTGCATTTAGGCATGTAGACATGGTCAAGACAATCTCCTGCAGTTCAAACCGAGCATCAGTCTGGGGGGGCAGAAAGGTGATTTGAGTGCCTTTGAACGTGGCATGGTTGTTGGTGCCAGAAGGGCTGGTCTGAGTATTTCAGAAACTGCTGATCTACTGGGATTTTCACGCACAACCATCTCTAGGGTTTACAGAGAATGGTCCGAAAAAGAAAAAACATCCAGTGAGCGGCAGTTCTGTGGGGGGCGGAAATGCGTTGTTGATGCCAGAGGTCAGAGGAGAATGGCCAGACTGGTTCCAGCTGATAGAAAGGCAACAGTGACTCAAATAGCCACCCGTTACACCCAAGGTAGCCAGAAGAGCATCTCTGAACGCCGCACAGTACGTCCAACTTTGAGGCTACAGATGGGCTACAGCAGCAGAAGACCACACCGGGGGCCACTCCTTTCAGCTAAGAACAGGAAACTGAGGCTACAATTTGCACAAGCTCATCGAAATTGGACAATTGAAGATTGGAAAAACGTTGCCTGGTCTGATGAGTCTGGATTTCTGCTGCGACATTCGGATGGTAGGGTCAGAATTTGGCGTCAACAACATGAAAGCATGGATCCATCCTGCCTTGTATCGGTAACGGTTCAGGCTGGTGGTGGTGGTGTCATGGTGTGGGGAATATTTTCTTGGCACTCTTTGGGCCCCTTGGTACCAATTGAGCATCGTTGCAACGCCAAAGCCTACCTGAGTATTGTTGCTGACCATGTCCATCCCTTTATGACCACAATGTACCCAACATCTGATGGCTACTTTGAGCAGGATAATGCAATGCCATGTCATAAAGCTGGAATCATCTCAGACTGGTTTCTTGAACATGACAATGAGCTCACTGTACTCCAATGGCCTCCACAGTCACCAGATCTCAATCCAATAGAGGAGCATCTTTGGGATGTGGTGGAACGGGAGATTCGCATCATGGATGTGCAGCCGACAAATCTGCGACTGCAACTGTGTGATGTCATCATGTCAATATGGAGCAAAATCTCTGAGGAATGCTTCCAGCACCTTGTTGTATCTATGCCACGAAGAATTGAGGCAGTTCTGAAGGCAAAAGGGGGTCCAACCCGTTACTAGCATGGTGTACCTAATAAAGTGGCCGGTGAGTGTATATCTATAATACATAGTGTATGAGACTGATATGACCAGTCCTCTAACAGGCCTGAAATTGTGAAGGGGAATATGGGGAGTGTGAATGTTTTTTCATATTTTTGTCTCTTCTCCTGGGTCTCCAGCTATTATATTCTAGTGTCGCTCCATACAAGTGCGGTGCGATGAGACTGGAGACAGACATGCATATATATTATATACTTATGTGGATATGAACCTTGTATATACAGGCCTGCACTTACGTCTTGCTGAGATTGCCGCAGCGGTTCCAGTAATAGTTATCCATCTGAATGAGCGGAGAAGCAGAAAGTGTCTCTGTCAAGTTGGAATAACAACAGGAGGCTGAAAGAAGTATATATATATTATACAGTAGCAAATCAAACAAGCTTTATTGGCACGGCCGAATAGATATTTGGCATTGCCAAAGCTAGTAAAGTGTGGGGGGGGAATTGCAGTCGGGAGGGGGGGGGGAGTGGTGGGTATGGGGGGGTGATTTGGGGTATAACAGTCTGTGGAGTTTCATCTTCCTCTTCGTTGGTGACCACTATATGGGGGGGTGGGGCGGGTGTATTGGGATAAATATAACAGTCCATGGAGTCTCATCTTCCTCTTCGTTGGTGACTGCTATATGGGGAGGTGGGGTGGGGCGGATGGTTTGGGGTATAAGTCCGTGGAGTCTCATGGGGGGGGCAGGTGTATTGGGGTATAACAGTCCGTGGAGTCTCATCTTCCTCTTCGTTGGTGACCGCTATATGGGGGGTGGGGTGGGGTGGGTGTATTGGGATAAATATAACAGTCCGTGGAGTCTCATCTTCCTCTTCGTTGGTGACCGCTATATGGGGAGGTGGGGGTGGGGCGGGTGTATTGGGATAAATATAACAGTCCGTGAAGTCTCATCTTCCTCTGGTTTGGTGACAGCTGGACACGTATTGGGCAGCGATCTCCACAGTGGCTTCTTCTTCTCCCAGTAGGATGTAGAGTTTCCTCTTCTCCCAGTCTGGGATGTGGGCAGAGAGTCTTTGGTAGTAGACGGCCCTCACAGCTGAGTATTTGGTGCAGTGTAGCAGGAAGTGGGTCTGGTCTTCTAGGACCCCCTGGTCACAGTGCTGGCACAGTCTCTTCTCCCGTGGCTTGTACGTTGGAGGCTGTTCTTAGGGTATGGCGTAGTGCTCTGCAGTCGCTGTGGAACCATTTGTGGGACTGTTTGTTGGTTTGTCTTATGGGTTTGGTTGGTTTCAGGCCTGCTAGTTCTGCTGTGGTCTGTAGGATGTACTTGAGATCCTTCACAGCTCTGGTGACTCCCTGTTGGTCTGGCTGATAGGTGTTTGTATGGAAGTTTGTGAGCAGTGTCTTGATTTCGGGTCGGTTGGTTGCGTTGGTATATTCTATGGCCTGGTGGTTGGCCCATGTGAAATGTCTTGGTAGGTTGTAGAGGCCGGACTGTTGGGGCTCATGTATGGGTGTTTTGTTCATGGTTCTCATGTATAGTAGGATCTGGTTGTGGTCTGATAGATGGGAGTCAGGTGCGATTGTGAAGTCTTCAATGTCTGACAGGTCTGCGTCTGTAATGGCATAGTCCACCACGCTGTTGCCCACTTGAGAGTTTAGTGTGAAGCGTCCTCTGGGATCGCCTGTGGTACGTCCGTTTATTATGTACAGTCCTAGGCTTCGGCACATGTTCAGCAGTTGTCTCCCACTCTTGTTGACAATTCTGTCTTGGCTGTTTCTTCTTGTCTGTGTGGGTTCTGGGTGGTGGATCTCACTACCGTGCGTATGTGGGTTGTCGTCAGGAGGCAGGTAGTCTAACTCTGTGCCTGTCCTTGCATTCAGGTCTCCGCATATTAGTACTCTGCCTTTGGGTTGGAAGTGGACAGCTTCCCTTTGTAGGACCTCGTAAGTGTCGGGGTGGTGGTAGGGGGACCCTGGTGGGGGCATATATACTGCACAGAGATGGATGTCCTGCTGGCCGCTGAGGATGGAGCTGCTTATTTTTATCCATATGTGATTAGTTCCACGTTTGGTAGCTTTTACGTGTTCTTTGAGCTCCTCCTTGTACCATATTAGTATGCCTCCTGAGTGGCGGCCATGTTTGGTGGTCTTATTTTTCTGGGCGGGCACTGAGAATTCCTTGTAGCCCATGGGTGTTAGGGACTCGTCATCTGCCCGGGTCCATGTCTCTAGGAGGATTTGGATGTCTATGTTTTTTAGTCTGTCTATGAAGTCTGGATCTTTTGGGTTAGATCTATAGGCTGAGGCGTTCAGCCCTTGTATGTTCCAACTACTGATAGTTAGTGATTTCATCTTCAGTGTGTAAACCTTGTAATGAGCTGTCCTGCAGAGGACGGGCTGGGTTCTTGGCAATACTATATGGTGGTGTTAGGGCAGTACTATATGCGGTGGTATTATCAGTAATGTATGGTGGTGATATGGCAGTACTATATGGCAGTACTATACTGTGGTGTTATGGCAGTACTATATGGTGGTGTTATGGCGGTAATGTATGGCAGTGTTATGGCAGTACTATATGGTGGTGTTATGGCAGTAATGTATAGCAGTGTTATGGCAGTAATGTATAGCAGTGTTATGGCAGTAATGTATAGCAGTCTTAGGGCAGTAATGTATAGCAGTGTTATGGTAGTACTATATGGTGGTGTTATGGCAGTAATGTATAGCAGTGTTATGGCAGTAATGTATAGCAGTCTTAGGGCAGTAATGTATGGCAGTGTTATGGTAGTACTATATGGTGGTGTTATGGCAGTAATGTATAGCAGTGTTATGGCAGTAATGTATAGCAGTGTTATGGCAGTAATGTATAGCAGTGTTATGGCAGTAATGTATAGCAGTCTTAGGGCAGTAATGTATGGCAGTGTTATGGTAGTACTATATGGTGGTGTTATGGCAGTAATGTATAGCAGTCTTAGGGCAGTAATGTATAGCAGTCTTAGGGCAGTAATGTATAGCAGTCTTAGGGCAGTAATGTATAGCAGTCTTAGGGCAGTAGTGTATGGCAGTGTTATGGTAGTACTATATGGTGGTGTTATGGCAGTAATGTATAGCAGTCTTAGGGCAGTACTGCATGCACTGTTTGGCAATATATTATGTGAGCCTGGTGTCTTGTCTCAGTTACTTACCATCAGAGTACAGACTGCACTCGCGCATGTTGAGCTCGGGCCCTGGGGCCACTTTGTGATTTGCTCCCTGCAGACATTTGTGGTGACAAGAAACTGCAGCAATGAAGCTGATGGTGAGGAAGATGATCGGAGCCTTCATCATTCTCTTCTGTCTGTAGGAAGGATACAGCTCGTCTGATATCCTGTATATACAAGTATCTGTATAAACAGGCCTGGTAGACAGCGCCCCTGACAGGTTATATATATATATATATATATATACACACAAGGCTCATCATACAGCATTGTAACATTATACACCACCGCTATATCATACATTATATACCACTATATCATACACTATATACCACTATATCATACACTATATACCACCGCTATATCATACATTATATACCACAATATCATACATTATACACCACCGCTATATCATACATTATATACCACTATATCATACATTATATACCACTATATCATACATTATATACCACCACTATATCATACACTATATACCACCGCTATATCATACATTATATACCACTATAACATACATCATATATAATTATACTATACTGTACATCAATGTGACTGGTCGTGTAGTTCCTTCCCTGACTCTCCTTATACTGTGTATTACGTGCAGTCAGTGGCGATATATTCCCCTGCTGCCCCCCACCCCCCATGTTATTGCCCTCTTACCTTTTATTGGACTTTCTGCCCTCTCACTATTTATACAGCAGTTGTCTGTTTAACCTGTCTCTACAAATAGTGGAGGAGGTTATATACAGGTTATATACAGGATATATACAGGTTATATACAGGATATATACAGGTTATATACAGGTTATATACAGGATATATACAGGTTATATACAGGATATATACAGGTTATATACAGGTTATATACAGGATATATACAGGTTATATACAGGATATATACAGGTTATATACAGGTTATATACAGGATATATACAGGTTATATACAGGTTATATACAGGATATATACAGGTTATATACAGGTTATATACAGGATATATACAGGTTATATACAGGATATATACAGGTTATATACAGGTTATATACAGGATATATCCAGGTTAAATACAGGTTATATACAGGATATATACAGGTTATATACAGGATATATACAGGTTATATACAGGTTATATACAGGATATATACAGGTTATATACAGGATATATACAGGTTATATACAGGATATATACAGGTTATATACAGGTTATATACAGGATATATACAGGTTATATACAGGATATATACAGGATATATACAGGTTATATACAGGATATATACAGGTTATATACAGGATATATACAGGTTATATACAGAATATAGACAGGTTATATACAGGATATATACAGGATATATACAGGTTATGTACAGGATATATACGGGTTATATACGGGTTATATACAGGATATATACAGGTTATATACAGGATATATACAGGATATATACAGGTTATATACAGGATATATACAGGTTATATACAGGATATATACAGGTTATATACAGAATATAGACAGGTTATATACAGGATATATACAGGTTATATACAGGATATATACAGGATATATACAGGTTATATACAGGATATATACAGGTTATATACAGGTTATATACAGGTTATATACAGGATATATACAGGTTATATACAGGATATATGCAGGATATATACAGGATATATACAGGTTATATACAGGTTATATACAGGTTATATACAGGATATATACAGGATATATACAGGTTATATACAGGATATATACAGGATATATACAGGTTATATACAGGATATATACAGGTTATATACAGGATATATACAGGATATATACAGGTTATATACAGGATATATACAGGATATATACAGGTTATATACAGGATATATACAGGTTATATACAGGATATATACAGGATATATACAGGTTATATACAGGATATATACAGGATATATACAGGTTATATACAGGATATATACAGGTTATATACAGGATATATACAGGATATATACAGGTTATATACAGGATATATACAGGATATATACAGGTTATATACAGGATATATACAGGTTATATACAGGATATATACAGGTTATATACAGGATATATCCAGGTTATATCCAGGTTATATACAGGTTATATACAGGATATATACAGGATATATATAGGTTATATACAGGTTATATACAGGATATATACAGGTTATATACAGGATATGTACAGGTTATATACAGGTTATATACAGGATATATACAGGTTATATACAGGATATATACAGGTTATATACAGGTTATATACAGGATATATACAGGATATATATCGGTTATATACAGGATATATACAGGTTATATACAGGATATATACAGGTTATGTACAGGATATATACAGGATATATACAGGTTATATACAGGTTATATACAGGTTATGTACAGGATATACTGTATACAGGTTATATACAGGATATATACAGGATATATACAGGTTATATACAGGTTATATACAGGATATATACAGGTTATATACAGGTTATGTACAGGATATATACAGGTTATATACAGGATATATACAGGATATATATCGGTTATATACAGGTTATATACAGGATATATACAGGATTATATGCAGGATATATACAGGTTATATACAGGTTATATACAGGTTATATACAGGTTATGTACAGGTTATATACAGGTTATGTACAGGTTATATACAGGATATATACAGGTTATATTCAGGTTATATACAGGATATATACAGGTTATATACAGGTTATATACAGGATTATATACAGGTTATATACAGGATATATACAGGTTATATACAGGATATATACAGGTTATATACAGGTTATGTACAGGTTATATACAGGATATATACAGGTTATGTACAGGATATATACAGGTTATGTACAGGTTATATACAGGTTATGTACAGGATATATACAGGTTATGTACAGGATATATACAGGTTATGTACAGGTTATATACAGGATATATACAGGATATATACAGGTTATGTACAGGTTATATACAAGTTATATACAGGATATATACAGGTTATGTACAGGATATATACAGGTTATATACACGTTATGTACAGGTTATATACAGGTTATATAAAGGCTATATACAGGTTATGTACAGGTTATATACAGGATATATATAGGTTATATACAGGTTATATACAGGATATATACAGGTTATATACAGGATATATACAGGATATATACAGGTTATATACAGGATATATACAGGATTATATACAGGTTATATACAGGATATATACAGGATATATGCAGGATATATACAGGATATATACAGGTTATATACAGGATATATACAGGTTATATACAGGATTATATACAGGTTATATACAGGATATATACAGGATTATATGCAGGATATATACAGGTTATATACAGGATATATACAGGATATATACAGGTTATATACAGGATATATACAGGATTATATACAGGTTATATACAGGTTATATGCAGGATATATACAGGATTATATGCAGGATATATACAGGTTATATACAGGATATATACAGGTTATATACAGGATATATACAGGTTATATACAGGATATATACAGGATTATATACAGGTTATATACAGGTTATATACAGGTTATATGCAGGATATATACAGGATATATACAGGTTATATACAGGATATATACAGGTTATATACAGGATTATATACAGGTTATGTACAGGATATATACAGGTTATATGCAGGATATATACAGGATTATATGCAGGATTTATACAGGTTATATACAGGATTATATACAGGTTATGTACAGGATATATACAGGTTATATGCAGGATATATACAGGATTATATGCAGGATTTATACAGGTTATATACAGGATATATACAGGTTATATACAGGATATATACAGGATTATATACAGGTTATATACAGGATATATACAGGATATATACAGGTTATATACTTTTTTTTTTTTTTTTTAGGTCTCCGTCTGTGCCAAATCAATCACACCAAGTGCACGAAAAAAGCGTGGGTGCCACAATAAAAAAAATGTGCCCAGGATGCTTGCCAAAAAAAACGCACCCTTTCCCTAAAGGGAAGGGGGTTCCTGACTAACTCTTCCCCACAAGGACCAAAAGGTGACCGAGTGGGGTCGAGTGCCAATGGACCAACTGCCGAAGCAGGAGGTCCCCAATGTCCTTTTTCCCTTGGGCTGCCACCACCGAGGGTACTCAGGACTATCAGTCGTACTGTGCGCTGAATATACACATGAGAAGATGTACTGCGCGCTGACTATACACATGAGAAGTTGTACTGCGCGCTGACTATATACACTTGAGAAGTTGTACTGCGCGCTGACTATACACATGAGAAGTTGTACTGCGCGCTGACTATACACACATGAGAAGTTGTACTGCGCGCTGACTATACACACGAGAAGTTGTACTGTGCGCTGACTATACACATGAGAAGTTGTACTGCGCGCTGACTATACACATGAGAAGTTGTACTGCGCGCTGACTATATACACATGAGAAGTTGTACTGCGCGCTGACTATACACATGAGAAGATGTACTGCGCGCTGACTATACACATGAGAAGTCGTACTGTGCGCTGAATATACACATGAGAAGTTGTACTGTGCGCTGAATATACACATGAGAAGTTGTACTGTGCGCTGACTATACACATGAGGAGTTGTACTGCGCGCTGACTATACACATGAGAAGTTGTACTGTGCGCTGACTATACACATGAGGAGTTGTACTGTGCGCTGACTATACACATGAGGAGTTGTACTGCGCGCTGACTATATACACATGAGAAGTTGTACTGCGCGCTGACTATACACATGAGAAGTTGTACTGTGCGCTGACTATACACATGAGAAGTTGTACTGTGCGCTGACTATACACATGAGGAGTTGTACTGTGCGCTGACTATACACATGAGGAGTTGTACTGTGCGCTGACTATACACATGAGAAGTTGTACTGCGCGCTGACTATACACATGAGAAGTTGTACTGCGCGCTGACTATACAAACGAGAAGTTGTACTGCGCGCTGACTATACACATGAGAAGTTGTACTGCGCGCTGACTATACACATGAGAAGTTGTACTGCGCGCTAACTATACACATGAGAAGTTGTACTGCGCGCTGACTATACACATGAGGAGTTGTACTGTGCGCTGACTATACACATGAGAAGTTGTACTGTGCGCTGACTATACACATGAGAAGTTGTACTGTGCGCTGACTATACACATGAGGAGTTGTACTGCGCGCTGACTATACACATGAGAGGTTGTACTGCGCGCTGACTATACACATGAGAAGTTGTACTGTGCGCTGACTATACACATGAGAAGTTGTACTGCGCGCTGACTATACACATGAGAAGTTGTACTGCGCGCTGACTATACACATGAGAAGTTGTACTGCGCGCTGACTATACACATGAGAAGTTGTACTGTGCGCTGACTATATACACATGAGTAGTTGTACTGCGCGCTGACTATATACACATGAGAAGTTGTACTGTGCGCTGACTATATACACATGAGAAGTTGTACTGCGCTCTGACTATACACATGAGAATTTGTACTGCGCGCTGACTATACACATGAGAAGTTGTACTGTGCGCTGACTATACACATGAGAAGTTGTACTGCGCGCTGACTATACACATGAGAAGTTGTACTGTGCGCTGACTATACACATGAGAAGTTGTACTGCGCGCTGACTATACACATGAGAAGTTGTACTGCGCGCTGACTATACACATGAGAAGTTGTACTGTGCGCTGACTATACACACGAGAAGTTGTACTGCGCGCTGACTATACACATGAGAAGTTGTACTGCGCGCTAACTATACACATGAGTTGTACTGCGCGCTGACTATACACATGAGGAGTTGTACTGCGCGCTGACTATACACATGAGAAGTTGTACTGTGCGCTGACTATACACATGAGAAGTTGTACTGTGCGCTGACTATACACATGAGGAGTTGTACTGCGCGCTGACTATACACATGAGAGGTTGTACTGCGCGCTGACTATACACATGAGAAGTTGTACTGTGCGCTGACTATACACATGAGAAGTTGTACTGCGCGCTGACTATACACATGAGAAGTTGTACTGCGCGCTGACTATACACATGAGAATTTGTACTGCGCGCTGACTATACACATGAGAAGTTGTACTGCGCGCTGACTATACACATGAGAAGTTGTACTGTGCGCTGACTATACACATGAGAAGTTGTACTGTGCGCTGACTATACACATGAGAAGTTGTACTGCACGCTGACTATACACATGAGAAGTTGTACTGCGCGCTGACTATACACATGAGAAGTTGTACTGCGCTGACTATACACATGAGAAGTTGTACTGCGCGCTGACTATACACATGAGAAGTTGTACTGCGCGCTGACTATACACACGAGAAGTTGTACTGTGCGCTGACTATATACACGAGAAGTTGTACTGCGCGCTGACTATATACACATGAGAAGTTGTACTGCGCGCTGACTATACACATGAGAAGTTGTACTGTGCGCTGACTATACACATGAGAAGTTGTACTGTGCGCTGACTATACACATGAGAAGTTGTACTGTGCGCTGACTATACACATGAGAATTTGTACTGTGCGCTGACTATACATATGAGCAGTTGTACTGTGCGCTGACTATACACATGAGAAGTTGTACTGCGCGCTCACTATACACACGAGAAGTTGGACTGTGCGCTGACTATACACACGAGGAGTTGTACTGCGCGCTGACTATATACACATGAGAAGTTGTACTGCGCGCTGACTATACACATGAGAAGTTGTACTGCGCGCTGACTATACACACATGAGAAGTTGTACTGCGCGCTGACTATACACACATGAGAAGTTGTACTGCGCGCTGACTATACACACATGAGAAGTTGTACTGCGCGCTGACTATACACATGAGAAGTTGTACTGCGCGCTGACTATACACATGAGAAGTTGTACTGCGCGCTGACTATACACATGAGAAGTTGTACTGCGCGCTGACTATATACACATGAGAAGTTGTACTGCGCGCTGACTATACACATGAGAAGTTGTACTGCGCGCTGACTATATACACATGAGAAGTTGTACTGCGCGCTGACTATATACACATGAGAAGTTGTACTGCGCGCTGACTATATACACATGAGGAGTTGTACTGCGCGCTGACTATACACATGAGAAGTTGTACTGCGTGCTGACTATACACATGAGAGGTTGTACTGCGCGCTGACTATACACATGAGAAGTTGTACTGCGCGCTGACTATACACATGAGAAGTTGTACTGCGCGCTGACTATACACATGAGAAGTTGTACTGCGCGCTGACTATACACACATGAGAAGTTGTACTGCGCGCTGACTATATACACATGAGAAGTTGTACTGCGCGCTGACTATACACATGAGAAGTTGTACTGCGCGCTGACTATACACATGAGAAGTTGTACTGCGCGCTGACTATACACATGAGAAGTTGTACTGCGCGCTGACTATACACATGAGAAGTTGTACTGCGCGCTGACTATATACACATGAGAAGTTGTACTGCGCGCTGACTATACACATGAGAAGTTGTACTGCGCGCTGACTATACACATGAGAAGTTGTACTGCGCGCTGACTATATACACATGAGAAGTTGTACTGCGCGCTGACTATATACACATGAGAAGTTGTACTGCGCGCTGACTATACACATGAGAAGTTGTACTGCGCGCTGACTATATACACATGAGAAGTTGTACTGCGCGCTGACTATACACATGAGAAGTTGTACTGCGCGCTGACTATACACATGAGAAGTTGTACTGCGCGCTGACTATACACATGAGAAGTTGTACTGCGCTCTGACTATGCACACATGAGAAGTTGTACTGCGCGCTGACTATACACACGAGAAGTTGTACTGCGCGCTGACTATATACACATGAGAAGTTGTACTGCGCGCTGACTATACACATGAGAAGTTGTACTGCGCGCTGACTATACACATGAGAAGTTGTACTGCGCGCTGACTATACACATGAGAAGTTGTACTGCGCGCTGACTATACACACGAGAAGTTGTACTGCGCGCTGACTATACACACGAGAAGTTGTACTGCGCGCTGACTATACACACGAGAAGTTGTACTGCGCGCTGACTATATACACACGAGAAGTTGTACTGCGCGCTGACTATACACACACGAGAAGTTGTACTGCGCGCTGACTATACACATGAGAAGTTGTACTGCGCGCTGACTATACACACGAGAAGTTGTACTGCGCGCTGACTATACACACGAGAAGTTGTACTGCGCGCTGACTATACACACGAGAAGTTGTACTGCGCGCTGACTATACACACGAGAAGTTGTACTGCGCGCTGACTATATACACACGAGAAGTTGTACTGCGCGCTGACTATACACACGAGAAGTTGTACTGCGCGCTGACTATACACACGAGAAGTTGTACTGCGCGCTGACTACACACACGAGAAGTTGTACTGCGCGCTGACTATATACACACGAGAAGTTGTACTGCGCGCTGACTATACACACGAGAAGTTGTACTGCGCGCTGACTATACACACGAGAAGTTGTACTGCGCGCTGACTATACACACGAGAAGTTGTACTGCGCGCTGACTATACACACGAGAAGTTGTACTGCGCGCTGACTATACACACGAGAAGTTGTACTGCGCGCTGACTATACACATGAGAAGTTGTACTGCGCGCTGACTATATACACATGAGAAGTTGTACTGCGCGCTGACTATATACACATGAGAAGTTGTACTGCGCGCTGACTATATACACATGAGAAGTTGTACTGCGCGCTGACTATACACATGAGGAGTTGTACTGTGCGCTGACTATACACATGAGAAGTTGTACTGCGCGCTGACTATACACACGAGAAGTTGTACTGCGCGCTGACTATACACACGAGAAGTTGTACTGCGCGCTGACTATACACACGAGAAGTTGTACTGCGCGCTGACTATACACACGAGAAGTTGTACTGCGCGCTGACTATACACATGAGAAGTTGTACTGCGCGCTGACTATATACACATGAGAAGTTGTACTGTGCGCTGACTATACACATGAGAAGTTGTACTGCGCGCTGACTATATACACATGAGAAGTTGTACTGCGCGCTGACTATACACACGAGAAGTTGTACTGTGCGCTGACTATACACACGAGAAGTTGTACTGCGCGCTGACTATACACACGAGAAGTTGTACTGCGCGCTGACTATACACACGAGAAGTTGTACTGCGCGCTGACTATACACACGAGAAGTTGTACTGCGCGCTGACTATACACACGAGAAGTTGTACTGCGCGCTGACTATACACACGAGAAGTTGTACTGCGCGCTGACTATACACACGAGAAGTTGTACTGCGCGCTGACTATACACACGAGAAGTTGTACTGCGCGCTGACTATACACACGAGAAGTTGTACTGCGCGCTGACTATATACACATGAGAAGTTGTACTGCGCGCTGACTATACACATGAGAAGTTGTACTGCGCGCTGACTATACACACGAGAAGTTGTACTGCGCGCTGACTATACACACGAGAAGTTGTACTGCGCGCTGACTATATACACATGAGAAGTTGTACTGCGCGCTGACTATACACATGAGAAGTTGTACTGCGCTCTGACTATGCACACATGAGAAGTTGTACTGCGCGCTGACTATACACATGAGAAGTTGTACTGCGCGCTGACTATACACATGAGAAGTTGTACTGTGCGCTGACTATACACACGAGAAGTTGTACTGCGCGCTGACTATATACACATGAGAAGTTGTACTGCGCGCTGACTATACACATGAGAAGTTGTACTGCGCGCTGACTATGCACACATGAGAAGTTGTACTGTGCGCTGAATATACACATGAGAAGTTGTACTGTGCGCTGAATATACACATGAGAAGATGTACTGCGCGCTGACTATACACATGAGAAGTTGTACTGTGCGCTGACTATACACATGAGGAGTTGTACTGCGCGCTGACTATACACATGAGAAGTTGTACTGTGCGCTGACTATACACATGAGGAGTTGTACTGTGCGCTGACTATACACATGAGGAGTTGTACTGCGCGCTGACTATATACACATGAGAAGTTGTACTGCGCGCTGACTATACACATGAGAAGTTGTACTGTGCGCTGACTATACACATGAGAAGTTGTACTGTGCGCTGACTATACACATGAGGAGTTGTACTGTGCGCTGACTATACACATGAGGAGTTGTACTGTGCGCTGACTATACACATGAGAAGTTGTACTGCGCGCTGACTATACACATGAGAAGTTGTACTGCGCGCTGACTATACACATGAGAAGTTGTACTGCGCGCTGACTATACAAACGAGAAGTTGTACTGTGCGCTGACTATACACATGAGAAGTTGTACTGCGCGCTGACTATACACATGAGAAGTTGTACTGTGCGCTGACTATACACATGAGAAGTTGTACTGCGCGCTGACTATACACATGAGAAGTTGTACTGCGCGCTGACTATACACATGAGAAGTTGTACTGTGCGCTGACTATACACACGAGAAGTTGTACTGCGCGCTGACTATACACATGAGAAGTTGTACTGCGCGCTAACTATACACATGAGAAGTTGTACTGCGCGCTGACTATACACATGAGGAGTTGTACTGCGCGCTGACTATACACATGAGAAGTTGTACTGTGCGCTGACTATACACATGAGAAGTTGTACTGTGCGCTGACTATACACATGAGGAGTTGTACTGCGCGCTGACTATACACATGAGAGGTTGTACTGCGCGCTGACTATACACATGAGAAGTTGTACTGTGCGCTGACTATACACATGAGAAGTTGTACTGCGCGCTGACTATACACATGAGAAGTTGTACTGCGCGCTGACTATACACATGAGAATTTGTACTGCGCGCTGACTATACACATGAGAAGTTGTACTGCGCGCTGACTATACACATGAGAAGTTGTACTGTGCGCTGACTATACACATGAGAAGTTGTACTGTGCGCTGACTATACACATGAGAAGTTGTACTGCACGCTGACTATACACATGAGAAGTTGTACTGCGCGCTGACTATACACATGAGAAGTTGTACTGCGCTGACTATACACATGAGAAGTTGTACTGCGCGCTGACTATACACATGAGAAGTTGTACTGCGCGCTGACTATACACACGAGAAGTTGTACTGTGCGCTGACTATATACACGAGAAGTTGTACTGCGCGCTGACTATATACACATGAGAAGTTGTACTGCGCGCTGACTATACACATGAGAAGTTGTACTGTGCGCTGACTATACACATGAGAAGTTGTACTGTGCGCTGACTATACACATGAGAAGTTGTACTGTGCGCTGACTATACACATGAGAATTTGTACTGTGCGCTGACTATACATATGAGCAGTTGTACTGTGCGCTGACTATACACATGAGAAGTTGTACTGCGCGCTCACTATACACACGAGAAGTTGGACTGTGCGCTGACTATACACACGAGGAGTTGTACTGCGCGCTGACTATATACACATGAGAAGTTGTACTGCGCGCTGACTATACACATGAGAAGTTGTACTGCGCGCTGACTATACACACATGAGAAGTTGTACTGCGCGCTGACTATACACACATGAGAAGTTGTACTGCGCGCTGACTATACACACATGAGAAGTTGTACTGCGCGCTGACTATACACATGAGAAGTTGTACTGCGCGCTGACTATACACATGAGAAGTTGTACTGCGCGCTGACTATACACATGAGAAGTTGTACTGCGCGCTGACTATATACACATGAGAAGTTGTACTGCGCGCTGACTATACACATGAGAAGTTGTACTGCGCGCTGACTATATACACATGAGAAGTTGTACTGCGCGCTGACTATATACACATGAGAAGTTGTACTGCGCGCTGACTATATACACATGAGGAGTTGTACTGCGCGCTGACTATACACATGAGAAGTTGTACTGCGTGCTGACTATACACATGAGAGGTTGTACTGCGCGCTGACTATACACATGAGAAGTTGTACTGCGCGCTGACTATACACATGAGAAGTTGTACTGCGCGCTGACTATACACATGAGAAGTTGTACTGCGCGCTGACTATACACACATGAGAAGTTGTACTGCGCGCTGACTATATACACATGAGAAGTTGTACTGCGCGCTGACTATACACATGAGAAGTTGTACTGCGCGCTGACTATACACATGAGAAGTTGTACTGCGCGCTGACTATACACATGAGAAGTTGTACTGCGCGCTGACTATACACATGAGAAGTTGTACTGCGCGCTGACTATATACACATGAGAAGTTGTACTGCGCGCTGACTATACACATGAGAAGTTGTACTGCGCGCTGACTATACACATGAGAAGTTGTACTGCGCGCTGACTATATACACATGAGAAGTTGTACTGCGCGCTGACTATATACACATGAGAAGTTGTACTGCGCGCTGACTATACACATGAGAAGTTGTACTGCGCGCTGACTATACACACATGAGAAGTTGTACTGCGCGCTGACTATACACACATGAGAAGTTGTACTGCGCGCTGACTATACACACATGAGAAGTTGTACTGCGCGCTGACTATACACATGAGAAGTTGTACTGCGCGCTGACTATATACACATGAGAAGTTGTACTGCGCGCTGACTATACACATGAGAAGTTGTACTGCGCGCTGACTATACACATGAGAAGTTGTACTGCGCGCTGACTATACACATGAGAAGTTGTACTGCGCTCTGACTATGCACACATGAGAAGTTGTACTGCGCGCTGACTATACACACGAGAAGTTGTACTGCGCGCTGACTATATACACATGAGAAGTTGTACTGCGCGCTGACTATACACATGAGAAGTTGTACTGCGCGCTGACTATACACATGAGAAGTTGTACTGCGCGCTGACTATACACATGAGAAGTTGTACTGCGCGCTGACTATACACACGAGAAGTTGTACTGCGCGCTGACTATACACACGAGAAGTTGTACTGCGCGCTGACTATACACACGAGAAGTTGTACTGCGCGCTGACTATATACACACGAGAAGTTGTACTGCGCGCTGACTATACACACACGAGAAGTTGTACTGCGCGCTGACTATACACATGAGAAGTTGTACTGCGCGCTGACTATACACACGAGAAGTTGTACTGCGCGCTGACTATACACACGAGAAGTTGTACTGCGCGCTGACTATACACACGAGAAGTTGTACTGCGCGCTGACTATACACACGAGAAGTTGTACTGCGCGCTGACTATATACACACGAGAAGTTGTACTGCGCGCTGACTATACACACGAGAAGTTGTACTGCGCGCTGACTATACACACGAGAAGTTGTACTGCGCGCTGACTACACACACGAGAAGTTGTACTGCGCGCTGACTATATACACACGAGAAGTTGTACTGCGCGCTGACTATACACACGAGAAGTTGTACTGCGCGCTGACTATACACACGAGAAGTTGTACTGCGCGCTGACTATACACACGAGAAGTTGTACTGCGCGCTGACTATACACACGAGAAGTTGTACTGCGCGCTGACTATACACACGAGAAGTTGTACTGCGCGCTGACTATACACATGAGAAGTTGTACTGCGCGCTGACTATATACACATGAGAAGTTGTACTGCGCGCTGACTATATACACATGAGAAGTTGTACTGCGCGCTGACTATATACACATGAGAAGTTGTACTGCGCGCTGACTATACACATGAGGAGTTGTACTGTGCGCTGACTATACACATGAGAAGTTGTACTGCGCGCTGACTATACACACGAGAAGTTGTACTGCGCGCTGACTATACACACGAGAAGTTGTACTGCGCGCTGACTATACACACGAGAAGTTGTACTGCGCGCTGACTATACACACGAGAAGTTGTACTGCGCGCTGACTATACACATGAGAAGTTGTACTGCGCGCTGACTATATACACATGAGAAGTTGTACTGTGCGCTGACTATACACATGAGAAGTTGTACTGCGCGCTGACTATATACACATGAGAAGTTGTACTGCGCGCTGACTATACACACGAGAAGTTGTACTGTGCGCTGACTATACACACGAGAAGTTGTACTGCGCGCTGACTATACACACGAGAAGTTGTACTGCGCGCTGACTATACACACGAGAAGTTGTACTGCGCGCTGACTATACACACGAGAAGTTGTACTGCGCGCTGACTATACACACGAGAAGTTGTACTGCGCGCTGACTATACACACGAGAAGTTGTACTGCGCGCTGACTATACACACGAGAAGTTGTACTGCGCGCTGACTATACACACGAGAAGTTGTACTGCGCGCTGACTATACACACGAGAAGTTGTACTGCGCGCTGACTATATACACATGAGAAGTTGTACTGCGCGCTGACTATACACATGAGAAGTTGTACTGCGCGCTGACTATACACACGAGAAGTTGTACTGCGCGCTGACTATACACACGAGAAGTTGTACTGCGCGCTGACTATATACACATGAGAAGTTGTACTGCGCGCTGACTATACACATGAGAAGTTGTACTGCGCTCTGACTATGCACACATGAGAAGTTGTACTGCGCGCTGACTATACACATGAGAAGTTGTACTGCGCGCTGACTATACACATGAGAAGTTGTACTGTGCGCTGACTATACACACGAGAAGTTGTACTGCGCGCTGACTATATACACATGAGAAGTTGTACTGCGCGCTGACTATACACATGAGAAGTTGTACTGCGCTCTGACTATGCACACATGAGAAGTTGTACTGCGCGCTGACTATACACATGAGAAGTTGTACTGCGCGCTGACTATACACATGAGAAGTTGTACTGCGCGCTGACTATACACATGAGAAGTTGTACTGCGCGCTGACTATACACACGAGAAGTTGTACTGCGCGCTGACTATACACACGAGAAGTTGTACTGCGCTCTGACTATACACACGAGAAGTTGTACTGCGCGCTGACTATACACACGAGAAGTTGTACTGCGCGCTGACTATACACACGAGAAGTTGTACTGCGCGCTGACTATACACACGAGAAGTTGTACTGCGCGCTGACTATATACACATGAGAAGTTGTACTGCGCGCTGACTATACACATGAGAAGTTGTACTGTGCGCTGACTATACACATGAGAAGTTGTACTGTGCGCTGACTATACACATGAGAAGTTGTACTGTGCGCTGACTATACACATGAGAAGTTGTACTGCGCGCTGACTATACACATGAGAAGTTGTACTGCGCGCTGACTATACACATGAGAAGTTGTACTGCGCGCTGACTATACACATGAGAAGTTGTACTGCGCGCTGACTATACACATGAGAAGTTGTACTGTGCGCTGACTATATACACACGAGAAGTTGTACTGCGTGCTGACTATACACATGAGAAGTTGTACTGCGCACTGACTATACACATGAGAAGTTGTACTGCGCGCTGACTATACACATGAGAAGTTGTACTGCGCGCTGACTATACACATGAGAAGTTGTACTGTGCGCTGACTATACACACGAGAGGTTGTACTGTGCGCTGACTATATACATGAGAAGTTGTACTGTGCGCTGACTATATACACATGAGAAGTTGTACTGCGCGCTGACTATACACATGAGAAGTTGTACTGCGCGCTGACTATACACATGAGAAGTTGTACTGTGCGCTGACTATACACACGAGAGGTTGTACTGTGCGCTGACTATACACATGAGAAGTTGTACTGCGCGCTGACTATACACATGAGAAGTTGTACTGCGCGCTGACTATACACATGAGAAGTTGTACTGCGCGCTGACTATACACATGAGAAGTTGTACTGTGCGCTGACTATACACATGAGAAGTTGTACTGCGCGCTGACTATACACATGAGAAGTTGTACTGTGCACTGACTATACACATGAGAAGTTGTACTGTGCGCTGACTATACACATGAGAAGTTGTACTGTGCGCTGACTATACACATGAGAAGTTGTACTGTGCGCTGACTATACACATGAGAAGTTGTACTGCGCGCTGACTATACACATGAGAAGTTGTACTGTGCGCTGACTATACACATGAGAAGTTGTACTGCGCGCTGACTATACACATGAGAAGTTGTACTGCGCGCTGACTATACACATGAGAAGTTGTACTGTGCGCTGACTATATACACACGAGAAGTTGTACTGCGCGCTGACTATACACATGAGAAGTTGTACTGCGCGCTGACTATACACATGAGAAGTTGTACTGCGCGCTGACTATACACATGAGAAGTTGTACTGCGCGCTGACTATACACACGAGAGGTTGTACTGTGCGCTGACTATATACATGAGAAGTTGTACTGTGCGCTGACTATATACACATGAGAAGTTGTACTGCGCGCTGACTATACACATGAGAAGTTGTACTGCGCGCTGACTATACACATGAGAAGTTGTACTGTGCGCTGACTATATACACGAGAGGTTGTACTGTGCGCTGACTATACACATGAGAAGTTGTACTGCGCGCTGACTATACACATGAGAAGTTGTACTGCGCAGCAGATATTGCGGCTCTTTGGGGAGGTTCGGTCACGTGACGTCCCAGCTCATTGATAAGAAGGGGGTGGAGTTTGATGTGATTGATAGGACGCGGCAGCCAATCATCTTCCGCCGCCGCTGGTCGCTTTTGTTGCTAGGCACAGTGCCCCGCCCCTGCAGCAGGCTGACAGGAGGTGGATGTAGTTCCGGCTGGCGGGCGGCGGAGTGATAGCTGAGGATCCGGGCACAGACATGGTGGCCCCGGGCTGAGAACCGAACTCCCGATACCGGTCATGAAGAAAGCCCGGGGTTGTCCGGACAGAGCCCAGCCGGGGCCCGGCAGCATGGAGGAAGGACGGGCAGCTGCGACACTGTGGCGGAGAGCGGCGGGATCTGAGGAGAGAGCGGGCAGCAGAGAGCAGGTGAGACCGGTGTGTGAACGGGCACTTAGCCCTCCGCCATTATCTTCAGGGGACTATATACTGTGAGGTGACCCCCCCTCTATATATATATATATACAGTATAGACAGTGCCCTCCCCCCTATATATATATACAGTATAGACAGTGCCCTCCCCCCTATATATATATATATATATATATACAGTATAGACAGTGCCCTCCCCCCTATATATATATACAGTATAGACAGTGCCCTCCCCCCTATATATATATATATATATATATATATACAGTATAGACAGTGCCCTCCCCCCTATATATATATATACAGTATAGACAGTGCCCTCCCCCTATATATATATATATACAGTATAGACAGTGCCCCCTATATATATACAGTATAGACAGTGCCCCCCCTCCTATATATATATATATATATATATATATATATAGACAGTGCCCTCCCCCCTATATATATATATACAGTATAGACAGTGCCCCCCTATATATATACAGTATAGACAGTGCCCCCCCTCCTATATATATATATATATATATATATACAGTATAGACAGTGCCCCCCTCCTATATATATATATATATATATATATATATACAGTATAGACAGTGCCCCCCCTCCTATATATATATATATATATAGACAGTGCCCTCCCCCCTATATATATATATACAGTATAGACAGTGCCCCCTATATATATACAGTATTGACAGTGCCCCCCCTCCTATATATATAGACAGTATAGACAGTGCCCTCCCCCCTATATATATATATATACAGTATAGACAGTGCCCCCCCTCCTATATATATCAAATCAAATCAAAAAAGCTTTATTGGCACGTCCGAATAGATATTTGGCATTGCCAAAGCTAGTAAAGTGGGGGGGGGGGGCGGTTGGTTTGGGTTATAACAGTCCATGGAGTCTCATCTTCCTCTTCGTTGGTGACTGCTATATGGGGAGGTGGGGGTGGGGTGGGGCGGGTGTATTGGGATAAATATAACAGTCCATGGAGTCTCATCTTCCTGTTAGTTGGTGACCGCTATATGGGGAGGTGGGGGTGGGGCGGGTGTATTGGGATAAATATAACAGTCCGTGGAGTCTCATCTTCCTCTTCGTTGGTGGCTGCTATATGGGGAGGTGGGGGTGGGGGGGGCGGGTGTATTGGGATAAATATAACAGTCCATGGAGTCTCATCTTCCTCTTAGTTGGTGACCGCTATATGGGGGGTGGGGGTGGGGCGGGTGTATTGGGATAAATATAACAGTCCATGGAGTCTCATCTTCCTGTTAGTTGGTGACTGCTATATGGGGGGGTGGGGGCGGGGCGGGTGTATTGGGATAAATATAACAGTCCGTGGAGTCTCATCTTCCTCTTCGTTGGTGACCGCTATATGGGGGGGTGGGGGTGGGGTGGGGCGGGTGTATTGGGATAAATATAACAGTCCATGGAGTCTCATCTTCCTCTTAGTTTATGACTGCTATATGGGGAGGTGGGGGTGGGGCGGGTGTATTGGGATAAATATAACAGTCCGTGGAGTCTCATCTTCCTCTTCGTTGGTGACTGCTATATGGGGAGGTGGGGGTGGGGTGGGTGTATTGGGATAAATATAACAGTCCATGGAGTCTCATCTTCCTCTTGTTTGGTGACAGCTGGACACGTATTGGGCAGCGATCTCCACAGTGGCCTCTTCTTCTCCCAGTAGGATGTAGAGTTTCCTCTTCTCCCAGTCTGGGATGTGGGCAGAGAGTCTTTGGTAGTAGACGGCCCTCACAGGTGAGTATTTGGTGCAGTGTAGCAGGAAGTGGGTCTGGTCTTCTAGGGCCCCCTGGTCACAGTGCTGGCACAGTCTCTTCTCCCGTGGCTTGTACGTCTGTCTGTATCGCCCCGTCTCTATCTCTAGGTTGTGGGCGCTCAGTCTGTACCGGCTCAGGGTCTGTCTGTGCTTGGGGTGGCGTATTCTCTCCAGGTAGGTGGCCATGGTGTAGTCCCTTTGTAGGGATTGGTACACATTGGTGAGTTTCTTGGAGTTATTTATTTGGTTTCTCCATTCTTCAATGTACCGCTCTCTGTTTGCCTCTGTGGTCGCCTTTATTTCGGCCTTGGTTATCATCTGTTGGTGTTTTTGGTTTGGTGGTTGGCTGCTGTTTGGTTGGTGAATGTCTGGTTTGCTCCGGTGGCTTAGCCATGCTTGGTGGTGGTAGGAGTCGCTCCCCTGGATGTGTGCCTGGAAAGCTAGCGCCCTCTTCTGTATGGTGAGCCATAGGGGGAGTCTGCCTAGCTCTGCCCTGCAGGCCATGTTGGTGGTGTTGCGATGGACATGGAGCAGGTATTTGCAGAACTCCAGGTGGAAGTTCTCTGTTGGGCTGGAATCCCACTGTGACTGGTCTGGGTAAGTGGCTGGGCCCCAAACCTCACTGCCATAGAGAAGGATCGGGGAGATGACAGCGTCAAATATCTTCATCCAGACCCTCACCGGTGGTTTGAGGTGGTACAGTTGTCTTCTGATGGCGTAGAAGGTTCTGCAGGCTTTTGCTTTCAGGGTTTCTATTGCTGCTTTGAAGCTTCCTGATTGGCTGAGCTCCAGCCCCAGGTCGGTGTAGCTGTTGGTTTTCTCCAGTGTGGAGCCGTTCAGTGTGAATTGTGAGGTGGTGGAGGCTTTATTGTGGCCCTTCTTCTGAAATACCATGACTTTGGTCTTCTTCTGGTTGATGGGTAGGGCCCATGTGGTGCTGAATTTTTCCAGCACTGACAGGCTTTCTTGGAGGTCTTTCTCGGTGGGGGCCAGGAGTAGGAGGTCGTCGGCGTATAGCAGGAACTTCACCTCTCGATTGTTCAGGGTGAGGCCTGGGGTTGGTGAGGTCTCCAGGGCTGTAGCCAGTTCATTGATATAGATGTTGAAGAGCGTTGGGCTCAGGCTACAGCCTTGTCTGACCCCTCGGGCCTGTTGGAAGTATGCGGTCCTTTTCCCATTCACCTTCACACTGCACTGGTTTCCGGTGTAGGAGCTCTTGATGACGTCGTACGTTCTTCCTCCTATTCCACTCTCTAGGAGTTTTAGGAGTAGGCCTGGGTGCCATACTGAATCAAACGCCTTCTTAAAGTCCACGAAGCAGGCGAATATCTTGCCTCTTCTGGTGTTGTGGACGTGCGTCTTGATGAGGCTGTGCAGGGTGTAGATATGGTCTGTGGTGCGGTGGTTTGGCATGAACCCTGCTTGGCTCTTGCTGAGGACCCCGTGTTGTGTGAGGAAGGTGAGGATTCTGTTATTGATGATGCTGTTGAACAGTTTCCCCAGCTATGTGCTGCTGACGCAGATCCCTCTGTAGTTGTTGGGGTCATATTGGTCCCCATTCTTGTAGATGGGGGTTATGAGCCCTTTGTTCCAGTCTTCGGGGAAGTGTCCAGCATTGAGCACGAGGGTGAATAGCTTTGCCAGTGCCGCGTGTATTGCTGGAGGGCTGTATTTGATCATCTCTGGTAGGATGCCGTCAGGGCCACTGGCCTTTTTGCCTTTCAGCAGGACAATTCTTTCCTGTATATCTTTTATGGTGATTGGCGAGTCCAGAGGGTTCTGGAAGTCTTTGATGACTTTCTCCATGTCCCTCAGTTTGGTGATTATCTGTTGCTGTTCTGGAGTTAGTTCTTCTTCTGGGATGTTTTTGTAGAGACCTCTGAAGTAGTTGAGCCAGATATTGCCATTTTGGATGTGGAGAGAGTTTTTCTTGGGCTTTGTGCCCATGTGGTGCCAGGTCTCCCAGAATGAGCTGTCCTGGAGGGAGTCCTCTAGTTGCTGTATTTTGTGGGAGAGGTATCTCTGTTTCTTCTCTCTGAGGGTGCCCTTGTATTGCTTGCATAGATTGCTGTAGGCTTCCCTCACCTCCTTGTTGTTGGGGTCCCTGTGTTTTTGGTTGGAGGCTGTTCTTAGGGTATGGCGTAGTGCTTTGCAGTCGCTGTCGAACCATTTGTGGGACTGTTTGTTGGTTTGTCTTATGGGTTTGGTTGGTTTCAGGCCTGCTAGTTCTGCTGTGGTCTGTAGGATGTACTTGAGATCCTTCACAGCTCTGGTGACTCCCTGTTGGTCTGGCTGATAGTTGTTTGTATGGAAGTTTGTGAGCAGTGTCTTGATTTCGGGTCGGTTGGTTGCGTTGGTATATTCTATGGCCTGGTGGTTGGCCCATGTGAAATGTCTTGGTAGGTTGTAGAGGCCGGACTGTTGGGGCTCATGTATGGGTGTTTTGTTCCTGGTTCTCATGTATAGTAGGATCTGGTTGTGGTCTGATAGATGGGAGTCAGGTGCGATTGTGAAGTCTTCAATGTCTGACAGGTCTGCGTCTGTAATGGCATAGTCCACCACGCTGTTGCCCACTTGAGAGTTTAGTGTGAAGCGTCCTCTGGGATCGCCTGTGGTACGTCCGTTTATTATGTACAGTCCTAGGCTTCGGCACATGTTCAGCAGTTGTCTCCCACTCTTGTTGACAATTCTGTCTTGGCTGTTTCTTCTTGTCTGTGTGGGTTCTGGGTGGTGGATCTCACTACCGTGCGTATGTGGGTTGTCGTCCGGGGGCAGGTAGTCTATCTCTGTGCCTGTCCTTGCATTCAGGTCTCCGCATATTAGTACTCTGCCTTTGGGTTGGAAGTGGACAGCTTCCCTTTGTAGGACCTCGTAAGTGTCGGGGTGGTGGTAGGGGGACCCTGGTGGGGGCATATATACTGCACAGAGATAGATGTCCTGCTGGCCGCTGAGGATGGAGCTGCTTATTTTTATACATATGTGATTAGTTCCACGTTTGGTAGCTTTTACGTGTTCTTTGAGCTCCTCCTTGTACCATATTAGTATGCCTCCTGAGTGGCGGCCATGTTTGGTGGTCTTATTTTTCTGGGCGGGCACTGAGAATTCCTTGTAGCCCATGGGTGTTAGGGACTCGTCATCTGCCCGGGTCCATGTCTCTAGGAGGATTTGGATGTCTATGTTTTTTAGTCTGTCTATGAAGTCTGGATCTTTTGGGTTAGATCTATAGGCTGAGGCGTTCAGCCCTTGTATGTTCCAACTACTGATAGTTAGTGATTTCATCTTCAGTGTGTAAACCTTGTAATGAGCTGTCCTGCAGAGGACGGGCTGGGTTCTTGGTTGGTTGCAGTGTGGCCAGGTATTGGTTTATGTGCATTGCTGTTGTGGCCATTGTAGTGACCGCATGCTCTATTCTCTTTATTGTCTCTATGTTGGTGCTCTGGGTTGCTCTGGTTGGCTTTTTCTTGATAAGTGGCATCTTTGGGGGGTTCTGTCTTGGATATTGGCGGTTGTCGGGTATTATTTCCATGGTTCTTTGTCTTGTTTGTTGTCTAGGCCCGGGGTCTCTGTTGAGCACTAAGTCTTTGAATTCCTTCGCTAGGAGGCTGACGCCATGTTTATTGAGGTGTTTGTCATCAACTCATATATATACACAGTATAGACAGTGCCCCCCCTATCCTATATACACTCACCGGCCACTTTATTAGGTACACCTGTCCAACTGCTCGTTAACACTTAATTTCTAATCAGCCAATCACATGGCGGCAACTCAGTGCATTTAGGCATGTAGACATGGTCAAGACAATCTCCTGCAGTTCAAACCGAGCATCAGTATGGGGGGGAAGAAAGGTGATTTGAGTGCCTTTGAACGTGGCATGGTTGTTGGTGCCAGAAGGGCTGGTCTGAGTATTTCAGAAACTGCTGATCTACTGGGATTTTCACGCACAACCATCTCTAGGGTTTACAGAGAATGGTCCGAAAAAGAAAAAACATCCAGTGAGCGGCAGTTCTGTGGGGGGCGGAAATGCGTTGTTGATGCCAGAGGTCAGAGGAGAATGGCCAGACTGGTTCCAGCTGATAGAAAGGCAACAGTGACTCAAATAGCCACCCGTTACACCCAAGGTAGCCAGAAGAGCATCTCTGAACGCCGCACAGTACGTCCAACTTTGAGGCTACAGATGGGCTACAGCAGCAGAAGACCACACCGGGGGCCACTCCTTTCAGCTAAGAACAGGAAACTGAGGCTACAATTTTTGGGGTGTATTGGGATAAATATAACAGTCCATGGAGTCTCATCTTCCTCTTAGTTGGTGACCGCTATATGGGGAGGTGGGGTGGGGCGGGTGTATTGGGATAAATATAACAGTCCATGGAGTCTCATCTTCCTCTTCGTTGGTGACCGCTATATGGGGGGGTGGGGTGGGGCGGGTGTATTGGGATAAATATAACAGTCCATGGAGTCTCATCTTCCTCTTCGTTGGTGACCGCTATATGGGGGGGTGGGGGCGGGGCGGGTGTTTTGGGATAAATATAACAGTCCATGGAGTCTCATCTTCCTCTTCGTTGGTGACTGCTATATGGGGAGGTGGGGGTGGGGCGGGTGTATTGGGATAAATATAACAGTCCATGGAGTCTCATCTTCCTCTTGTTTGGTGGCTGCTATATGGGGAGGTGGGGGTGGGGGTGGGGCGGGTGTATTGGGATAAATATAACAGTCCGTGGAGTCTCATCTTCCTCTGGTTTGGTGACAGCTGGACACGTATTGGGCAGCGATCTCCACAGTGGCCTCTTCTTCTCCCAGTAGGATGTAGAGTTTCCTCTTCTCCCAGTCTGGGATGTGGGCAGAGAGTCTTTGGTAGTAGACGGCCCTCACAGCTGAGTATTTGGTGCAGTGTAGCAGGCAGTGGGTCTGGTCTTCTAGGGCCCCCTGGTCACAGTGCTGGCACAGTCTCTTCTCCCGTGGCTTGTACGTCTGCCTGTATCGCCCCGTCTCTATCTCTAGGTTGTGGGCGCTCAGTCTGTACCGGCTCAGGGTCTGTCTGTGCTTGGGGTGGCGTATTCTCTCCCTCCCCCTCTCGTGGCCACTATATGATCATGTATATATGTGCAGTAGATGTTGCCCCCCTGGGGTGGGGGTGGAGATATCACTGCTTGTGTGTATTGTATGTAAGTTGTGGAGATCGCTGCCCAATACGTGTCCAGCTGTCACCAACGAAGAGGAAGATGAGACTCCATGGACTGTTATACCCCAAACCACCCCCCCACCCCCCCATACCCAGCACTCACCCACCCGAATCCAACTCCCCCCTCCCGCCCACTTTACTAGTTTTGGCAATGCCAAATACCTATTCAGACGTGCCAATAAAGCTTTTTTGATTTGATTTGGGTGGGGGCTGCAGAACGCCCCCCAGTGGTCAGTGCAGGACGGCCATCACATGACCCTTATATGTTGTATCTTTCAGGATGTGGCCCCTCCATCGGCCCCTCTGCTCTTCAGAAAGCTCAGTAACCCCGACCTCTTCTCCTCTACGGGGGGCAAAGTGAAGCTGCACCGGCAACTGAGCCAGGACGACTGCAAACTGCGCCGTGGAAGCCTGACTACTGCCCTGGCAGGTGAGGACGAGGTCTTACACTAAGGGTGCAGTAATGGGTGCACTGGGGGCGGGGCTGCAGCTCTCCGGAGCACTGCTCTTGCCACTAGTTCATCCTCCCAGTTCTATGATCTCACCGTTACAGTCCCGCCCCCAGTGCACCAACTGCCTCATTTACATAAGGCTCCTCCCTCGTGCCCCCTGACCCCTCCTTACAGCTGCCTCTCAGTGTCGTCTTCTTGTTCTGTAGGGAAGCAGCTGCTCCCGCTCTCTAGCAGTGTGCACGGCGGCATAGGACATCTGACATGGCAGTCACCTGGAGAGTCCTCCAACCTGGTCCGCATGAGGAATCAGTCCCTGGGCCAGTCTGCGCCATCGCTTACTGCCGGCCTGGTAAGTGCAGCCTCTCCTCCAGTGTGCCAGAGCAGCTGGTAGTGCCAGGGAATGGGGCGGGGCTATGAGTATGGTGTAGCGGGTCTGCAGGGGGCGGGGCTATGAGTATGGTGTAGCGGGTCTGCAGGGGGCGGGGCTATGAGTATGGTGTAGCGGGTCTGCAGGGGGCGGGGCTATGAGTATGGTGTAGCGGGTCTGCAGGGGGCGGGGCTATGAGTATGGTGTAGCGGGTCTGCAGGGGGCGGGGCTATGAGTATTGTGTAGCGGGTCTGCAGGGGGCGGGGCTATGAGTATGGTGTAGTGCCTCTGCAGGGGGCGGGGCTATGAGTATGGTGTAGTGCCTCTGCAGGGGGCGGGGCTATGAGTATGGTGTAGTGCCTCTGCAGGGGGCGGGGCTATGAGTATGGTGTAGTGCCTCTGCAGGGGGCGGGGCTATGAGTATGGTGTAGTGCCTCTGCAGGGGGCGGGGCTATGAGTATGGTGTAGTGCCTCTGCAGGGGGCGGGGCTATGAGTATGGTGTAGTGCCTCTGCAGGGGGCGGGGCTATGAGTATGGTGTAGCGGGTCTGCAGGGGGCGGGGCTATGAGTATTGTGTAGCGGGTCTGCAGGGGGCGGGGCTATGAGTATTGTGTAGCGGGTCTGCAGGGGGCGGGGCTATGAGTATTGTGTAGCACCTCTTCAGGGGGCGGGGCTATGAGTATGGTGTAGCGCCTCTGCAGGGGGCGGGGCTATGAGTATGGTGTAGCGCCTCTTCAGGGGGCGGGGCTATGAGTATGGTGTAGCGCCTCTTCAGGGGGCGGGGCTATGAGTATGGTGTAGCGCCTCTGCAGGGGGCGGGGCTAGGAGTATAGTGTAGCGCCTCTGCAGGGGGCAGGGCTATGAGTATGGTGTAGTGCCTCTTCAGGGGGCGGGGCTATGAGTATGGTGTAGTGCCTCTGCAGGGGGCGGGGCTAGGAGTATGGTGTAGTGCCTCTGCAGGGGGCGGGGCTATGAGTATGGTGTAGCACCTCTTCAGGGGGCGGGGCTATGAGTATGGTGTAGCGCCTCTGCAGGGGGCGGGGCTAGGAGTATGGTGTAGCTCCTCTTCAGGGGGCGGGGCTATGAGTATGGTGTAGCGCCTCTGCAGGGGGCGGGGCTAGGAGTATGGTGTAGCTCCTCTTCAGGGGGCGGGGCTATGAGTATGGTGTAGTGCCTCTGCAGGGGGCGGGGCTAGGAGTATGGTGTAGCGCCTCTGCAGGGGGCGGGGCTATGAGTATGGTGTAGCGCCTCTTCAGGGGGCGGGGCTATGAGTATTGTGTAGCGGGTCTGCAGGGGGCGGGGCTATGAGTATGGTGTAGTGCCTCTGCAGGGGGCGGGGCTAGGAGTATGGTGTAGCGCCTCTGCAGGGGGCGGGGCTATGAGTATTGTGTAGCGGGTCTGCAGGGGGCGGGGCTATGAGTATTGTGTAGCGCCTCTGCAGGAGGCGGGGCTATGAGTATGGTGTAGCGCCTCTTCAGGGGGCGGGGCTATGAGTATGGTGTAGTGCCTCTGCAGGGGGCGGGGCTAGGAGTATAGTGTAGCGCCTCTGCAGGGGGCAGGGCTATGAGTATGGTGTAGCGGGTCTGCAGGGGGCGGGGCTATGAGTATTGTGTAGCGGGTCTGCAGGGGGCGGGGCTATGAGTATTGTGTAGCGCCTCTGCAGGGGGCGGGGCTATGAGTATGGTGTAGCACCTCTTCAGGGGGCGGGGCTATGAGTATGGTGTAGCGCCTCTGCAGGGGGCGGGGCTATGAGTATGGTGTAGCGCCTCTTCAGGGGGCGGGGCTATGAGTATGGTGTAGCGGGTCTGCAGGGGGCGGGGCTATGAGTATGGTGTAGCGGGTCTGCAGGGGGCGGGGCTATGAGTATGGTGTAGCGGGTCTGCAGGGGGCGGGGCTATGAGTATTGTGTAGCGCCTCTGCAGGGGGCGGGGCTATGAGTATGGTGTAGCACCTCTTCAGGGGGCGGGGCTATGAGTATGGTGTAGCGCCTCTTCAGGGGGCGGGGCTATGAGTATGGTGTAGTGCCTCTGCAGGGGGCGGGGCTAGGAGTATAGTGTAGCGCCTCTGCAGGGGGCGGGGCTATGAGTATGGTGTAGCGCCTCTTCAGGGGGCGGGGCTATGAGTATGGTGTAGCGCCTCTTCAGGGGGCGGGGCTATGAGTATGGTGTAGTGCCTCTGCAGGGGGCGGGGCTAGGAGTATGGTGTAGTGCCTCTGCAGGGGGCGGGGCTATGAGTATGGTGTAGCGCCTCTTCAGGGGGCGGGGCTATGAGTATGGTGTAGCGCCTCTGCAGGGGGCGGGGCTATGAGTATGGTGTAGTGCCTCTGCAGGGGGCGGGGCTAGGAGTATGGTGTAGCGCCTCTGCAGGGGGCGGGGCTATGAGTATTGTGTAGCGGGTCTGCAGGGGGCGGGGCTATGAGTATGGTGTAGTGCCTCTGCAGGGGGCGGGGCTAGGAGTATGGTGTAGCGCCTCTGCAGGGGGCGGGGCTATGAGTATTGTGTAGCGCCTCTGCGGCTCCATAGTCCGGGGATCTCCCCCACCATATTGAGCCTTCTGTATACAGTGTTGGCATCTCCTTGTCAGACATTGGGGCTTGCTGACGCAGCGGGCGCTCCGGTGCTGGCCTGCGCTGCCGCTGTACATGCGGGTTGTCACGACACGTTGCTTCCTGCCAGGGGAGGGCTTACATGTGTTTCCAGATCCTGCCTGCATTAACCCTTGAGTTTCCTGGCCGTCCTGCTAACAGTGACCTCTGTAGAGCTGGGCTGGGCTCTGTGGTGTCGCCCCCTGCTGTCAGCTGAGTGGTAATGACTGGCCACTCCATAGTATAACATCTTGCAGCTTTCTTCTGTACTGTAGGACATGACGGTTACCAGAGGGGGCGCTCATACACTGTACTGGTAGCGCTCGGCACTCCAGGATTGCAGGGCCTGTGACACTGTTGTGGCTCCGTTCCTGTGTCGGCCATGTTGGTGACTGTCGCTCACCTGGCAGCTGTAAGCCAGTCTAAGCCTCTGTTCACACCACACCTTGTGCCGCATAGAGAAGTGTCTTACATATGGAGGGCTCCCGCTACCACCGGGCTGTACATACAGGCAGCTGTCACTAGGCCGAGCAGTCCCTGGTGACTCTTATAGTTCTTAGTCATATAGATCTGGTGTGATGGGGGTGATGGCGCCGGGGGGGTCTCTGCCATGGAGGGGGGAGGACTGATGAATGGGGCCGTTCCTGCACAGCTCTGATTCTGTACAAAGTCTTACCTGTGAAGCCCCTGGCAGGGATTGGGTGTCCCTGACTCTCCTGTCTGTCCTGTATTCTATGTACACTGGGTGCTGAGCGCCCCCTACAGCTCTCACATACACTCTGATGAACCCTAGCACTGTACTGGGGGTGTCCTGCCATCTCTACGTCCTCACTACAGGGGAGATATTCGGCTGTCCAGACACAGGATAGTCTCCTCCGTACACCACACCAGTGACTCGTAGTATCGGGGCCTCTCTGGGGTGCGCAGTACATGGGTTATATGGTGACCCACAAACTCCCTCCACTGTACTCTCTATATACAGGTAATGCAGATGTCACCGGCAGTCCTATGTAATGTAGTAGATGACACCGGCAGTCCTATGTAACACCACAGATAACACAGTGATAACTCTCTATATACAGGTAATGTAGTAGATGTCACCGGCAGTCCCATGTAACACACAGATAACACAGTGATAGCTCTCTATATACAGGTAATGTAGTAGATGTCACCGGCAGTCCTATGTAACACCACAGATAACACAGTGATAACTCTCTATATACAGGTAATGTAGTAGATGTCACCGGCAGTCCCATGTAACACACAGATAACACAGTGATAGCTCTCTATATACAGGTAATGTAGTAGATGTCACCGGCAGTCCTATGTAACACCACAGATAACACAGTGATAACTCTCTATATACAGGTAATGTAGTACATGTCACCGGCAGTCCTATGTAACACCACAGATAACACAGTGATAACTCTCTATATACAGGTAATGTAGTAGATGTCACCGGCAGTCCTATGTAACACCACAGATAACACAGTGATAACTCTCTATATACAGGTAATGTAGTAGATGTCACCGGCAGTCCCATGTAACACACAGATAACACAGTGATAGCTCTCTATATACAGGTAATGTAGTAGATGTCACCGGCAGTCCTATGTAACACCACAGATAACACAGTGATAACTCTCTATATACAGGTAATGTAGTAGATGTCACCGGCAGTCCCATGTAACACACAGATAACACAGTGATAGCTCTCTATATACAGGTAATGTAGTAGATGTCACCGGCAGTCCTATGTAACACCACAGATAACACAGTGATAACTCTCTATATACAGGTAATGTAGTACATGTCACCGGCAGTCCTATGTAACACCACAGATAACACAGTGATAACTCTCTATATACAGGTAATGTAGTAGATGTCACCAGCAGTCCTATGTAACACCACAGATAACACAGTGATAACTCTCTATATACAGGTAATGTAGTAGATGTCACCGGCAGTCCTATGTAACACCACAGATAACACAGTGATAACTCTCTCTATATACAGGTAATGTAGTAGATGTCACCGGCAGTCCTATGTAACACCACAGATAACACAGTGATAACTCTCTATATACAGGTAATGTAGTACATGTCACCGGCAGTCCTATGTAACACACAGATAACATAGTGATAACTCTCTATATACAGGTAATGTAGTAGATGTCACCGGCAGTCCCATGTAACACCACAGATAACACAGTGATAACTCTCTATATACAGGTAATGTAGTAGATGTCACCGGCAGTCCTATGTAACACTACAGATAACACAGTGATAACTCTCTATATACAGGTAATGTAGTAGATGTCACCGGCAGTCCTATGTAACACCACAGATAACACAGTGATAACTCTCTATATACAGGTAATGTAGTAGATGTCACCGGCAGTCCTATGTAACACTACAGATAACACTGTGATAACTCTCTATATACAGGTAATGTAGTACATGTCACCGGCAGTCCTATGTAACACCACAGATAACACAGTGATAACTCTCTATATACAGGTAATGCAGATGTCACCGGCAGTCCTATGTAATGTAGTAGATGTCACCGGCAGTCCTATGTAACACTACAGATAACACAGTGATAACTCTCTATATACAGGTAATGTAGTACATGTCACCGGCAGTCCTATGTAACACCACAGATAACACAGTGATAACTCTCTATATACAGGTAATGCAGATGTCACCGGCAGTCCTATGTAATGTAGTAGATGTCACCGGCAGTCCTATGTAACACTACAGATAACACTGTGATAACTCTCTATATACAGGTAATGTAGTACATGTCACCGGCAGTCCTATGTAACACCACAGATAACACAGTGATAACTCTCTATATACAGGTAATGCAGATGTCACCGGCAGTCCTATGTAATGTAGTAGATGTCACCGGCAGTCCTATGTAACACTACAGATAACACAGTGATAACTCTCTATATACAGGTAATGTAGTAGATGTCACCGGCAGTCCTATGTAACACCACAGATAACACAGTGATAACTCTCTATATACAGGTAATGTAGTAGATGTCACCGGCAGTCCTATGTAACACCACAGATAACACAGTGATAACTCTCTGAGTACAGGTAATGTAGTAGACGTCACCGGCAGTCCCATGTAACACCACAGATAACACAGTGATAACTCTCTATATACAGGTAATGTAGTAGATGTCACCGGCAGTCCTATGTAACACCACAGATAACACAGTGATAACTCTCTATATACAGGTAATGTAGTACATGTCACCGGCAGTCCTATGTAACACCACAGATAACACAGTGATAACTCTCTATATACAGGTAATGTAGTAGATGTCACCGGCAGTCCTATGTAACACACAGATAACACAGTGATAACTCTCTATATACAGGTAATGTAGTAGATGTCACCGGCAGTCCTATGTAACACCACAGATAACACAGTGATAACTCTCTATATACAGGTAATGTAGTAGATGTCACCGGCAGTCCTATGTAACACCACAGATAACACAGTGATAACTCTCTATATACAGGTAATGTAGTAGCTGTCACCGGCAGTCCTATGTAACACCACAGATAACACAGTGATAACTCTCTATATACAGGTAATGTAGTAGATGTCACCGGCAGTCCTATGTAATGTAGTAGATGTCACCGGCAGTCCTATGTAACACCACAGATAACACAGTGATAACTCTCTATATACAGGTAATGTAGTAGATGTCACCGGCAGTCCTATGTAATGTAGTAGATGTCACCGGCAGTCCTATGTAATGTAGTAGATGTCACCGGCAGTCCTATGTAACACCACAGATAACACAGTGATAACTCTCTATATACAGGTAATGTAGTAGATGTCACCGGCAGTCCTATGTAACACTACAGATAACACAGTGATAACTCTCTATATACAGGTAATGTAGTACATGTCACCGGCAGTCCTATGTAACACCACAGATAACACAGTGATAACTCTCTATATACAGGTAATGTAGTAGATGTCACCGGCAGTCCTATGTAACAGCACAGATAACACAGTGATAACTCTCTATATACAGGTAATGTAGTAGATGTCACCGGCAGTCCTATGTAACAGCACAGATAACACAGTGATAACTCTCTATATACAGGTAATGTAGTAGATGTCACCGGCAGTCCTATGTAACACCACAGATAACACAGTGATAACTCTCTATATACAGGTAATGTAGTAGATGTCACCGGCAGTCCTATGTAATATAGTAGATGTCACCGGCAGTCCTATGTAATGTAGTAGATGTCACCGGCAGTCCTATGTAATGTAGTAGATGACACCGGCAGTCCTATGTAATGTAGTAGATGACACCGGCAGGCCTATGTAATGTAGTAGATGACACCGGCAGTCCTATGTAACCCCCTGGTGATTATATTACATCTGGTTGTGGTGGCAGCTGCCTTTCCCTTTCTCATTTGTCACTCTTGTCCTAGTCATTAACACTTGATCCCCTCCTGAGCAGCGCTCTCTTTCCTTCCATTGTCTGCTGCAGTCATGTGCCTGTCTCTTTAAATGCTGTGCTATGTAAATCAGCTGCTCTCATTGATGTGATGTCACTTGCCTGCCAGCAGATGGGAGGGGGCAGCAGCGGGCGGCCGAGGTGCTGCTCCTTAGGATTGCTCTCCATTGCAGCCGCCTCTTGTTTTGTTCCTTCTAGCTGCGGAGTAACAGGTCGCGTTCCGTCAGCTCCTGCCATGAATGAATGGCTGCTCTCACAGCTGAAGGTTTGGGTATTACTGCCGGCTGGCGCTGTGTGTTCCATGGTCTCCTACACACTGGACTTGTCGCCTGCGCTGTGACCAAAACGGCGACTGGAGACCACAAACGATGGCCAAACTATGAGAAGTTTTGTGTGTGTATCTGGTGAACTGTCAGGGTAGAGGGGGGGCGTCACAGGGAGGAGGAGGAGGAGGATGGACGACACCAGCATCTTGCGTAGGAGAGGGCTGCAGGTGGGTGCCGGGCCGAAAACTCAGCATGATGGTGGTTATATTGCACAGCAATCTGTTATACATGTGACTGTATAATACTGTGTGCGGGGCTGTATAATACTGTGTGTGTGCGGGGCTGTATAATACTGTGTGTGTGTGGGGCTGTATAATACTGTGTGTGTGTGGGGCTGTATAATACTGTGTGTGGGGCTGTATAATACTGTGTGTGCGGGGCTGTATAATACTGTGTGTGTGCGGGGCTGTATAATACTGTGTGTGTGCGGGGCTGTATAATACTGTGTGTGTGCGGGGCTGTATAATACTGTGTGTGTGAGGAGCTGTATAATACTGTGTGTGGGGCTGTATAATACTGTGTGTGTGTGGGGCTGTATAATACTGTGTGTGTGTGGGGCTGTATAATACTGTGTGTGCGGGGCTGTATAATACTGTGTGTGTGTGGGGCTGTATAATACTGTGTGTGTGCGGGGCTGTATAATACTGTGTGTGTGCGGGGCTGTATAATACTGTGTGTGTGCGGGGCTGTATAATACTGTGTGTGGGGCTGTATAATACTGTGTGTGCGGGGCTGTATAATACTGTGTGTGGGGCTGTATAATACTGTGTGTGTGGGGCTGTATAATACTGTGTGTGTGCGGGGCTGTATAATACTGTGTGTGTGTGGGGCTGTATAATACTGTGTGTGGGGCTGTATAATACTGTGTGTGCGGGGCTGTATAATACTGTGTGTGGGGCTGTATAATACTGTGTGTGCGGGGCTGTATAATACTGTGTGTGTGCAGGGCTGTATAATACTGTGTGTGTGAGGGGCTGTATAATACTGTGTGTGTGCGGGGCTGTATAATACTGTGTGTGCGGGGCTGTATAATACTGTGTGTGTGCGGGGCTGTATAATACTGTGTGTGAGGAGCTGTATAATACTGTGTGTGTGCGGGGCTGTATAATACTGTGTGTGCGGGGCTGTATAATACTGTGTGTGGGGCTGTATAATACTGTGTGTGCGGGGCTGTATAATACTGTGTGTGTGAGGGGCTGTATAATACTGTGTGTGTGGGGCTGTATAATACTGTGTGTGCGGGGCTGTATAATACTGTGTGTGTGTGGGGCTGTATAATACTGTGTGCGGGGCTGTATAATACTGTGTGTGGGGCTGTATAATACTGTGTGTGCGGGGCTGTATAATACTGTGTGTGTGCGGGGCTGTATAATACTGTGTGTGTGCGGGGCTGTATAATACTGTGTGTGTGCGGGGCTGTATAATACTGTGTGTGTGCGGGGCTGTATAATACTGTGTGTGTGCGGGGCTGTATAATACTGTGTGTGTGCGGGGCTGTATAATACTGTGTGTGTGAGGGGCTGTATAATACTGTGTGTGTGCGGGGCTGTATAATACTGTGTGTGCGGGGCTGTATAATACTGTGTGTGTGCGGGGCTGTATAATACTGTGTGTGTGTGGGGCTGTATAATACTGTGTGTGTGCGGGGCTGTATAATACTGTGTGTGCGGGGCTGTATAATACTGTGTGTGGGGCTGTATAATACTGTGTGTGCGGGGCTGTATAATACTGTGTGTGTGCGGGGCTGTATAATACTGTGTGTGGGGCTGTATAATACTGTGTGTGCGGGGCTGTATAATACTGTGTGTGCGGGGCTGTATAATACTGTGTGTGTGAGGGGCTGTATCATACTGTGTGTGTGAGGGGCTGTATAATACTGTGTGTGTGAGGGGCTGTATAATACTGTGTGTGCGGGGCTGTATAATACTGTGTGTGTGTGTGGGGCTGTATAATACTGTGTGCGGGGCTGTATAATACTGTGTGCGGGGCTGTATAATACTGTGTGCGGGGCTGTATAATACTGTGTGTGCGGGGCTGTATAATACTGTGTGTGCGGGGCTGTATAATACTGTGTGTGCGGGGCTGTATAATACTGTGTGTGCGGGGCTGTATAATACTGTGTGTGTGCGGGGCTGTATAATACTGTGTGTGCGGGGCTGTATAATACTGTGTGTGGGGCTGTATAATACTGTGTGTGCGGGGCTGTATAATACTGTGTGTGTGCGGGGCTGTATAATACTGTGTGTGTGAGGGGCTGTATAATACTGTGTGTGTGAGGGGCTGTATAATACTGTGTGTGTGTGGGGCTGTATAATACTGTGTGTGCGGGGCTGTATAATACTGTGTGTGTGCGGGGCTGTATAATACTGTGTGTGTGCGGGGCTGTATAATACTGTGTGTGGGGCTGTATAATACTGTGTGTGCGGGGCTGTATAATACTGTGTGTGAGGAGCTGTATAATACTGTGTGTGAGGAGCTGTATAATACTGTGTGTGCGGGGCTGTATAATACTGTGTGTGAGGAGCTGTATAATACTGTGTGTGAGGAGCTGTATAATACTGTGTGTGCGGGGCTGTATAATACTGTGTGTGAGGGGCTGTATAATACTGTGTGTGTGTGGGGCTGTATAATACTGTGTGTGCGGGGCTGTATAATACTGTGTGTGTGCGGGGCTGTATAATACTGTGTGCGGGGCTGTATAATACTGTGTGTGGGGCTGTATAATACTGTGTGTTCGGGGCTGTATAATACTGTGTGTGAGGAGCTGTATAATACTGTGTGTGAGGAGCTGTATAATACTGTGTGTGCGGGGCTGTATAATACTGTGTGTGAGGGGCTGTATAATACTGTGTGCGGGGCTGTATAATACTGTGTGTGCGGGGCTGTATAATACTGTGTGTGAGGGGCTGTATAATACTGTGTGTGAGGGGCTGTATAATACTGTGTGCGGGGCTGTATAATACTGTGTGTGAGGGGCTGTATAATACTGTGTGTGCGGGGCTGTATAATACTGTGTGTGAGGAGCTGTATAATACTGTGTGTGCGGGGCTGTATAATACTGTGTGTGCGGGGCTGTATAATACTGTGTGTGAGGGGCTGTATAATACTGTGTGCGGGGCTGTATAATACTGGGTGTGAGGGGCTGTATAATACTGTGTGTGAGGGGCTGTATAATACTGTGTGTGAGGAGCTGTATAATACTGTGTGTGCGGGGCTGTATAATACTGTGTGTGAGGGGCTGTATAATACTGTGTGCGGGGCTGTATAATACTGTGTGTGCGGGGCTGTATAATACTGTGTGTGAGGAGCTGTATAATACTGTGTGTGCGGGGCTGTATAATACTGTGTGCGGGGCTGTATAATACTGTGTGCGGGGCTGTATAATACTGTGTGTGGGGCTGTATAATACTGTGTGCGGGGCTGTATAATACTGTGTGTGGGGCTGTATAATACTGTGTGTGAGGAGCTGTATAATACTGTGTGTGCGGGGCTGTATAATACTGTGTGCGGGGCTGTATAATACTGTGTGCGGGGCTGTATAATACTGTGTGCGGGGCTGTATAATACTGTGTGTGTGCGGGGCTGTATAATACTGTGTGTGTGGGGCTGTATAATACTGTGTGTGCGGGGCTGTATAATACTGTGTGTGCGGGGCTGTATAATACTGTGTGCGGGGCTGTATAATACTGTGTGCGGGGCTGTATAATACTGTGTGTGTGCGGGGCTGTATAATACTGTGTGTGGGGCTGTATAATACTGTGTGTGCGGGGCTGTATAATACTGTGTGTGTGTGGGGCTGTATAATACTGTGTGTGGGGCTGTATAATACTGTGTGTGGGGCTGTATAATACTGTGTGTGTGCGGGGCTGTATAATACTGTGTGTGTGCGGGGCTGTATAATACTGTGTGTGTGTGGGGCTGTATAATACTGTGTGTGGGGCTGTATAATACTGTGTGTGGGGCTGTATAATACTGTGTGTGTGCGGGGCTGTATAATACTGTGTGTGCGGGGCTGTATAATACTGTGTGTGCGGGGCTGTATAATACTGTGTGTGCGGGGCTGTATAATACTGTGTGTGCGGGGCTGTATAATACTGTGTGTGCGGGGCTGTATAATACTGTGTGTGTGGGGCTGTATAATACTGTGTGTGTGCGGGGCTGTATAATACTGTGTGTGTGCGGGGCTGTATAATACTGTGTGCGGGGCTGTATAATACTGTGTGCGGGGCTGTATAATACTGTGTGCGTGAGGGGCTGTATAATACTGTGTGCGGGGCTGTATAATACTGTGTGCGGGGCTGTATAATACTGTGTGTGGGGCTGTATAATACTGTGTGTGCGGGGCTGTATAATACTGTGTGTGTGCGGGGCTGTATAATACTGTGTGCGGGGCTGTATAATACTGTGTGTGTGCGGGGCTGTATAATACTGTGTGTGCGGGGCTGTATAATACTGTGTGTGCGGGGCTGTATAATACTGTGTGTGCGGGGCTGTATAATACTGTGTGTGCGGGGCTGTATAATACTGTGTGTGGGGCTGTATAATACTGTGTGCGGGGCTGTATAATACTGTGTGTGCGGGGCTGTATAATACTGTGTGTGTGAGGGGCTGTATAATACTGTGTGTGTGTGGGGCTGTATAATACTGTGTGTGTGCGGGGCTGTATAATACTGTGTGTGCGGGGCTGTATAATACTGTGTGTGGGGCTGTATAATACTGTGTGTGTGCGGGGCTGTATAATACTGTGTGTGGGGCTGTATAATACTGTGTGTTCGGGGCTGTATAATACTGTGTGTGTGTGGGGCTGTATAATACTGTGTGTGCGGGGCTGTATAATACTGTGTGTGTGCGGGGCTGTATAATACTGTGTGTGCGGGGCTGTATAATACTGTGTGTGTGCGGGGCTGTATAATACTGTGTGTGTGCGGGGCTGTATAATACTGTGTGTGTGCGGGGCTGTATAATACTGTGTGTGTGCGGGGCTGTATAATACTGTGTGTGTGCGGGGCTGTATAATACTGTGTGTGTGTGGGGCTGTATAATACTGTGTGTGCGGGGCTGTATAATACTGTGTGTGTGTGGGGCTGTATAATACTGTGTGTGTGCGGGGCTGTATAATACTGTGTGTGTGCGGGGCTGTATAATACTGTGTGTGTGTGGGGCTGTATAATACTGTGTGTGTGCGGGGCTGTATAATACTGTGTGTGTGCGGGGCTGTATAATACTGTGTGTGCGGGGCTGTATAATACTGTGTGTGGGGCTGTATAATACTGTGTGTGCGGGGCTGTATAATACTGTGTGTGTGTGGGGCTGTATAATACTGTGTGTGAGGGGCTGTATAATACTGTGTGTGTGCGGGGCTGTATAATACTGTGTGTGAGGAGCTGTATAATACTGTGTGTGAGGAGCTGTATAATACTGTGTGTGCGGGGCTGTATAATACTGTGTGCGGGGCTGTATAATACTGTGTGTGCGGGGCTGTATAATACTGTGTGCGGGGCTGTATAATACTGTGTGCGGGGCTGTATAATACTGTGTGCGGGGCTGTATAATACTGTGTGCGGGGCTGTATAATACTGTGTGCGGGGCTGTATAATACTGTGTGTGTGCGGGGCTGTATAATACTGTGTGTGGGGCTGTATAATACTGTGTGTGCGGGGCTGTATAATACTGTGTGTGTGTGGGGCTGTATAATACTGTGTGTGGGGCTGTATAATACTGTGTGTGTGCGGGGCTGTATAATACTGTGTGTGCGGGGCTGTATAATACTGTGTGTGCGGGGCTGTATAATACTGTGTGTGTGCGGGGCTGTATAATACTGTGTGTGCGGGGCTTTATAATACTGTGTGTGTGCGGGGCTGTATAATACTGTGTGCGGGGCTGTGTAATACTGTGTGTGTGGGGCTGTATAATACTGTGTGTGTGCGGGGCTGTATAATACTGTGTGTGTGCGGGGCTGTATAATACTGTGTGCGGGGCTGTATAATACTGTGTGCGGGGCTGTATAATACTGTGTGCGTGAGGGGCTGTATAATACTGTGTGCGGGGCTGTATAATACTGTGTGCGGGGCTGTATAATACTGTGTGTGGGGCTGTATAATACTGTGTGTGCGGGGCTGTATAATACTGTGTGTGTGCGGGGCTGTATAATACTGTGTGCGGGGCTGTATAATACTGTGTGTGTGCGGGGCTGTATAATACTGTGTGTGCGGGGCTGTATAATACTGTGTGTGCGGGGCTGTATAATACTGTGTGTGCGGGGCTGTATAATACTGTGTGTGCGGGGCTGTATAATACTGTGTGTGGGGCTGTATAATACTGTGTGCGGGGCTGTATAATACTGTGTGTGCGGGGCTGTATAATACTGTGTGTGTGAGGGGCTGTATAATACTGTGTGTGTGTGGGGCTGTATAATACTGTGTGTGTGCGGGGCTGTATAATACTGTGTGTGCGGGGCTGTATAATACTGTGTGTGGGGCTGTATAATACTGTGTGTGTGCGGGGCTGTATAATACTGTGTGTGGGGCTGTATAATACTGTGTGTTCGGGGCTGTATAATACTGTGTGTGTGTGGGGCTGTATAATACTGTGTGTGCGGGGCTGTATAATACTGTGTGTGTGCGGGGCTGTATAATACTGTGTGTGCGGGGCTGTATAATACTGTGTGTGTGCGGGGCTGTATAATACTGTGTGTGTGCGGGGCTGTATAATACTGTGTGTGTGCGGGGCTGTATAATACTGTGTGTGTGCGGGGCTGTATAATACTGTGTGTGTGCGGGGCTGTATAATACTGTGTGTGTGTGGGGCTGTATAATACTGTGTGTGCGGGGCTGTATAATACTGTGTGTGTGTGGGGCTGTATAATACTGTGTGTGTGCGGGGCTGTATAATACTGTGTGTGTGCGGGGCTGTATAATACTGTGTGTGTGTGGGGCTGTATAATACTGTGTGTGTGCGGGGCTGTATAATACTGTGTGTGTGCGGGGCTGTATAATACTGTGTGTGCGGGGCTGTATAATACTGTGTGTGGGGCTGTATAATACTGTGTGTGCGGGGCTGTATAATACTGTGTGTGTGTGGGGCTGTATAATACTGTGTGTGAGGGGCTGTATAATACTGTGTGTGTGCGGGGCTGTATAATACTGTGTGTGAGGAGCTGTATAATACTGTGTGTGAGGAGCTGTATAATACTGTGTGTGCGGGGCTGTATAATACTGTGTGCGGGGCTGTATAATACTGTGTGTGCGGGGCTGTATAATACTGTGTGCGGGGCTGTATAATACTGTGTGCGGGGCTGTATAATACTGTGTGCGGGGCTGTATAATACTGTGTGCGGGGCTGTATAATACTGTGTGCGGGGCTGTATAATACTGTGTGTGTGCGGGGCTGTATAATACTGTGTGTGGGGCTGTATAATACTGTGTGTGCGGGGCTGTATAATACTGTGTGTGTGTGGGGCTGTATAATACTGTGTGTGGGGCTGTATAATACTGTGTGTGTGCGGGGCTGTATAATACTGTGTGTGCGGGGCTGTATAATACTGTGTGTGCGGGGCTGTATAATACTGTGTGTGTGCGGGGCTGTATAATACTGTGTGTGCGGGGCTTTATAATACTGTGTGTGTGCGGGGCTGTATAATACTGTGTGCGGGGCTGTATAATACTGTGTGCGGGGCTGTATAATACTGTGTGCGGGGCTGTATAATACTGTGTGCGGGGCTGTATAATACTGTGTGCGTGAGGGGCTGTATAATACTGGGTGTGAGGGGCTGTATAATACTGTGTGCGGGGCTGTATAATACTGTGTGCGGGGCTGTATAATACTGTGTGTGTGAGGGGCTGTATAATACTGTGTGCGGGGCTGTATAATACTGTGTGTGTGCGGGGCTGTATAATACTGTGTGTGTGAGGGGCTGTATAATACTGTGTGTGTGCGGGGCTGTATAATACTGTGTGTGCGGGGCTGTATAATACTGTGTGTGTGCGGGGCTGTATAATACTGTGTGTTCGGGGCTGTATAATACTGTGTGTGTGCGGGGCTGTATAATACTGTGTGTGTGCGGGGCTGTATAATACTGTGTGTGCGGGGCTGTATAATACTGTGTGCGGGGCTGTATAATACTGTGTGTGCGGGGCTGTATAATACTGTGTGTGTGTGGGGCTGTATAATACTGTGTGTGGGGCTGTATAATACTGTGTGTGTGCGGGGCTGTATAATACTGTGTGTGTGGGGCTGTATAATACTGTGTGTGGGGCTGTATAATACTGTGTGTGTGCGGGGCTGTATAATACTGTGTGTGAGGAGCTGTATAATACTGTGTGTGCGGGGCTGTATAATACTGTGTGCGGGGCTGTATAATACTGTGTGCGGGGCTGTATAATACTGTGTGTGCGGGGCTGTATAATACTGTGTGCGGGGCTGTATAATACTGTGTGAGGGGCTGTATAATACTGTGTGTGTGAGGGGCTGTATAATACTGTGTGTGGGGCTGTATAATACTGTGTGTGCGGGGCTGTATAATACTGTGTGTGTGCGGGGCTGTATAATACTGTGTGTGTGCGGGGCTGTATAATACTGTGTGTGTGCGGGGCTGTATAATACTGTGTGTGTGTGGGGCTGTATAATACTGTGTGTGTGCGGGGCTGTATAATACTGTGTGTGTGCGGGGCTGTATAATACTGTGTGTGAGGGGCTGTATAATACTGTGTGTGCGGGGCTGTATAATACTGTGTGTGTGTGTGGGGCTGTATAATACTGTGTGCGGGGCTGTATAATACTGTGTGCGGGGCTGTATAATACTGTGTGCGGGGCTGTATAATACTGTGTGTGTGAGGGGCTGTATAATACTGTGTGTGTGAGGGGCTGTATAATACTGTGTGTGGGGCTGTATAATACTGTGTGTGTGCGGAGCTGTATAATACTGTGTGTGCGGGGCTGTATAATACTGTGTGTGCGGGGCTGTATAATACTGTGTGTGTGCGGGGCTGTATAATACTGTGTGTGCGGGGCTGTATAATACTGTGTGTGCGGGGCTGTATAATACTGTGTGTGCGGGGCTGTATAATACTGTGTGTGCGGGGCTGTATAATACTGTGTGTGCGGGGCTGTATAATACTGTGTGTGTGCGGGGCTGTATAATACTGTGTGTGTGCGGGGCTGTATAATACTGTGTGTGCGGGGCTGTATAATACTGTGTGTGCGGGGCTGTATAATACTGTGTGTGTGTGGGGCTGTATAATACTGTGTGTGGGGCTGTATAATACTGTGTGCGGGGCTGTATAATACTGTGTGTGTGAGGGGCTGTATAATACTGTGTGTGTGGGGGGCTGTATAATACTGTGTGTGCGGGGCTGTATAATACTGTGTGTGCGGGGCTGTGTAATACTGTGTGTGTGTGGGGCTGTATAATACTGTGTGTGCGGGGCTGTATAATACTGTGTGTGTGCGGGGCTGTATAATACTGTGTGTGCGGGGCTGTATAATACTGTGTGTGGGGCTGTATAATACTGTGTGTGTGTGGGGCTGTATAATACTGTGTGTGCGGGGCTGTGTAATACTGTGTGTGCGGGGCTGTGTAATACTGTGTGTGTGCGGGGCTGTATAATACTGTGTGTGCGGGGCTGTATAATACTGTGTGTGCGGGGCTGTATAATACTGTGTGTGCGGGGCTGTATAATACTGTGTGTGTGCGGGGCTGTATAATACTGTGTGTGTGCGGGGCTGTATAATACTGTGTGTGGGGCTGTATAATACTGTGTGTGTGCGGGGCTGTATAATACTGTGTGTGTGAGGAGCTGTATAATACTGTGTGTGAGGAGCTGTATAATACTGTGTGTGCGGGGCTGTATAATACTGTGTGTGCGGGGCTGTATAATACTGTGTGTGTGAGGGGCTGTATAATACTGTGTGTGTGCGGGGCTGTATAATACTGTGTGTGTGAGGGGCTGTATAATACTGTGTGTGCGGGGCTGTATAATACTGTGTGTGCGGGGCTGTATAATACTGTGTGTGTGCGGGGCTGTATAATACTGTGTGTGTGCGGGGCTGTATAATACTGTGTGTGTGCGGGGCTGTGTAATACTGTGTGTGTGCGGGGCTGTGTAATACTGTGTGTGTGCGGGGCTGTATAATACTGTGTGTGTGAGGGGCTGTATAATACTGTGTGTGCGGGGCTGTATAATACTGTGTGTGCGGGGCTGTATAATACTGTGTGTGCGGGGCTGTGTAATACTGTGTGTGTGCGGGGCTGTGTAATACTGTGTGTGTGCGGGGCTGTGTAATACTGTGTGTGTGGGGCTGTATAATACTGTGTGTGCGGGGCTGTATAATACTGTGTGTGGGGCTGTATAATACTGTGTGTGTGAGGGGCTGTATAATACTGTGTGTGTGCGGGGCTGTATAATACTGTGTGTGTGTGCGGGGCTGTATAATACTGTGTGTGAGGGGCTGTATAATACTGTGTGTGTGAGGGGCTGTATAATACTGTGTGTGAGGGGCTGTATAATACTGGGTGTGTGAGGGGCTGTATAATACTGTGTGTGAGGGGCTGTATAATACTGGGTGTGTGAGGGGCTGTATAATACTGTGTGTTCGGGGCTGTATAATACTGTGTGTGTGCGGGGCTGTATAATACTGTGTGTGTGCGGGGCTGTATAATACTGTGTGTGCGGGGCTGTATAATACTGTGTGCGGGGCTGTATAATACTGTGTGTGCGGGGCTGTATAATACTGTGTGTGTGTGGGGCTGTATAATACTGTGTGTGGGGCTGTATAATACTGTGTGTGTGCGGGGCTGTATAATACTGTGTGTGTGGGGCTGTATAATACTGTGTGTGGGGCTGTATAATACTGTGTGTGTGCGGGGCTGTATAATACTGTGTGTGAGGAGCTGTATAATACTGTGTGTGCGGGGCTGTATAATACTGTGTGCGGGGCTGTATAATACTGTGTGTGCGGGGCTGTATAATACTGTGTGCGGGGCTGTATAATACTGTGTGAGGGGCTGTATAATACTGTGTGTGTGAGGGGCTGTATAATACTGTGTGTGGGGCTGTATAATACTGTGTGTGCGGGGCTGTATAATACTGTGTGTGTGTGGGGCTGTATAATACTGTGTGTGTGCGGGGCTGTATAATACTGTGTGTGTGCGGGGCTGTATAATACTGTGTGTGTGTGGGGCTGTATAATACTGTGTGTGTGCGGGGCTGTATAATACTGTGTGTGTGCGGGGCTGTATAATACTGTGTGTGAGGGGCTGTATAATACTGTGTGTGCGGGGCTGTATAATACTGTGTGTGTGTGCGGGGCTGTATAATACTGTGTGCGGGGCTGTATAATACTGTGTGCGGGGCTGTATAATACTGTGTGCGGGGCTGTATAATACTGTGTGTGTGAGGGGCTGTATAATACTGTGTGTGTGAGGGGCTGTATAATACTGTGTGTGGGGCTGTATAATACTGTGTGTGTGCGGGGCTGTATAATACTGTGTGTGCGGGGCTGTATAATACTGTGTGTGTGCGGGGCTGTATAATACTGTGTGTGCGGGGCTGTATAATACTGTGTGTGCGGGGCTGTATAATACTGTGTGTGCGGGGCTGTATAATACTGTGTGTGCGGGGCTGTATAATACTGTGTGTGCGGGGCTGTATAATACTGTGTGTGCGGGGCTGTATAATACTGTGTGTGTGCGGGGCTGTATAATACTGTGTGTGTGCGGGGCTGTATAATACTGTGTGTGCGGGGCTGTATAATACTGTGTGTGCGGGGCTGTATAATACTGTGTGTGCGGGGCTGTATAATACTGTGTGTGTGTGGGGCTGTATAATACTGTGTGTGGGGCTGTATAATACTGTGTGTGTGAGGGGCTGTATAATACTGTGTGTGGGGGGCTGTATAATACTGTGTGTGCGGGGCTGTATAATACTGTGTGTGCGGGGCTGTGTAATACTGTGTGTGCGGGGCTGTGTAATACTGTGTGTGCGGGGCTGTGTAATACTGTGTGTGTGCGGGGCTGTATAATACTGTGTGTGCGGGGCTGTATAATACTGTGTGTGTGTGGGGCTGTATAATACTGTGTGTGCGGGGCTGTATAATACTGTGTGTGTGCGGGGCTGTATAATACTGTGTGTGCGGGGCTGTATAATACTGTGTGTGGGGCTGTATAATACTGTGTGTGTGTGTGTGGGGCTGTATAATACTGTGTGTGCGGGGCTGTGTAATACTGTGTGTGCGGGGCTGTGTAATACTGTGTGTGTGCGGGGCTGTATAATACTGTGTGTGCGGGGCTGTATAATACTGTGTGTGCGGGGCTGTATAATACTGTGTGTGTGCGGGGCTGTATAATACTGTGTGTGTGCGGGGCTGTATAATACTGTGTGTGGGGCTGTATAATACTGTGTGTGTGCGGGGCTGTATAATACTGTGTGTGTGCGGGGCTGTATAATACTGTGTGTGGGGCTGTATAATACTGTGTGTGTGCGGGGCTGTATAATACTGTGTGTGTGAGGAGCTGTATAATACTGTGTGTGAGGAGCTGTATAATACTGTGTGTGCGGGGCTGTATAATACTGTGTGTGCGGGGCTGTATAATACTGTGTGTGTGAGGGGCTGTATAATACTGTGTGTGTGCGGGGCTGTATAATACTGTGTGTGTGAGGGGCTGTATAATACTGTGTGTGCGGGGCTGTATAATACTGTGTGTGCGGGGCTGTATAATACTGTGTGTGTGCGGGGCTGTATAATACTGTGTGTGCGGGGCTGTATAATACTGTGTGTGTGCGGGGCTGTATAATACTGTGTGTGTGCGGGGCTGTGTAATACTGTGTGTGTGCGGGGCTGTGTAATACTGTGTGTGTGCGGGGCTGTATAATACTGTGTGTGTGAGGGGCTGTATAATACTGTGTGTGCGGGGCTGTATAATACTGTGTGTGCGGGGCTGTGTAATACTGTGTGTGCGGGGCTGTGTAATACTGTGTGTGTGCGGGGCTGTGTAATACTGTGTGTGTGCGGGGCTGTATAATACTGTGTGTGTGGGGCTGTATAATACTGTGTGTGCGGGGCTGTATAATACTGTGTGTGGGGCTGTATAATACTGTGTGTGTGAGGGGCTGTATAATACTGTGTGTGTGCGGGGCTGTATAATACTGTGTGTGTGTGCGGGGCTGTATAATACTGTGTGTGTGCGGGGCTGTATAATACTGTGTGTGCGGGGCTGTATAATACTGTGTGTGCGGGGCTGTATAATACTGTGTGTGTGCGGGGCTGTATAATACTGTGTGTGAGGGGCTGTATAATACTGTGTGTGTGAGGGGCTGTATAATACTGGGTGTGTGAGGGGCTGTATAATACTGGGTGTGTGAGGGGCTGTATAATACTGGGTGTGTGAGGGGCTGTATAATACTGTGTGTGCGGGGCTGTATAATACTGTGTGTGCGGGGCTGTATAATACTGTGTGTGCGGGGCTGTATAATACTGTGTGTGTGCGGGGCTGTATCATACTGTGTGTGTGAGGGGCTGTATCATACTGTGTGTGTGAGGGGCTGTATAATACTGGGTGTGTGAGGGGCTGTATAATACTGTGTGTGAGGGGCTGTATAATACTGGGTGTGTGAGGGGCTGTATAATACTGTGTGTGCGGGGCTGTATAATACTGTGTGTGCGGGGCTGTATAATACTGTGTGTGCGGGGCTGTATAATACTGTGTGTGCGGGGCTGTATAATACTGTGTGTGTGCGGGGCTGTATAATACTGTGTGTGTGCGGGGCTGTATAATACTGTGTGTGTGGGGCTGTATAATACTGTGTGTGCGGGGCTGTATAATACTGTGTGTGCGGGGCTGTATAATACTGTGTGTGCGGGGCTGTATAATACTGTGTGTGCGGGGCTGTATAATACTGTGTGTGCGGGGCTGTATAATACTGTGTGTGTGCGGGGCTGTATAATACTGTGTGTGTGCGGGGCTGTATAATACTGTGTGTGTGAGGGGCTGTATAATACTGTGTGTGTGAGGGGCTGTATAATACTGTGTGTGTGTGGGGCTGTATAATACTGTGTGTGTGAGGAGCTGTATAATACTGTGTGTGCGGGGCTGTATAATACTATGTGCGGGGCTGTATAATACTGTGTGTGTGAGGGGCTGTATAATACTGTGTGTGCGGGGCTGTATAATACTGTGTGTGTGAGGGGCTGTATAATACTGTGTGTGTGCGGGGCTGTATAATACTGTGTGTGTGAGGGGCTGTATAATACTGTGTGTGTGAGGGGCTGTATAATACTGTGTGTGTGAGGGGCTGTATAATACTGTGTGTGTGTGGGGCTGTATAATACTGTGTGTGGGGCTGTATAATACTGTGTGTGCGGGGCTGTATAATACTGTGTGTGGGGCTGTATAATACTGTGTGTGCGGGGCTGTATAATACTGTGTGTGTGCGGGGCTGTATAATACTGTGTGTGTGTGGGGCTGTATAATACTGTGTGTGTGAGGGGCTGTATAATACTGTGTGTGTGAGGGGCTGTATCATACTGTGTGTGTGAGGGGCTGTATAATACTGGGTGTGTGAGGGGCTGTATAATACTGTGTGTGTGTGGGGCTGTATAATACTGTGTGTGCGGGGCTGTATAATACTGTGTGTGTGAGGGGCTGTATAATACTGTGTGTGTGAGGGGCTGTATAATACTGTGTGTGCGGGGCTGTATAATACTGTGTGTGCGGGGCTGTATAATACTGTGTGTGCGGGGCTGTATAATACTGTGTGTGCGGGGCTGTATAATACTGTGTGTGTGAGGGGCTGTATAATACTGTGTGTGCGGGGCTGTATAATACTGTGTGTGCGGGGCTGTATAATACTGTGTGTGTGCGGGGCTGTATAATACTGTGTGTGCGGGGCTGTATAATACTGTGTGTGCGGGGCTGTATAATACTGTGTGTGCGGGGCTGTATAATACTGTGTGTGCGGGGCTGTATAATACTGTGTGTGTGAGGGGCTGTATAATACTGTGTGTGCGGGGCTGTATAATACTGTGTGTGCGGGGCTGTATAATACTGTGTGTGTGCGGGGCTGTATAATACTGTGTGCGGGGCTGTATAATACTGTGTGCGGGGCTGTATAATACTGTGTGCGGGGCTGTATAATACTGTGTGTTCGGGGCTGTATAATACTGTGTGCGGGGCTGTATAATACTGTGTGTGTGCGGGGCTGTATAATACTGTGTGTGCGGGGCTGTATAATACTGTGTGTGTGCGGGGCTGTATAATACTGTGTGTGTGCGGGGCTGTATAATACTGTGTGTGTGAGGGGCTGTATAATACTGTGTGTGTGAGGGGCTGTATAATACTGTGTGTGCGGGGCTGTATAATACTGTGTGTGCGGGGCTGTATAATACTGTGTGTGCGGGGCTGTATAATACTGTGTGTGCGGGGCTGTATAATACTGTGTGTGCGGGGCTGTATAATACTGTGTGTGTGAGGGGCTGTATAATACTGTGTGTGCGGGGCTGTATAATACTGTGTGTGCGGGGCTGTATAATACTGTGTGTGTGCGGGGCTGTATAATACTGTGTGCGGGGCTGTATAATACTGTGTGCGGGGCTGTATAATACTGTGTGCGGGGCTGTATAATACTGTGTGTGCGGGGCTGTATAATACTGTGTGTGTGAGGGGCTGTATAATACTGTGTGCGGGGCTGTATAATACTGTGTGTGCGGGGCTGTATAATACTGTGTGCGGGGCTGTATAATACTGTGTGTGTGCGGGGCTGTATAATACTGTGTGTGTGAGGGGCTGTATAATACTGTGTGTGTGAGGGGCTGTATAATACTGTGTGCGGGGCTGTATAATATTGTGTGCGGGGCTGTATAATACTGTGTGCGGGGCTGTATAATACTGTGTGCGGGGCTGTATAATACTGTGTGTGCGGGGCTGTATAATACTGTGTGTGGGGCTGTATAATACTGTGTGTGCGGGGCTGTATAATACTGTGTGTGCGGGGCTGTATAATACTGTGTGTTCGGGGCTGTATAATACTGTGTGCGGGGCTGTATAATACTGTGTGTGTGCGGGGCTGTATAATACTGTGTGTGCGGGGCTGTATAATACTGTGTGTGTGCGGGGCTGTATAATACTGTGTGCGGGGCTGTATAATACTGTGTGCGGGGCTGTATAATACTGTGTGCGGGGCTGTATAATACTGTGTGCGGGGCTGTATAATACTGTGTGCGGGGCTGTATAATACTGTGTGCGGGGCTGTATAATACTGTGTGCGGGGCTGTATAATACTGTGTGCGGGGCTGTATAATACTGTGTGCGGGGCTGTATAATACTGTGTGTGCGGGGCTGTATAATACTGTGTGTGAGGGGCTGTATAATACTGTGTGTGTGAGGGGCTGTATAATACTGTGTGTGCGGGGCTGTATAATACTGTGTGTGCGGGGCTGTATAATACTGTGTGTGCGGGGCTGTATAATACTGTGTGTGCGGGGCTGTATAATACTGTGTGTGCGGGGCTGTATAATACTGTGTGTGCGGGGCTGTATAATACTGTGTGTGCGGGGCTGTATAATACTGGGTGTGTGAGGGGCTGTATAATACTGTGTGTGCGGGGCTGTATAATACTGGGTGTGTGAGGGGCTGTATAATACTGTGTGTGGGGCTGATACTCTGTGTGCTGTGTGGGGCTTTTTCATACTCTTGGTATTTGTAGCCTTTAGCTCCCCCCTGTGGCTGGTCTGTAGACTTGCCCACCCCACACACACCCCACCCCACACACCCCACCCCACACACACACACACACACACACACACACACACACACACACACACACACACACACACTCATTTCGTTGACATTGCAGTAACTTCTGGTGCATTGTCTGGATGAATGTGCCCCATGGACATCTGACAGTGGTGCCTGCGCGTCCTGACAACCAGACAATAGGTTATTCAGCAGGAACAAAAGGTCTTGGATGAGGCCTGAAGCCGGGCACCAACCGCTGCCAAGAACTTTCCACCGGAGTCAGTTTGTGTATACACTCACTTCACAGGAGGCAGCGGTCACCAGGCAGGGATGTCTCTGGCCATTTCATCACATGTTCTCTAAGTGAACCCCTAAAATAGCAAAACTTCGGTAGTTCTGACCTCTCTCCCTGTCCGGGGGTTGCACCTGCTTAGTTCTGACCTCTCTCCCTGTCCGGGGGTTGCACCTGGTTAGTTCTGACCTTTTTCCCTGTCCGGGGGTTGCACCTGGTTAGTTCTGACCTCTCTCCCTGTCCGGGGGTTGCACCTGGTTAGTTCTGACCTCTCGCCCTGTCCGGGGGTTGCACCTGGTTAGTTCTGACCTCTCTCCCTGTCCAGGGGTTGCACCTGGTTAGTTCTGACCTCTCTCCCTGTCCGGGGGTTGCACCTGGTTAGTTCTGACCTTTTTCCCTGTCCGGGGGTTGCACCTGGTTAGTTCTGACCTCTCTCCCTGTCCGGGGGTTGCACCTGGTTAGTTCTGACCTCTCTTGCCCTGTCCGGGGGTTGCACCTGGTTAGTTCTGACCTCTCTCCCTGTCCGGGGGTTGCACCTGGTTAGTTCTGACCTCTCTCCCTGTCCGGGGGTTGCACCTGGTTAGTTCTGACCTCTCTCCCTGTCCGGGGGTTGCACCTGGTTAGTTCTGACCTCTTGCCCTGTCTGGAGGCTGTACCTGGTTAGTTCTGACCTCTTGCCCTGTCTGGAGGCTGTACCTGGTTAGTTCTGACCTCTCGCCCTGTCCGGGGGTTGCACCTGGTTAGTTCTGACCTCTCGCCTTTCCGGGGGTTGCCCCTGCTTAGTTCTGACCTCTCGCCCTGTCCGGGGGTTGCACCTGGTTAGTTCTGACCTTTTTCCCTGTCCGGGGGTTGCACCTGGTTAGTTCTGACCTCTCTCCCTGTCCGGGGGTTGCACCTGGTTAGTTCTGACCTCTCTCCCTGTCCGGGGGTTGCACCTGGTTAGTTCTGACCTTTTTCCCTGTCCGGGGGTTGCACCTGGTTAGTTCTGACCTCTCTCCCTGTCCGGGGGTTGCACCTGGTTAGTTCTGACCTTTTTCCCTGTCCGGGGGTTGCACCTGGTTAGTTCTGACCTCTCTCCCTGTCCGGGGGTTGCACCTGCTTAGTTCTGACCTCTCTCCCTGTCCGGGGGTTGCACCTGGTTAGTTCTTACCTCTCTCCCTGTCCGGGGGTTGCACCTGGTTAGTTCTGACCGCTTTCCCTGTCCGGGGTTGCACCTGGTTAGTTCTGACCTCTCTTGCCCTGTCCGGGGGTTGCACCTGGTTAGTTCTGACCTCTCTCCCTGTCCGGGGGTTGCACCTGGTTAGTTCTGACCTTTTTCCCTGTCCGGGGGTTGCACCTGGTTAGTTCTGACCTTTTTCCCTGTCCGGGGGTTGCACCTGGTTAGTTCTGACCTCTCGCCCTGTCCGGGGGTTGCACCTGGTTAGTTCTGACCTCTCTCCCTGTCCGGGGGTTGCACCTGGTTAGTTCTGACCTCTTGCCCTGTCCGGGGGTTGCACCTGGTTAGTTCTGACCTTTTTCCCTGTCCGGGGGTTGCACCTGGTTAGTTCTGACCTCTCGCCCTGTCCGGGGGTTGCCCCTGGTTAGTTCTGACCTCTCTCCCTGTCCGGGGGTTGCACCTGGTTAGTTCTGACCTCTTGCCCTGTCTGGAGGCTGTACCTGGTTAGTTCTGACCTCTTTCCCTGTCCGGGGGTTGCACCTGGTTAGTTCTGACCTCTTTCCCTGTTCGGGGGTTGCACCTGGTTAGTTCTGACCTCTCTCGCCCTGTCCGGGGGTTGCACCTGGTTAGTTCTGACCTCTCTCCCTGTCCGGGGGTTGCACCTGGTTAGTTCTGACCTCTCTCCCTGTCCGGGGGTTGCACCTGGTTAGTTCTGACCTCTCCCTGTCCGGGGGTTGCACCTGGTTAGTTCTGACCTTTTTCCCTGTCCGGGGGTTGCACCTGGTCAGTTCTGACCTCTCTCCCTGTCTGGGGGTTGCACCTGGTTAGTTCTGACCTCTTTCCCTGTTCGGGGGTTGCACCTGGTTAGTTCTGACCTCTCTCCCTGTCCGGGGGTTGCACCTGGTTAGTTCTGACCTCTCTCCCTGTCCGGGGGTTGCACCTGCTTAGTTCTGACCTTTTTCCCTGTCCGGGGGTTGCACCTGGTTAGTTCTGACCTCTCTCCCTGTCCGGGGGTTGCACCTGGTTAGTTCTGACCTCTCTCCCTGTCCGGGGGTTGCACCTGGTTAGTTCTGACCTCTCTCGCCCTGTCCGGGGGTTGCACCTGGTTAGTTCTGACCTCTCTCCCTGTCCGGGGGTTGCACCTGGTTAGTTCTGACCTCTCTCCCTGTCCGGGGGTTGCACCTGGTTAGTTCTGACCTTTTTCCCTGTCCGGGGGTTGCACCTGGTTAGTTCTGACCTCTCTCCCTGTCAGGGGGTTGCACCTGGTTAGTTTTGACCTCTCTCGCCCTGTCCGGGGGTTGTATCTGGGTCGGTGGTTCTAGTCCTGCGGCAGCGGTGGTTTGGCAGAGTAGCGCCTCCCCTGGACAGATCCTTGTTTTTCTCCGCTTGGCACTCTCTGTTCTGACTAAACTGAATTCTTTGTATGAGAAATCTGTCACTGGGAAGAGATGTGAGAATTGCCACCTGCGCACCCCCTGGGCCGGCTCCACCTCCTGCCGCTGGCCCTCTGTGTGTTGGTGTGGCCCTGCCGCCGGCCCTCTGTATCTCTTGGGTAGGAATCGCAGAAGAGTAGTCACTGGGGGTAGTTGTAGGGTCCCTATAGGGTATATAATATGGGACCGGGTAGAGCGGGCATCAACTGTCCTAGAATTATTGGTTAAGCAGCGGGCGCTGTGTTCCAGGCCCGCGGTCTGTGTATCGGTGTGTTCCAGGCCCCGCGGTCTCTGTATCGGTGTGTTCCAGGCCCGCAGTCTCTGTATCGGTGTGTTCCAGGCCCCGCGGTCTGTGTATCGGTGTGTTCCAGGCCCCGCGGTCTGTGTATCGGTGTGTTCCAGGTCCCGCGGTCTCTGTATCGGTGTGTTCCAGGCCCGCGGTCTGTGTATCGGTGTGTTCCAGGCCCCGCGGTCTGTGTATCGGTGTGTTCCAGGTCCCGCGGTCTCTGTATCGGTGTGTTCCAGGCCCGCGGTCTGTGTATCGGTGTGTTCCAGGCCCTGCAGTCTGTGTATCGGTGTGTTCCAGGCCCCGCGGTCTGTGTATCGGTGTGTTCCAGGCCCCGCGGTCTCTGTATCGGTGTGTTCCAGGCCCGCAGTCTGTGTATCGGTGTGTTCCAGGCCCCGCGGTCTGTGTATCGGTGTGTTCCAGGCCCGCAGTCTCTGTATCGGTGTGTTCCAGGCCCCGCGGTCTCTGTATCGGTGTGTTCCAGGCCCGCAGTCTCTGTATCGGTGTGTTCCAGGCCCCGCGGTCTCTGTATCGGTGTGTTCCAGGCCCGCAGTCTGTGTATCGGTGTGTTCCAGGCCCCGCGGTCTCTGTATCGGTGTGTTCCAGGCCCCGCGGTCTGTGTATCGGTGTGTTCCAGGCCCCGCGGTCTGTGTGTCGGTGTGTTCCAGGCCCCGCGGTCTGTGTGTCGGTGTGTTCCAGGCCCCGCGGTCTGTGTATCGGTGTGTTCCAGGCCCCGCGGTCTGTGTATCGGTGTGTTCCAGGCCCGCGGTCTCTGTATCGGTGTGTTCCAGGCCCCGTGGTCTGTGTATCGGTGTGTTCCAGGCCCCGCGGTCTGTGTATCGGTGTGTTCCAGGCCCGCAGTCTGTGTATCGGTGTGTTCCAGGCCCCGCGGTCTGTGTATCGGTGTGTTCCAGGCCCCGCGGTCTGTGTATCGGTGTGTTCCAGGCCCGCAGTCTGTGTATCGGTGTGTTCCAGGCCCGCAGTCTGTGTATCGGTGTGTTCCAGGCCCCGCAGTCTGTGTATCGGTGTGTTCCAGGCCCCGCAGTCTGTGTATCGGTGTGTTCCAAGCCCCGCGGTCTGTGTGTCGTTGTGTTCCAGGCCCCGCGGTCTGTGTATCGGTGTGTTCCAGGCCCCGCGGTCTGTGTATCGGTGTGTTCCAGGCCCCGCGGTCTGTGTATCGGTGTGTTCCAGGCCCCGCGGTCTGTGTGTCGTTGTGTTCCAGGCCCCGCGGTCTGTGTATCGGTGTGTTCCAGGCCCCGCGGTCTGTGTATCGTTGTGTTCCAGGCCCCGCGGTCTGTGTATCGGTGTGTTCCAGGCCCCGCGGTCTGTGTATCGGTGTGTTCCAGGCCCCGCGGTCTGTGTATCGGTGTGTTCCAGGCCCCGCGGTCTGTGTATCGGTGTGTTCCAAGCCCCGCGGTCTGTGTGTCGTTGTGTTCCAGGCCCCGCGGTCTGTGTATCGGTGTGTTCCAGGCCCCGCGGTCTGTGTATCGGTGTGTTCCAGGCCCCGCGGTCTGTGTATCGGTGTGTTCCAGGCCCCGCGGTCTGTGTGTCGTTGTGTTCCAGGCCCCGCGGTCTGTGTATCGGTGTGTTCCAGGCCCGCAGTCTGTGTGTCGCTCTGGCCCGGTCTCTGTGTTCCAGTAGGGCCGCCCTATTTAAGGAAATACTCTGCAGCACATTGAACCTGAGGTGTGTCTGCAGCACATTACAGCTACTTTAGAGCTGAAATCTCTGTGCTGCAAGCTTGGGTGTTTGGAAGGAGCTGCATGCATCGTTACACCTCCTGCGTCTGTCTGGCACTGCTCTGTAGGACCTCTGCAAGGCGCCCGAGTCTCCCCTTGTGCTGTTCTGTGCCTGTAGTCTGTTGTGTGTCTTAGGTGTGGTGCCCCCTTGTGTTTCATGTAGGTCAGTGCAGTGCACACATTACACACGGATTCTGCTCCGTCACCTTGTTCTGATGAAGTTTCTTTTCTTTTCTCTTCCAGAAGGAATTATGTCTGCCCAGAAGAGGAAGCTTGTAAGTACCGCAACCCCTGCTGAGCGTGCGGAGGACGGGGGCGTGCAGGGCGCAGCATGTGTATGGGCTCTATTCACACTGTGCAGCTTCACCAGACCAAAATTCTTCTGAACTGAAGTCGTTCAATAAGGCCAGAAAGCAAAGTAATAAATAGTGAGCGCAGCTCTGGAGTATAATACAGGATAAGTAATGTATGTACACAGTGACTGTACCAGCAGAATAGTGAGCGCAGCTCTGGAGTATAATACAGGATAAGTAATGTAATGTATGTACACAGTGACTGTACCAGCAGAATAGTGAGCGCAGCTCTGGGGTATAATACAGGATAAGTAATGTAATGTATGTACACAGTGACTGCACCAGCAGAATAGTGAGCGCAGCTCTGGAGTATAATACAGGATAAGTAATGTAATGTATGTACACAGTGACTGTACCAGCAGAATAGTGAGCGCAGCTCTGGAGTATAATACAGGATAAGTAATGTAATGTATGTACACAGTGACTGTACCAGCAGAATAGTGAGCGCAGCTCTGGGGTATAATACAGGATAAGTAATGTAATGTATGTACACAGTGACCGTACCAGCAGAATAGTGAGCACAGCTCTGGAGTATAATACAGGATAAGTAATGTAATGTATGTACACAGTGACTGTACCAGCAGAATAGTGAGCGCAGCTCTGGGGTATAATACAGGATAAGTAATGTAATGTATGTACACAGTGACTGTACCAGCAGAATAGTGAGCGCAGCTCTGGAGTATAATACAGGATAAGTAATGTGTGTACACAGTGACTGTACCAGCAGAATAGTGAGCGCAGCTCTGGAGTATAATACAGGATAAGTAATGTAATGTATGTACACAGTGACTGTACCAGCAGAATAGTGAGCGCAGCTCTGGGGTATAATACAGGATAAGTAATGTAATGTATGTACACAGTGACTGCACCAGCAGAATAGTGAGCGCAGCTCTGGAGTATAATACAGGATAAGTAATGTGTGTACACAGTGACTGTACCAGCAGAATAGTGAGCGCAGCTCTGGAGTATAATACAGGATAAGTAATGTAATGTATGTACACAGTGACTGTACCAGCAGAATAGTGAGCGCAGCTCTGGGGTATAATACAGGATAAGTAATGTAATGTATGTACACAGTGACTGCACCAGCAGAATAGTGAGCGCAGCTCTGGAGTATAATACAGGATAAGTAATGTAATGTATGTACACAGTGACCGTACCAGCAGAATAGTGAGCGCAGCTCTGGAGTATAATACAGGATATGTAATGTATGTACACAGTGACTGCACCAGCAGAATAGTGAGCGCAGCTCTGGGGTATAATACAGGATAAGTAATGTAATGTATATACACAGTGACTGCACCAGCAGAATAGTGAGCGCAGCTCTGGAGTATAATACAGGATAAGTAATGTAATGTATGTACACAGTGACTGTACCAGCAGAATAGTGAGCGCAGCTCTGGAGTATAATACAGGATAAGTAATGTGTGTACACAGTGACTGCACCAGCAGAATAGTGAGCACAGCTCTGGAGTATAATACAGGATAAGTAATGTAATGTATGTACACAGTGACTGTACCAGCAGAATAGTGAGCGCAGCTCTGGAGTATAATACAGGATAAGTAATGTAATGTATGTACACAGTGACTGCACCAGCAGAATAGTGAGCGCAGCTCTGGAGTATAATACAGGATAAGTAATGTAATGTATGTACACAGTGACTGTACCAGCAGAATAGTGAGCGCAGCTCTGGAGTATAATACAGGATAAGTAATGTAATGTATGTACACAGTGACTGCACCAGCAGAATAGTGAGCGCAGCTCTGGAGTATAATACAGGATAAGTAATGTAATGTATGTACACAGTGACTATCAGCAGAATAGTGAGCGCAGCTCTGGAGTATAATACAGGATAAGTAATGTAATGTATGTACACAGTGACTGTACCAGCAGAATAGTGAGCGCAGCTCTGGAGTATAATACAGGATAAGTAATGTAATGTATGTACACAGTGACTGCACCAGCAGAATAGTGAGCGCAGCTCTGGAGTATAATACAGGATAAGTAATGTAATGTATGTACACAGTGACTGTACCAGCAGAATAGTGAGCGCAGCTCTGGAGTATAATACAGGATAAGTAATGTAATGTATGTATACAGTGACTGCACCAGCAGAATAGTGAGCGCAGCTCTGGAGTATAATACAGGATAAGTAATGTAATGTATGTACACAGTGACTGTACCAGCAGAATAGTGAGCGCAGCTCTGGAGTATAATACAGGATAAGTAATGTAATGTATGTACACAGTGACTGCACCAGCAGAATAGTGAGCGCAGCTCTGGAGTATAATACAGGATAAGTAATGTAATGTATATACACAGTGACTGCACCAGCAGAATAGTGAGCACAGCTCTGGAGTATAATACAGGATAAGTAATGTAATGTATGTACACAGTGACTGTACCAGCAGAATAGTGAGCGCAGCTCTGGAGTATAATACAGGATAAGTAATGTAATGTATGTACACAGTGACTGCACCAGCAGAATAGTGAGCGCAGCTCTGGAGTATAATACAGGATAAGTAATGTAATGTATGTACACAGTGACTGTACCAGCAGAATAGTGAGCGCAGCTCTGGAGTATAATACAGGATAAGTAATGTAATGTATGTACACAGTGACCAGCAGAATAGTGAGCGCAGCTCTGGAGTATAATACAGGATAAGTAATGTAATGTATGTACACAGTGACTGTAGCAGCAGAATAGTGAGTGCAGCTCTGGAGTATAATACAGGATAAGTAATGTAATGTATGTACACAGTGACTGTACCGGCAGAATAGTGAGCGCAGCTCTGGAGTATAATACAGGATAAGTAATGTAATGTATGTACACAGTGACTGCACCAGCAGAATAGTGAGCGCAGCTCTGGGGTATAATACAGGATAAGTAATGTAATGTATGTACACAGTGACTGCACCAGCAGAATAGTGAGCGCAGCTCTGGAGTATAATACAGGATAAGTAATGTAATGTATGTACACAGTGACTGTACCAGCAGAATAGTGAGCGCAGCTCTGGGGTATAATACAGGATAAGTAATGTACAGTATGTACACAGTGACTGCACCAGCAGAGTAGTGAGCGCAGCTCTGGAGTATAATACAGGATAAGTAATGTACAGTATGTACACAGTGACTGCACCAGCAGAGTAGTGAGCGCAGCTCTGGAGTATAATACAGGATAAGTAATGTAATGTATGTACACAGTGACTGTACCAGCAGAATAGTGAGCGCAGCTCTGGAGTATAATACAGGATAAGTAATGTAATGTATGTACACAGTGACTGCACCAGCAGAGTAGTGAGCGCAGCTCTGGAGTATAATACAGGATAAGTAATGTAATGTATGTACACAGTGACTGCACCAGCAGAATAGTGAGCGCAGCTCTGGAGTATAATACAGGATAAGTAATGTAATGTATGTACACAGTGACTGTACCAGCAGAATAGTGAGCGCAGCTCTGGAGTATAATACAGGATAAGTAATGTAATGTATGTACACAGTGACTGCACCAGCAGAATAGTGAGCGCAGCTCTGGAGTATAATACAGGATAAGTAATGTAATGTATATACACAGTGACTGCACCAGCAGAATAGTGAGCACAGCTCTGGAGTATAATACAGGATAAGTAATGTAATGTATGTACACAGTGACTGTACCAGCAGAGTAGTGAGCGCAGCTCTGGAGTATAATACAGGATAAGTAATGTAATGTATATACACAGTGACTGCACCAGCAGAATAGTGAGCACAGCTCTGGAGTATAATACAGGATAAGTAATGTAATGTATGTACACAGTGACTGTACCAGCAGAATAGTGAGCGCAGCTCTGGAGTATAATACTGATATGTGATACATGTACACAGTGATGATGCTGCACTATATGGTGGTATTACACATTAGGGTTTCTCCCTTATGATATGGCGGTATATGAGGTGAGTAGTCTGTGCAGTCAGTGTGGCTCGGGCTCTGGTCACACAGTGAGTCTCGTGTACTGATTGGAGCAGGCTTAGTTTGGTGACTGTAGAGTAGTCGTCTTGTAGTTTGGCATCTTCGGGGTTATATGGGGCCCCTGACAGTACAGGGATGGGGTCTAGTGCTGTGTGGGATGAATCCTCTTGTTCTGGCTGCCACTTTGTCATCTCTGTCAGGCAGTGGACAGTCGGCCCCTCGGTGAAGCCGGCGCAGACCCCGCAGGTCACACGAGGCTGGGGGGAAATTAGCCGGGATTAATGAGAACAAATAGGTTGTTTGTGAGCGGTAATACAGAGCAGGTGAGAGGCTTAGCACTAAGAGGCTTATAGGGTGAGAGGAGCAGAGGGCACCACGATTGCAGCACACACTGCACCGGCCCTATGGAACGCAGCCGCACCTCCAGGTGTCAGTTGTCAGACCGCAGCCCCCAATGATTCTGTAAGTAGCCTCTGGGTGTCAGAGAGTGAATGTGCGCCCCGTTCACACTATACAACCTTTAGAAGGTGCGGAGTCTGAGTGTGTGTGCGCATTGCTCGGCTTTATCTGCCCCTCTCCCATCCCACTGTATGTATTGTGCAGAGAGACCCCAGCCCCTGAGGGTCCCTGTGAGTGTTAGCGTCCCATCCTTGTGTAACCTAGAGGTGCCATAGCTGCGTGTGGGAAGACTATTATTATACGGAGTAGCTTAATAACTGCAGGTCTCCTCTGTATACAGCGCCCCTCACTGGATACAGAGTGTACTGTGCAAAATGTCTGCCCCCCACATTGTGCTGCTGAGTTAAGAAATATCCTGGGGGGCTCACCTTAAATTGAGGGTCTTCAGTCTAAACCCCTGTATGTTTCCATTGTTATTTGCAACATTGAACTTTACAGGCCCCTATCTATACTGCCCTATTACTATACTGTGCTCCTCTCTATACTACCCTATTACTATACTGTACTCCTATCTATACTGCCCTATTACTATACTGTGCTCCTATCTATACTGCCCTATTACTATACTGTGCCCCTATCTATACTGCCCTATTACTATACTGTGCTCCTATCTATACTGCCCTATTACTATACTGTGCTCCTCTCTATACTGCCCTATTACTATACTGTGCTCCTCTCTATACTGCCCTATTACTATACTGTGCTCCTATCTATACTGCCCTATTACTATACTGTGCCCCTATCTATACTACCCTATTACTATACTGTGCTCCTATCTATACTGCCCTATTACTATACTGTGCTCCTATCTATACTACCCTATTACTATACTGTGCTCCTATCTATACTGCCCTATTACTATACTGTGCTCCTATCTATACTGCCCTATTACTATACTGTGCTCCTCTCTATAATGCCCTATTACTATACTGTGCTCCTATCTATACTGCCCTATTACTATACTGTGCCCCTATCTATACTGCCCTATTACTATACTGTGCTCCTCTCTATACTGCCCTATTACTATACTGTGCTCCTATCTATACTGCCCTATTACTATACTGTGCTCCTCTCTATACTACCCTATTACTATACTGTGCTCCTCTCTATACTACCCTATTACTATACTGTGCTCCTATCTATACTGCCCTATTACTATACTGTGCCCCTATCTATACTGCCCTATTACTATACTGTGCTCCTCTCTATACTGCCCTATTACTATACTGTGCTCCTATCTATACTGCCCTATTACTATACTGTGCTCCTATCTATACTGCCCTATTACTATACTGTGCCCTTATGTATACTGCTCTATTACTATACTGTGCCCCTCTCTATACTGCCCTATTACTATACTGTGCTCCTCTCTATACTGCCCTATTACTATACTGTGCTCCTCTCTATACTGCCCTATTACTATACTGTGCTCCTCTCTATACTGCCCTATTACTATACTGTGCCCCTCTCTGTACTGCCCTATTACTATACTGTGCCCCTCTCTGTACTGCCCTATTACTATACTGTGCTCCTCTCTATACTACCCTATTACTATACTGTGCTCCTCTCTATACTGCCCTATTACTATACTGTGCTCCTATCTATACTGCCCTATTACTATACTGTGCCCCTATGTATACTGCTCTATTACTATACTGTGCCCCTCTCTATACTGCCCTATTACTATACTGTGCCCCTCTCTATACTGCCCTATTACTATACTGTGCTCCTCTCTATACTGCCCTATTACTATACTGTGCTCCTCTCTATACTGCCCTATTACTATACTGTGCTCCTCTCTATACTGCCCTATTACTATACTGTGCTCCTCTCTATAATGCCCTATTACTATACTGTGTTCCTCTCTATAATGCCCTATTACTATTCTGTGCTCCTATCTATAATGCCCTATTACTATACTGTGCCGCTCTCTATACTGCCCTATTACTATACTGTGCTCCTCTCTATACTGCCCTATTACTATACTGTGCTCCTCTCTATACTACCTGATTACTATACTGTGCTCCTATCTGTACTGCCCTATTACTATACTGTGCTCCTATCTGTACTGCCCTATTACTATACTGTGCTCCTCTCTATACTGCCCTATTACTATACTGTGCTCCTATCTGTACTGCCCTATTACTATACTGTGCTCCTATCTATACTGCCCTATTACTATACTGTTCCCCTCTCTATACTGCCCTATTACTATACTGTGCTCCTCTCTATACTGCCCTATTACTATACTGTGCCCCTATCTATACTGCCCTATTACTATACTGTGCTCCTATCTATACTGCCCTATTACTATACTGTGCCCCTATCTATACTGCCCTATTACTATACTGTGCTCCTCTCTATACTGCTCTATTACTATACTGTGCCCCTATCTATACTGCCCTATTACTATACTGTGCCCCTATCTATACTGCTCTATTACTATACTGTGCCCCTCTCTATACTGCCCTATTACTATACTGTGCTCCACTCTATACTGCCCTATTACTATACTGTGCTCTCTCTATACTGCTCTATTACTATACTGTGCCCCTCTCTATACTGCCCTATTACTATACTGTGCTCCTCTCTATACTGCCCTATTACTATACTGTGCTCCTCTCTATACTGCTCTATTACTATACTGTGCCCCTATCTATACTGCCCTATTACTATACTGTGCCCCTATCTATACTGCCCTATTACTATACTGTGCTCCTCTCTATACTGCCCTATTACTATACTGTGCTCTCTCTATACTGCTCTATTACTATACTGTGCTCCTCTCTATACTGCTCTATTACTATACTGTGCCCCTCTCTATACTGCCCTATTACTATACTGTGCTCCTCTCTATACTGCCCTATTACTATACTGTGCTCCTATCTATACTACCCTATTACTATACTGTGCTCCTATCTGTACTGCCCTATTACTATACTGTGCTCCTCTCTATAATGCCCTATTACTATACTGTGCTCCTCTCTATACTGCCCTATTACTATACTGTGCTCCTCTCTATACTACCCTATTACTATACTGTGCTCCTATCTATACTACCCTATTACTATACTGTGCTCCTATCTGTACTGCCCTATTACTATACTGTGCTCCTCTCTATAATGCCCTATTACTATACTGTGCTCCTCTCTATACTGCCCTATTACTATACTGTGCTCCTCTCTATACTACCCTATTACTATACTGTGCTCCTATCTATACTACCCTATTACTATACTGTGCCCCTCTCTATACTGCCCTATTACTATACTGTGCTCCTATCTATACTACCCTATTACTATACTGTGCTCCTCTCTATACTGCCCTATTACTATACTGTGCTCCTCTCTATACTGCCCTATTACTATACTATGCTCCTATCTGTACTGCCCTATTACTATACTGTGCTCCTATCTGTCCTGCCCTATTACTATACTGTGCTCCTCTCTATACTGCCCTATTACTATACTGTGCCCCTCTCTATACTGCCCTATTACTATACTGTGCTCCTCTCTATACTGCCCTATTACTATACTGTGCCCCTCTCTATACTGCCCTATTACTATACTGTGCTCCTCTCTATACTACCCTATTACTATACTGTGCTCCTATCTGTACTGCCCTATTACTATACTGTGCTCCTCTCTATACTGCCCTATTACTATACTGTGCCCCTCTCTATACTGCCCTATTACTATACTGTGCTCCTCTCTATAATGCCCTATTGCTATACTGTGCTCCTCTCTATAATGCCCTATTGCTATACTGTGCTCCTCTCTATACTGCCCTATTACTATACTGTGCTCCTCTCTATAATGCCCTATTACTATACTGTGCTCCTCTCTATAATGCCCTATTAATATTCTGTGCTCCTATCTATACTACCCTATTACTATACTGTGCCGCTCTCTATACTGCCCTATTACTATACTGTGCTCCTCTCTATACTGCCCTATTACTATACTGTGCTCCTCTCTATACTACCCGATTACTATACTGTGCTCCTATCTGTACTGCCCTATTACTATACTGTGCTCCTCTCTATACTGCACTATTACTACACTGTGCCCCTCTCTATACTGCCCTATTACTATACTGTGCCTCTGTATATACTGCCGTATTACTATACTGTGCCCCTATCTGTACTACCCTATTACTATACTGTGCCCTTATCTATACTGCCCTATTACTATACTGTGCTCCTCTCTGTACTGCCCTATTACTATACTGTGCTCTCTCTATACTGCCCTATTACTATACTGTGCTCCTCTCTATACTGCCCTATTACTATACTGTGCCTCTTTATATACTGCCCTATTACTATACTGTGCCCTTATCTATACTGCCCTATTACTATACTGTGCCCCTATCTGTACTGCCCTGTTACTATTCTGTGCTCCTCTCTATACTGCACTATTACTATACTGTGCCCCTCTCTATACTGCACTATTACTATACTGTGTTCCTATCTGTCCTGCCCTATTACTATACTGTGCTCCTCTCTATACTACCCTATTACTATACTGTGCCCCTATCTATAATGCCCTATTACTATACTGTGCCCCTCTCTATACTACCCTATTACTATACTGTGCTCCTATCTGTACTGCCCTATTACTATACTGTGCTCCTCTCTATACTGCCCTATTACTATACTGTGCTTCTATCTATACTACCCTATTACTATACTGTGCTCCTATCTGTACTGCCCTATTACTATACTGTGCTCCTCTCTATACTGCCCTATTACTATACTGTGCCCCTCTCTATACTACCCTATTACTATACTGTGCTCCTCTCTATACTGCCCTATTACTATACTGTGCCCTTATCTATATTTCCCTATTACTATACTGTGCTCCTCTCTGTACTGCCCTATTATTATACTGTGCTCTCTCTATACTGCCCTATTACTATACTGTGCTCCTCTCTATACTGCCCTATTACTATACTGTGCCTCTGTATATACTGCCCTATTACTATACTGTGCCCCTATCTATACTGCCCTATTACTATACTGTGCTCCTCTATACTGCCCTATTACTATACTGTGCTCCTCTCTATACTGCCCTATTACTATAATGTGCTCCTCTCTATACTGCCCTATTACTATACTGTGCCTCTGTATATACTGCCCTATTACTATACTGTGCCCCTATCTATACTGCCCTATTACTATACTGTGCCCCTCTCTATACTGCCCTATTACTATACTGTGCTCCTCTCTATACTGCCCTATTACTATACTGTGCTCCTCTCTATACTGCCCTATTACTATACTGTGCTCCTCTCTATACTACCCTATTACTATACTGTGCTCCTCTCTATACTACCCGATTACTATACTGTGCTCCTCTCTATACTACCCTATTACTATACTTTGCTCCTCTCTGTACTGCCCTATTACTATATTGTGCCCCTCTCTATACTGCCCTATTACTATACTGTGCTCCTCTCTATACTGCACTATTACTACACTGTGCTCCTCTCTATACTACCCTATTACTATACTGTGCTCCTATCTATACTGCCCTATTACTATACTGTGCTCCTCTCTATACTACCCTATTACTATACTTTGCTCCTCTCTGTACTGCCCTATTACTATACTGTGTTCCTCTCTATAATGCCCTATTACTATTCTGTGCTCCTATCTATAATGCCCTATTACTATACTGTGCCGCTCTCTATACTGCCCTATTACTATACTGTGCTCCTCTCTATACTGCCCTATTACTATACTGTGCTCCTCTCTATACTACCTGATTACTATACTGTGCTCCTATCTGTACTGCCCTATTACTATACTGTGCTCCTATCTGTACTGCCCTATTACTATACTGTGCTCCTCTCTATACTGCTCTATTACTATACTGTGCCCCTATCTATACTGCCCTATTACTATACTGTTCCCCTCTCTATACTGCCCTATTACTATACTGTGCTCCTCTCTATACTGCCCTATTACTATACTGTGCCCCTATCTATACTGCCCTATTACTATACTGTGCTCCTATCTATACTGCCCTATTACTATACTGTGCCCCTATCTATACTGCCCTATTACTATACTGTGCTCCTCTCTATACTGCTCTATTACTATACTGTGCCCCTATCTATACTGCCCTATTACTATACTGTGCCCCTATCTATACTGCTCTATTACTATACTGTGCCCCTCTCTATACTGCCCTATTACTATACTGTGCTCCACTCTATACTGCCCTATTACTATACTGTGCTCTCTCTATACTGCTCTATTACTATACTGTGCCCCTCTCTATACTGCCCTATTACTATACTGTGCTCCTCTCTATACTGCCCTATTACTATACTGTGCTCCTCTCTATACTGCTCTATTACTATACTGTGCCCCTATCTATACTGCCCTATTACTATACTGTGCCCCTATCTATACTGCCCTATTACTATACTGTGCTCCTCTCTATACTGCCCTATTACTATACTGTGCTCTCTCTATACTGCTCTATTACTATACTGTGCTCCTCTCTATACTGCTCTATTACTATACTGTGCCCCTCTCTATACTGCCCTATTACTATACTGTGCTCCTCTCTATACTGCCCTATTACTATACTGTGCTCCTATCTATACTACCCTATTACTATACTGTGCTCCTATCTGTACTGCCCTATTACTATACTGTGCTCCTCTCTATAATGCCCTATTACTATACTGTGCTCCTCTCTATACTGCCCTATTACTATACTGTGCTCCTCTCTATACTACCCTATTACTATACTGTGCTCCTATCTATACTACCCTATTACTATACTGTGCTCCTATCTGTACTGCCCTATTACTATACTGTGCTCCTCTCTATAATGCCCTATTACTATACTGTGCTCCTCTCTATACTGCCCTATTACTATACTGTGCTCCTCTCTATACTACCCTATTACTATACTGTGCTCCTATCTATACTACCCTATTACTATACTGTGCCCCTCTCTATACTGCCCTATTACTATACTGTGCTCCTATCTATACTACCCTATTACTATACTGTGCTCCTCTCTATACTGCCCTATTACTATACTGTGCTCCTCTCTATACTGCCCTATTACTATACTATGCTCCTATCTGTACTGCCCTATTACTATACTGTGCTCCTATCTGTCCTGCCCTATTACTATACTGTGCTCCTCTCTATACTGCCCTATTACTATACTGTGCCCCTCTCTATACTGCCCTATTACTATACTGTGCTCCTCTCTATACTGCCCTATTACTATACTGTGCCCCTCTCTATACTGCCCTATTACTATACTGTGCTCCTCTCTATACTACCCTATTACTATACTGTGCTCCTATCTGTACTGCCCTATTACTATACTGTGCTCCTCTCTATACTGCCCTATTACTATACTGTGCCCCTCTCTATACTGCCCTATTACTATACTGTGCTCCTCTCTATAATGCCCTATTGCTATACTGTGCTCCTCTCTATAATGCCCTATTGCTATACTGTGCTCCTCTCTATACTGCCCTATTACTATACTGTGCTCCTCTCTATAATGCCCTATTACTATACTGTGCTCCTCTCTATAATGCCCTATTAATATTCTGTGCTCCTATCTATACTACCCTATTACTATACTGTGCCGCTCTCTATACTGCCCTATTACTATACTGTGCTCCTCTCTATACTGCCCTATTACTATACTGTGCTCCTCTCTATACTACCCGATTACTATACTGTGCTCCTATCTGTACTGCCCTATTACTATACTGTGCTCCTCTCTATACTGCACTATTACTACACTGTGCCCCTCTCTATACTGCCCTATTACTATACTGTGCCTCTGTATATACTGCCGTATTACTATACTGTGCCCCTATCTGTACTACCCTATTACTATACTGTGCCCTTATCTATACTGCCCTATTACTATACTGTGCTCCTCTCTGTACTGCCCTATTACTATACTGTGCTCTCTCTATACTGCCCTATTACTATACTGTGCTCCTCTCTATACTGCCCTATTACTATACTGTGCCTCTTTATATACTGCCCTATTACTATACTGTGCCCTTATCTATACTGCCCTATTACTATACTGTGCCCCTATCTGTACTGCCCTGTTACTATTCTGTGCTCCTCTCTATACTGCACTATTACTATACTGTGCCCCTCTCTATACTGCACTATTACTATACTGTGTTCCTATCTGTCCTGCCCTATTACTATACTGTGCTCCTCTCTATACTACCCTATTACTATACTGTGCCCCTATCTATAATGCCCTATTACTATACTGTGCCCCTCTCTATACTACCCTATTACTATACTGTGCTCCTATCTGTACTGCCCTATTACTATACTGTGCTCCTCTCTATACTGCCCTATTACTATACTGTGCTTCTATCTATACTACCCTATTACTATACTGTGCTCCTATCTGTACTGCCCTATTACTATACTGTGCTCCTCTCTATACTGCCCTATTACTATACTGTGCCCCTCTCTATACTACCCTATTACTATACTGTGCTCCTCTCTATACTGCCCTATTACTATACTGTGCCCTTATCTATATTTCCCTATTACTATACTGTGCTCCTCTCTGTACTGCCCTATTATTATACTGTGCTCTCTCTATACTGCCCTATTACTATACTGTGCTCCTCTCTATACTGCCCTATTACTATACTGTGCCTCTGTATATACTGCCCTATTACTATACTGTGCCCCTATCTATACTGCCCTATTACTATACTGTGCTCCTCTATACTGCCCTATTACTATACTGTGCTCCTCTCTATACTGCCCTATTACTATAATGTGCTCCTCTCTATACTGCCCTATTACTATACTGTGCCTCTGTATATACTGCCCTATTACTATACTGTGCCCCTATCTATACTGCCCTATTACTATACTGTGCCCCTCTCTATACTGCCCTATTACTATACTGTGCTCCTCTCTATACTGCCCTATTACTATACTGTGCTCCTCTCTATACTGCCCTATTACTATACTGTGCTCCTCTCTATACTACCCTATTACTATACTGTGCTCCTCTCTATACTACCCGATTACTATACTGTGCTCCTCTCTATACTACCCTATTACTATACTTTGCTCCTCTCTGTACTGCCCTATTACTATATTGTGCCCCTCTCTATACTGCCCTATTACTATACTGTGCTCCTCTCTATACTGCACTATTACTACACTGTGCTCCTCTCTATACTACCCTATTACTATACTGTGCTCCTATCTATACTGCCCTATTACTATACTGTGCTCCTCTCTATACTACCCTATTACTATACTTTGCTCCTCTCTGTACTGCCCTATTACTATACTGTGTTCCTCTCTATAATGCCCTATTACTATTCTGTGCTCCTATCTATAATGCCCTATTACTATACTGTGCCGCTCTCTATACTGCCCTATTACTATACTGTGCTCCTCTCTATACTGCCCTATTACTATACTGTGCTCCTCTCTATACTACCTGATTACTATACTGTGCTCCTATCTGTACTGCCCTATTACTATACTGTGCTCCTATCTGTACTGCCCTATTACTATACTGTGCTCCTCTCTATACTGCTCTATTACTATACTGTGCCCCTATCTATACTGCCCTATTACTATACTGTTCCCCTCTCTATACTGCCCTATTACTATACTGTGCTCCTCTCTATACTGCCCTATTACTATACTGTGCCCCTATCTATACTGCCCTATTACTATACTGTGCTCCTATCTATACTGCCCTATTACTATACTGTGCCCCTATCTATACTGCCCTATTACTATACTGTGCTCCTCTCTATACTGCTCTATTACTATACTGTGCCCCTATCTATACTGCCCTATTACTATACTGTGCCCCTATCTATACTGCTCTATTACTATACTGTGCCCCTCTCTATACTGCCCTATTACTATACTGTGCTCCACTCTATACTGCCCTATTACTATACTGTGCTCTCTCTATACTGCTCTATTACTATACTGTGCCCCTCTCTATACTGCCCTATTACTATACTGTGCTCCTCTCTATACTGCCCTATTACTATACTGTGCTCCTCTCTATACTGCTCTATTACTATACTGTGCCCCTATCTATACTGCCCTATTACTATACTGTGCCCCTATCTATACTGCCCTATTACTATACTGTGCTCCTCTCTATACTGCCCTATTACTATACTGTGCTCTCTCTATACTGCTCTATTACTATACTGTGCTCCTCTCTATACTGCTCTATTACTATACTGTGCCCCTCTCTATACTGCCCTATTACTATACTGTGCTCCTCTCTATACTGCCCTATTACTATACTGTGCTCCTATCTATACTACCCTATTACTATACTGTGCTCCTATCTGTACTGCCCTATTACTATACTGTGCTCCTCTCTATAATGCCCTATTACTATACTGTGCTCCTCTCTATACTGCCCTATTACTATACTGTGCTCCTCTCTATACTACCCTATTACTATACTGTGCTCCTATCTATACTACCCTATTACTATACTGTGCTCCTATCTGTACTGCCCTATTACTATACTGTGCTCCTCTCTATAATGCCCTATTACTATACTGTGCTCCTCTCTATACTGCCCTATTACTATACTGTGCTCCTCTCTATACTACCCTATTACTATACTGTGCTCCTATCTATACTACCCTATTACTATACTGTGCTCCTATCTATACTGCCCTATTACTATACTGTGCTCCTATCTGTACTGCCCTATTACTATACTGTGCTCTCTCTATACTGCCCTATTACTATACTGTGCTCCTCTCTATACTACCCTATTACTATACTGTGCTCCTATCTATACTGCCCTATTACTATACTGTGCACTTATCTATACTGCCCTATTACTATACTGTGCTCCTATCTGTACTGTCCTATTACTATACTGTGCTCTCTCTATTCTGCCCTATTACTATACTGTGCTCCTCTCTATACTGCCCTATTACTATACTGTGCCTCTGTATATACTGCCCTATTACTATTTTGTGCTCCTCTATACTGCCCTATTACTATACTGTGCTCCTATCTATACTGCCCTATTACTATACTGTGCTCCTCTCTATACTACCCTATTACTATACTGTGCCCTTATCTATACTGCCCTATTACTATACTGTGCTCCTATCTGTACTGCCCTATTACTATACTGTGCTCCTCTCTATACTGCACTATTACTACACTGTGCTCCTCTCTATACTGCCCTATTACTATACTGTGCCTCTGTATATACTACCCTATTACTATACTGTGCTCCTCTCTATACTGCCCTATTACTATACTGTGCTCCTCTCTATACTACCCTATTACTATACTGTGCTCCTCTCTATACTACCCGATTACTATACTGTGCTCCTCTCTATACTACCCGATTACTATACTGTGCTCCTCTCTGTACTGCCCTATTACTATATTGTGCCCCTCTCTATACTGCCCTATTACTACACTGTGCTCCTCTCTATACTGCACTATTACTACACTGTGCTCCTCTCTATACTACCCTATTACTATACTGTGCTCCTATCTATACTGCCCTATTACTATACTGTGCTCCTATCTGTACTGCCCTATTACTATACTGTGCTCCTCTCTATACTGCCCTATTACTATACTGTGCTCCTCTCTATACTACCCTATTATTATACTGTGCTCCTATCTATACTGCCCTATTACTATACTGTGCTCCTATCTGTACTGCCCTATTACTATACTGTGCTCCTATCTGTCCTGCCCTATTACTATACTGTGCTCCTCTCTATACTGCCCTATTACTATACTGTGCCCCTCTCTATACTGCCCTATTACTATACTGTGCTCCTCTCTATACTGCCCTATTACTATACTGTGCCCCTATCTGTACTGCCCTATTACTATTCTGTGCCCCTATCTATACTGCCCTATTACTATACTGTGCTCCTCTCTATACTGCCCTATTACTATACTGTGCTCCTCTCTATACTGCCCTATTACTATACTGTGCTCCTATCTATACTGCCCTATTACTATACTGTGCTCCTATCTGTACTGCCCTATTACTATACTGTGCCCCTATCTGTACTGCCCTGTTACTATTCTGTGCTCCTCTCTATACTGCACTATTACTATACTGTGCCCCTATCTGTACTGCCCTATTACTATACTGTGCCCCTCTCTATACTGCACTATTACTATACTGTGTTCCTATCTGTCCTGCCCTATTACTATACTGTGCTCCTCTCTATACTACCCTATTACTATACTGTGCCCCTATCTATAATGCCCTATTACTATACTGTGCTCCTATCTGTACTGCCCTATTACTATACTGTGCTCCTCTCTATACTACCCTATTACTATACTGTGCCCCTATCTATACTGCCCTATTACTATACTGTGCTCCTATCTATACTACCCTATTACTATACTGTGCTCCTCTCTATACTGCCCTATTGCTATACTGTGCTCCTATCTATACTGCCCTATTACTATACTGTGCTCCTATCTATACTGCCCTATTACTATACTGTGCTCCTCTCTATACTGCACTATTACTACACTGTGCTCCTCTCTATACTGCCCTATTACTATACTGTGCCTCTGTATATACTGCCGTATTACTATACTGTGCCCCTATCTGTACTACCCTATTACTATACTGTGCCCTTATCTATACTGCCCTATTACTATACTGTGCTCCTCTCTGTACTGCCCTATTACTATACTGTGCTCTCTGTATACTGCCCTATTACTATACTGTGCTCCTCTCTATACTGCCCTATTACTATACTGTGCCTCTGTATATACTGCCCTATTACTATATTGTGCCCTTATCTATACTGCCCTATTACTATACTGTGCCCCTCTCTTTACTGCCCTATTACTATACTGTGCTCCTCTCTATACTACCCTATTACTATACTGTGCTCCTATCTATACTACCCTATTACTATACTGTGCTCCTCTCTATACTGCCCTATTACTATACTGTGCTCCTATCTGTACTGCCCTATTACTATACTGTGCTCCTATCTATACTACCCTATTACTATACTGTGCTCCTCTCTATACTGCCCTATTACTATACTGTGCTCCTATCTGTACTGCCCTATTACCATACTGTGCTCCTATCTGTCCTGCCCTATTACTGTACTGTGCTCCTCTCTATACTGCCCCATTACTATACTGTGCCCCTCTCTATACTGCCCTATTACTATACTGTGCTCCTCTCTATACTGCCCTATTACTATACTGTGCTCCTATCTATACTGCCCTATTACTATACTGTGCTCCTATCTGTACTGCCCTATTACTATACTGTGCTCCTATCTGTCCTGCCCTATTACTATACTGTGCTCCTCTCTATACTGCCCTATTACTATACTGTGCCCCTCTCTATACTGCCCTATTACTATACTGTGCTCCTCTCTATACTGCCCTATTACTATACTGTGCCCCTATCTGTACTGCCCTATTACTATTCTGTGCCCCTCTCTATACTGCCCTATTACTATACTGTGCTCCTCTCTATACTGCACTATTACTACACTGTGCTCCTCTCTATACTGCCCTATTACTATTCTGTGCTCCTCTCTATACTGCCCTATTACTATACTGTGCTCCTCTCTATACTGCCCTATTACTATACTGTGCTCCTCTCTATACTGCCCTATTACTATACTGTGCCTCTGTATATACTGCCGTATTACTATACTGTGCCCCTATCTGTACTACTCTATTACTATACTGTGCCCTTATCTATACTACCCTATTACTATACTGTGCTCCTCTCTATACTGCCCTATTACTATATTGTGCTCCTCTCTATACTGCCCTATTACTATACTGTGCTCCTCTCTATACTGCCCTATTACTATACTGTGCTCCTCTCTATACTGCCCTATTACTATACTGTGCTCCTCTCTATACTGCCCTATTACTATACTGTGATCCTATCTATACTGCCCTATTACTATACTGTGCTCCTATCTATACTGCCCTATTACTATACTGTGCTCCTCTCTATACTACCCTATTACTATACTGTGCTCCTCTCTATACTGCCCTATTACTATACTGTGTTCCTATCTATACTGCCCTATTACTATACTGTGCTCCTCTCTATACTGCCCTATTACTATACTGTGCTCCTATCTATACTGCCCTATTACTATACTGTGCTCCTCTCTATACTACCCTATTACTATACTGTGCTCCTCTCTATACTGCCCTATTACTATACTGTGTTCCTATCTATACTGCCCTATTACTATACTGTGCTCCTCTCTATACTGCCCTATTACTATACTGTGCTCCTCTCTATACTACCCTATTACTATACTGTGCTTCTCTCTATACTGCCCTATTACTATACTGTGCTCCTCTCTATACTGCCCTATTACTATACTGTGCCCCTCTCTATACTGCCATATTACTATACTGTGCTCCTATCTATACTGCCCTATTACTATTCTGTGCTCCTCTATACTGCCCTATTACTATACTGTGCTCCTCTCTGTAGTGCCCTATTACTATACTGTGCCGCTCTCTATACTGCCCTATTACTATACTGTGCTCCTCTCTATACTGCCCTATTACTATACTGTGCCCCTCTCTATACTGCCCTATTACTATACTGTGCTCCTATCTATACTGCCCTATTACTATACTGTGCCCCTCTCTATACTGCCCTATTACTATACTGTGCTCCTCTCTATACTGCCCTATTACTATACTGTGCCCCTCTCTATACTGCCCTATTACTATACTGTGCTCCTCTCTATACTGCCCTATTACTATACTGTGCCCCTCTCTATACTGCCCTATTACTATACTGTGCTCCTCTCTATACTGCCCTATTACTATATTGTGCTCCTCTCTATACTGCCCTATTACTATACTGTGCTCCTCTCTATACTACCCTATTACTATACTGTGCTCCTATCTATACTGCCCTATTACTATTCTGTGCTCCTATCTATACTACCCTATTACTATACTGTGCTCCTATCTATACTACCCTATTACTATACTGTGCTCCTATCTATACTGCCCTATTACTATACTGTGCTCCTCTCTGTACTACCCTATTACTATACTGTGCCGCTCTCTATACTGCCCTATTACTATACTGTGCTCCTCTCTGTACTACCCTATTACTATACTGTGCTCCTATCTATACTGCCCTATTACTATACTGTGCCGCTCTCTGTACTGCCCTATTACTATACTGTGCCGCTCTCTATACTGCCCTATTACTATACTGTGCTCCTCTCTATACTGCCCTATTACTATACTGTGCTCCTCTCTATACTGCCCTATTACTATACTGTGCTCCTCTCTATACTGCCCTATTACTATACTGTGCTCCTATCTATACTGCCCTATTACTATACTGTGCTCCTATCTATACTGCCCTATTACTATACTGTGCCGCTCTCTATACTGCCCTATTACTATACTGTGCCGCTCTCTATACTGCTCTATTACTATACTGTGCTCCTATCTATACTGCCCTATTACTATACTGTGCTCCTCTCTATACTGCCCTATTACTATACTGTGCTCCTATCTATACTGCCCTATTACTATACTGTGCTCCTATCTGTACTGTCCTATTACTATACTGTGCTCCTCTCTATACTGCTCTATTACTATACTGTGCTCCTATCTATACTGCCCTATTACTATACTGTGCTCCTCTCTATACTGCCCTATTACTATACTGTGCTCCTATCTATACTGCCCTATTACTATACTGTGCTCCTATCTGTACTGTCCTATTACTATACTGTGCTCCTCTCTATACTGCTCTATTACTATACTGTGCTCCTATCTATACTGCCCTATTACTATACTGTGCTCCTCTCTATACTGCCCTATTACTATACTGTGCTCCTCTCTATACTGCCCTATTACTATACTGTGCTCCTATCTATACTGCCCTATTACTATACTGTGCCCCTCTCTATACTGCCCTATTACTATACTGTGCTCCTATCTATACTGCCCTATTACTATACTGTGCCGCTCTCTATACTGCCCTATTACTATACTGTGCTCCTCTCTATACTGCCCTATTACTATACTGTGCTCCTATCTATACTGCCCTATTACTATACTGTGCTCCTCTCTGTACTGCCCTATTACTATACTGTGCTTCTCTCTATACTGCCCTATTACTATACTGTGCTCCTATCTATACTGCCCTATTACTATACTGTGCTCCTCTCTATACTGCCCTATTACTATACTGTGCTCCTCTCTGTACTGCCCTATTACTATACTGTGCCCCTCTCTGTACTGCCCTATTACTATACTGTGCTCCTCTCTATACTGCCCTATTACTATACTGTGCTCCTCTCTATACTGCCCTATTACTATACTGTGCTCCTCTCTATACTGCCCTATTACTATACTGTGCTCCTATCTATACTGCCCTATTACTATACTGTGCTCCTCTCTATACTGCCCTATTACTATACTGTGCTCCTATCTATACTGCCCTATTACTATACTGTGCCCCTCTCTATACTGTCCTACATTCTGCATACAGTACATGGATGTGTATGGTGTGTAGACCTAATAACCTATATTATAGGGCCCTGGTGATCATGTTGTGCTCCCACCGCACCCCTCCTGTCTGATCTTTGCCGCCTTGTCTTGTATTACTGGACTTATTGTTGATAACGTTACAGTAGTCCACACAATAAAGGGTTAATCCCCTATAGCTCCCATTATACAGCCCAGAGTCGTAGTGAAATGGCGATGTGGGCGGAGCCTAGGAGATCCTGCGTATCGGCCAATCGTCATTGTCTGAACACTTGTGGCCTTGCTCCTGTCCAGCTGCGTGCCAGGTGTAAGTAATGGAGGCCCAGGGTGCCACATGGCAAGCAGTGTGATCAGACTGGAAAGCAGCCGTGCGGGAGGCCCAAACCTTGTCCCATGTCCCCGTATCTCCGCTCCACTGCTATGGCAGGTGACTATGGCTGCTCCGTCCGCCTGAGGGAGATAAGAACAAAAGCAGAAGTCCTCAGACAAAGGGGAGGAGCCTCTAAATGTGAATCGGCTGAGTGGATGAGACCTTATGGCCGTGGCAACCTTAGGGGTTTGTCTGTATGGCAGATGTCTTGTCCCAGTGAGGATATTGAGTTGGCTTCTGGTACGTCCCGATGGTGGAGAGGAACAGCTGCATTACACAATGTCCCGGCCGCTCCCCTCCTCCACCCCGCAGGTCTCTGCTGGCTCCGAGGTGAAGCTTCTGTTGGGTGTCGGAGATCTGCTGTCACCCATATCAGGCGTGCTGGGCTATTTATATGACTGGAGAGTCTCAGGTGCACCCTGCAGGGGGCGCTGACACCCACACAGTGCTTGTGAGTAAGATGAGGAGCGTGTCCCAGGGCGTCAGTGCAGCCGTGTCCGGAGGGCGAGTGCAGTGCCCGACACTTTCTCCTTCTCATTTCCTTGGATTTTTGCATACTTACGACCTTTCCGCGCCATAAGACCGCACCATGATGAAACGCAGGAGAGAGAGACTTGGAGCGCCAAATCTAAGACTCCAGTAAGCGCACCGCGGGTTATGGGGCTGGGGGTGCCCTTGCTCACATTCTTGCCCCTTTGGGGTGGGTGGGGGGGGGGGTTGAGGTCCATTTGTTATATCTCCTGGCTAGTTTCTATTGGTCCGTCATACACTGGGCGGGGGTGGCCATATTGCAGTGTCCAGATATGGCGCGCGTGTGCTCTGGAGTTCCACTTTATCCCTTAGAGACACTTGTTATCATACGTTGACTATGACGTGTAGACGTTTGGTACTAGAGGACTCTCCCCTTATGGGAGAATGTAGACCCCCGTATCTAGTCCTGCAGGGCTGACCCCGATCCTCCATTGTCTTCTAATAATGCCTTTCTGTGGTGTCCTGTCAGAATCTTCTGTCCGCTGCATTCCCACAGCCGAGGGGGGGACGGGCAGCGCTGCGTTACATCTCCGTCCTCCGCACCGACCCTCCAGCATCTGAAGGTGCCGTACAGTGCCGACTGTGCTCTCGATGTCGCTCCTTATTTCACCTGCTCACCCATGCAGAGTACACCCAGCAGTCCGCTACAATGGAGGTAAGGGTGTGAGTGACAATGCTGCGGGGTCCGCGTGTTCCTGTAGGGCTCCCTTAGTCCCGGGGGGGGGGACAGAGGAGGAGGAGGAGGCCGGTGCAGGACAGAGGAGGAGGCCGGTGCAGGACATAGGAGGAGGCCGGTGCAGGACAGAGGAGGAGGAGGAGGCCGGTGCTGGACAGAGGAGGAGGAGGAGGCCGGTGCAGGACAGAGGAGGAGGCCGGTGCAGGACATAGGAGGAGGAGGAGGCCGGTGCTGGACAGAGGAGGAGGAGGAGGCCGGTGCAGGACAGAGGAGGAGGCCGGTGCAGGACATAGGAGGAGGCCGGTGCAGGACAGAGGAGGAGGAGGAGGCCGGTGCTGGACAGAGGAGGAGGAGGAGGCCGGTGCAGGACAGAGGAGGAGGCCGGTGCAGGACATAGGAGGAGGAGGAGGCCGGTGCTGGACAGAGGAGGAGGAGGAGGCCGGTGCAGGACAGAGGAGGAGGCCGGTGCAGGACATAGGAGGAGGCCGGTGCAGGACAGAGGACGACACTTCCAGAACTTTTATATTCTGGGGATCTATCTGCCCTACTGCTGCAGTGACCAGCGCTGAGGATTGTTACCCAGCTTTCCCAGTCTTCTGATTACAGCTCTCTGCTGCGTGTCCTCTGGATTATCGGCTTCTAGCAGGCCTGATGTGTGAATATAATCTGAGATGAAAGTGTCTGCAGAGCGTCTCTCCTTCTTATTATGTAGAAGATTAATTAGGGGATATTCACACATCACAGATTTGTAGCAGGAATGTCTGAGAGTGAATGGGCCTGTCTGCGGGACGTCAGTGGAGATGTCGCTGCTGCTCTGGTCAGGACTAGAGTCACGGGGACGGCATTGACAGGAGGAGCTTCCATCTCCTGAATCCTTGGTGTCGTCTGTATGTTCCTGGGATATTGGGGTAGCGTTGGTCACAGTCTGGCTGATGGGTTTTCTCACCTTGGAGTTGTAGTCGGCCAGTAGCTGCTGTGACTGATCTGGCTACTTACTGGGCTAGTAACGAGCTATAAGCAATACAGCCACTGGCGGAGTCAGACGGTGATAGCCCCCGGTCACACTTCTTATTGTTTGTCCTGTTCGTTCTGCACTCCTATTAAAACATCAGGTAGTCAATTGATGGCTGTGGGGGTCTCGGGGCTCCCTCTGGCAGGGGGGTCTCTGGTTCATCTCTGGCAGGGGGGGGGGGGGGGGGTCCTCGGGGTTGTCTCTGGTGGGGGGAGGGGGGGCTTGGGGGTTGTCTCTGGCAGGGGGGGGTCTCGGCGGGGGGGTTGTCTCAGGCAGGGGGGTCTCTGGTTCGTCTCTGGCAGTGGCAGGGGGTCTCTGGTTTGTCTCTGGCGGGGGGGGGGGGGGGGTCCTCGGGGTTGTCTCTGGCGGGGGGAGGGGGGGTCCTCGGGGTTGTCTCTGGCGGGGGGAGGGGGGTCCTCGGGGTTGTCTCTGGCGGGGGGTCCTCGGGGTTGTCTCTGGCGGGGGGGTCCTCGGGGTTGTCTCTGGCGGGGGGGTCCTCGGGGTTGTCTCTGGCGGGGGGAGGGGGGGTCCTCGGGGTTGTCTCTGGCGGGGGGAGGGGGGGTCCTCGGGGTTGTCTCTGGCGGGGGGAGGGGGGGTCCTCGGGGTTGTCTCTGGCGGGGGGAGGGGGGGTCCTCGGGGTTGTCTCTGGCGGGGGGGGGGGGGTCCTCGGGGTTGTCTCTGGCGGGGGGGGGGGGGGTCCTCGGGGTTGTCTCTGGCGGGGGGAGGGGGGGTCCTCGGGGTTGTCTCTGGCGGGGGGGGGGGGGGGGTCCTCGGGGTTGTCTCTGGCGGGGGGAGGGGGGGTCCTCGGGGTTGTCTCTGGCGGGGGGAGGGGGGGTCCTCGGGGTTGTCTCTGGCGGGGGGAGGGGGGGTCCTCGGGGTTGTCTCTGGCGGGGGGGAGGGGGGGTCCTCGGGGTTGTCTCTGGCGGGGGGGAGGGGGGGTCCTCGGGGTTGTCTCTGGCGGGGGGGGGGAGGGGGGGTCCTCGGGGTTGTCTCTGGCAGTGGTGGTGGGGTCTCGGGTTCGTCTCTGGCAGGGGGAGTTTCAGGGTTGTCTGTGGCGGGGGGGGGGGCTTGGGGGTTGTCTCTGGCAGGGGGGTTTCGGCGGGGGGGGTTGTCTCTGGCAGGGGGGGTCTCTGGTTCATCTCTGGCAGGGGGGGGGGGTCCTCGGGGTTGTCTCTGGCAGGGGGGGGTCTCGGGGTTGCCTCTGGCAGGGGCTGCGGTTTCCCTATAGTGTTACTGGATTACGGCCTCCCTCTTGGGCTCCAATTACTGTGTCCCGGTGTCACATTGAGCAGCAGCAGGAGACGCCCCCCCCCCACTACAGCCCCAGAGATTAACCCCATCATGGCAGGAGAGGATTAGAGTAGACGTCACTTCATCCTCACAAGATGCTGCTCCTCATGGCTGCACAATGAGTCCTCCTCCCCGTCTGTACAGTCTCCGGGGGCTGATGTGGGCTCAGCCGCTCGGGAGGACTCCGCTGGATCATGTCGGACTCTTCTTGGACTGTTCTGTCCAATTTCTCTCTCCTGGAGACGGAGATGCTGAGCAGATGGAAGAGGTAAAGGCTGAGATGAGCGCTGCTCTGGCTCTGTACTTCTGCTGCTCTTGTCTTTGCACTGTTCTTGCGGCTGGTACTTTTTGGCTACGATGGGGTGAGGTGCGCCCAGCCGGTGATGGACATGTGAGGTATTGTGGACGCCTTCTCAGAACTGTGGCCAGGAGATAATCTGTGGCCACCTGAGCCCGGGCTCGTCCTGCTGTGTGGTGGGAGAGGCAGGTAATGCGCGGTGCGGACAGCAGACACATTGTATATGGTGTATCCTCCATACTGACCCCATGTGACCCCTTACCCCTGACACTGCTACATTGTATATAGTGTATATATAGTATATCCTCCATATTGACCCCATGTGACCCCTTACCCAGACACTGCTACATTGTATATAGTGTATATATAGTATATCCTCCATATTGACCCCATGTGACCCCCCTTACTCCGACACTGCTACATTGTATATAGTGTGTGTGATATATCCTCCATACTGCCCCCGACACTGCTACATTGTATATAGTGTATATATAGTATATCCTCCATATTGACCCCATGTGACCCCTTACCCCGACACTGCTACATTGTATATAGTGTGTGTGATATATCCTCCATACTGCCCCCGACACTGCTACATTGTATATAGTGTATATATAGTATATCCTCCATATTGACCCCATGTGACCCCTTACCCAGACACTGCTACATTGTATATAGTGTATATATAGTATATCCTCCATATTGACCCCATGTGACCCCTTACCCCGACACTGCTACATTGTATATAGTGTATATATAGTATATCCTCCATATTGACCCCATGTGACCCCTTACCCAGACACTGCTACATTGTATATAGTGTGTGTATATAACATGGGGGAACAATTTGTAACACAAATTCTGTTGTTTGATTTTTGAGCTGTTCTATAGTTATTAGGCATACTGGTCGCCGGTTAGTGGTTGCCAATTAGTGGTTGCCAGTTGCCGGTTATTGGTTGCCGGTTAGTGGTGGCCAGTTATTGGTTGCCAGTTATTGGTTGCTGGTTATTGGTGGGCAGTTGCTTGTTGCTGGTTTCACAACTGTAGTTGGTTTTCTTTTACCACGTCAAGTTTTTTTCTCTACGCCTTACCAGCTATAAGTGAATATTTATAGCGTAACACTGCGGCTCACAACTAAGCTGCCTTTAAGAGGAAGAAAGGGGAGTCAATCCCTTTAACCATCCATTGAGGTCCATCGTGTTCTTTGCTCCCTGGGCTTACACCCTGCTGGTCTCCAGTGTGCCCAGACTTTGGCACCTCTGCCATCCCCATGAACTCTGAGCACCTGATGGAATATGGCGCCATCCTGCTACCCTGAAAATTGGTGCAAGCTTTCAGGGTTGTGAAAGGAGTGAAACCCGGGCAAACATGCCGCTACTTCATATACAACCCCTGGCAAAAATTCTGGAATCTCCAGTCCCCGAGGAGGTTCCTTCAGTTGTTTAATTTTGTAGGACAAAAGCAGATCACAGCCACGGAAAAAACTAAAGGCCTTTCATATGGGAACACAAAGTCAGGAAAAACAAGCCCAATCCCCCTCCAGCACATGACTAGGACTTTGCTGCACCTCCTCTGGCTTTTCTAGCTGTTCGCAGTCTCTGAGGCAGTGACTACATGAGTGTTACACAGTCTCTCCATCAGTCTGGCTCCGCCTTCTCTCATTGCTGTTGCCGGATCCGCTTTGCAGGTCGGAGCCTTGTCCTGGACCATTTTCTGTCACTTCCACCACAGATTTCCCATTGGATTGAGCTCCGGACTGTTTGCAGGCCATGGCATTGACCTTAGGTGTCTTTCTTCAAGGAATGTTCTCACACTTGTTGCTCTAAGGTAAGATGCGTTATCATCCTGAAAGATGATGTCATCCTCCCCAAACATCCTTTCCATAGATGGGGTAAGAGAAGTGTCCACCATGTCACTGTAACCCCTGACAGCCGTCTCCCCGGTGCCGGTACCGGACAGGCAGCCCCAGATCAGCAATGACCGGGGACATTTACAGGTTTCCTTCAGACAGTCGTCTGCATAAATCCCATTGGAAGAACCAAACAAACGTTCCGGCATCATCACCTGGCCCAATGCAGATTCCAGACTCACCACTGAATATGACTTTCCTCCTCAGTCCACCATTGCCTCTCCTCAGCCCAGTTTAACCTTGTGTTTTTTGGTTCCGGTGTTAGTGTCGCTTTCTGTATGTAAATCCCATCTTTGCAGAGTCCTGTGTATCACTCATGTAGTCACTGCCTCAGAGACTGCGAGCAGCTAGAAAAGCCAGAGGAGGTGCAGCAAAGTCCTAGTCATGTGCTGGAGGGGATTGGGTTTGTTTTTCCTGACTCCATCATTTATTCCCGGTGCTTGTTCTATAAACCTCACTCTTACCGGCGACCACAAGTATTCTTCTGGATTTCTTTGTGTTCCCATATGAAAGGCCTTTAGTTTTTTCCGTGGCTGTGATATGCTTTTGTCCTACAAAATTAAGCAACTGAAGGAACCTCCTCGGGGACTGGAGATTCCAGAATTTTTGCCAGGGGTTGTAGTAGGAGAAGTGGCGAACCAAGCAGGCACATGACGGGGAAGCCATTGGGGCTTGTTTAATGTCTATAGAAGTCGACACTTTTCTGCCTACATTTTTGCCAAAAGTTCCAGTGCTCGACATTCAGGCGAGAGAAAGAACAGAAAACTAACGCTGACAGATGTGCCACAGGATGGGCGGGGGGGGGGGGGGGGAACAAATGTACCCCAGGATGGGCCTGGGGGGGTGACAGATGTGCCCCAGGATGGGCCGGGGGGGGGGGACAAATTACCCCAGGATGGGCCTGGGGGGGTGACAGATGTGCCCCAGGATGGGCCGGGGGGGGGGAGGGAACAAATGTACCCCAGGATGGGCCTGGGGGGGTGACAGATGTGCCCCAGGATGGGCCTGGGGGGGGAAACAAATGTGCCCCAGGATCGGGGGGGGGGGGGGGGGCCTGTGTGTGTTTGTGTCTGCGTTTGTGCTTGTGTGACGGAAGGAGCATGGTTGGGAGTAGAACAAGTGGACAATGCCGTACCTTGTTTGATTCAGGTGACAGTCCTTTGGTGCCCGGCCATGTGTGTTAAGTTCTCGCATGTTGTCGCTCTTACGGTGGTTTTTGTTGCGATCTTTGCACAGGGGGCAGGACTGTCACGGCCGCAGTCTCCGTGGGGTCTTGCCTTTTTGTTTCTTCCTTGTGCCGCTGTGCAGTCATGTGACCGGGGTGTTGCGGCGCGGCAGCTGCTTGTTGGCGCTCGTCTCTTTCTGGATCTAATTATTGCTCTCGCCTGGTTTTGTTTTCCGCTTTTCAGATTCTCATCATCTCTAAATGACTGTAATTAGAGTGTCGGCGTTGGGATGTGGCTGACCGCGCAGCTGCCGCTTTTGTGAGCGCAGACTCCAGACCCCTCGTCCTCAATGAGTCTCCGCTTCATGAAAATAACTTCTCTTTCACAAAATTATGGAAATGGAGAGAACGGCAGCAAAGAGGAATGGGGGGTGGGGGCGTGACGGAGCAGCCGCCTGCACATAGTAGAGTACACCCCTGTATATACAGCCGCCTGCACATAGTAGAATACACCTCTGTATATACAGCCGCCTGCATGTAGTAGAGTACACCCTGTATATACAGCCGCCTGCACGTAGTAGAGTACACCCTGTATATACAGCCGCCTGCACATAGTAGAGTACACCCCTGTGTGTACAGCCGCCTGCACATAGTAGAGTACACCCTGTATATACAGCCGCCTGCACATAGTAGAGTACACCCCTGTGTGTACAGCCGCCTGCACATAGTAGAGTACACCCTGTATATACAGCCGCCTGCACATAGTAGAGTACACCCCTGTGTGTACAGCCGCCTGCACATAGTAGAGTACACCCTGTATATACAGCCGCCTGCACATAGTAGAGTACACCCCTGTGTGTACAGCCGCCTGCACATAGTAGAGTACACCCTGTATATACAGCCGCCTGCACATAGTAGAGTACACCCCTGTATTTACAGCCGCCTGCACATAGTAGAGTACACCCTGTATATACAGCCGCCTGCACATAGTAGAGTACACCCTGTATATACAGCCGCCTGCACATAGTAGAGTACACCCTGTATATACAGCCGCCTGCACATAGTAGAGTACACCCCTGTATATACAGCCGCCTGCACATAGTAGAGTACACCCCTGTATATACAGCCGCCTGCACGTAGTAGAGTACACCCTGTATATACAGCCGCCTGCACATTGTAGAGTACACCCTGTATATACAGCCGCCTGCACATAGTAGAGTACACCCCTGTGTGTACAGCCGCCTGCACATAGTAGAGTACACCCCTGTGTGTACAGCCGCCTGCACATAGTAGAGTACACCCTGTATATACAGCCGCCTGCACATAGTAGAGTACACCCTGTATATACAGCCGCCTGCACATAGTAGAGTACACCCTGTATATACAGCCGCCTGCACATAGTAGAGTACACCCCTGTGTGTACAGCCGCCTGCACATAGTAGAGTACACCCCTGTATTTACAGCCGCCTGCACATAGTAGAGTACACCCTGTATATACAGCCGCCTGCACATAGTAGAGTACACCCTGTATATACAGCCGCCTGCACATAGTAGAGTACACCCTGTATATACAGCCGCCTGCACATAGTAGAGTACACCCTGTATATACAGCCGCCTGCACGTAGTAGAGTACACCCTGTATATACAGCCGCCTGCACATAGTAGAGTACACCCTGTATATACAGCCGCCTGCACATAGTAGAGTACACCCTGTATATACAGCCGCCTGCACATAGTAGAGTACACCCTGTATATACAGCCGCCTGCACATAGTAGAGTACACCCCTGTATATACAGCCGCCTGCACGTAGTAGAGTACACCCTGTATATACAGCCGCCTGCACATTGTAGAGTGGGTCGCTCGCCGCTCTCTTCCATCTTGCGTGTATTTGCGTGTTCTCCACATATCAGGTCTATAAGGTGAAGCTGTACAGTAGTGACCGGCGCTCACCGCTCTAGTAACTGTGCCATCTTCTTCTCAGCTGCCGCAGCAGTAATCGCAAGAGTCTGATTGTAGCTTCCAGCACATCCCCAACGCTGCCCCGACCGCACTCCCCACTCCATGGACACACAGGTAACAGCCCATTTTATCCGCTGGGGAGAGGGGTCTCTGGGGGAAGAGAAGAGCTGCTGTGGGGACAGAGGGGGTCTGGGGGTGAGCAGATAGCCTGGTAGGTGGGGGGCACTAGGTCAGTCTGGACAGTAATGCATTGTGGGCCAGGGTCTCTTGTGTCTCCACTGGTGTCCTACATCCGGCCCCACCATCTATATGTGCAGCTCCATCCATAAGGTCACCCCATACCTGTATACTGGGAGGAACTGCTCAATGAGGTGCAAGATGAAGATGATCTGCAGAGCTCCAGAAACGGGGGTGAGGGTCCCTGTGAGACCCCCGACTCCTCTGTGTGCAGTCTGATAATTCTAAGCTGTGGATCAGTTTCTTGCCCTATTTCCTCATAAGTCTTAATATGAAAATCTCCTTAATATGTAAATCTTGAGACGATGGCGACGCCTGCAGAGGAGTCCGTGTCTGTGCCCACAATCTGCTGACTGCCTAATTCCAGAGATTTACCTGTCACCAGTATAAGACAAGATGGCGTGTGAGCGGCAGAGGCGCTGGAGCGCTCCTGTATATGTAAGGCCAGAGCATCTGTGATGTCATCTGAGCTCCCACAGTGTACTGCTCTCAGTGTGACTAGAGGATAATCCCAGGAAATGGAAATCCATTGCAGAATTGGAGGCTGGGGTCATACGATGCATTGCAGAATAGGGGGGAGGGGTCACGTGATCAGTTGCAGAATTGAGCGGGTGGGGGGTGCATATGATCCATTGCAGAATTGGAGGTTGGGGTCATACGATGCATTGCAGAATAGAGGGGAGGGGGGGTGCACGTGATTCATTGTACAGTATTAAGAGTGAGTGAGAGAGACCATTGCAGAATTAGTGGGGGGAGACATATATTCCTCAACAGCTGCAGCTACTCACAGCACGTTCTATTTCCACAGGCAACAGCCCTTTGGATTCTCCCCGCAACTTTTCCCCTAATGCTGCTGCGCACTTTTCCTTTGTACCTGCTCGGAGGTGAGTACCAGCTGTACGGTCACATGGAGGCCCCCAGAAGCAGTTGAGGAGGAGGAGGCTGCAGGAATGGGATGTACTGGGGAGGAGGAGGAGGAGGCTGCAGGATGAGGATGTACTGGGGGAGGAGGAGGAGGCTGTAGGATGGGGATGTACTGGGGTAGGAGGCTGCAGGATTGGGATGTACTGGGGAGGAGGAGGAGTCTTCAGGATGGGGATGTATTGGGGAGGAGGCTGCAGGATGGGGATGTACTGGGGAGGAGGAGGAGTCTTCAGGATGGGGATGTACTGGGGAGGAGGAGGAGTCTTCAGGATGGGGATGTATTGGGGAGGAGGCTGCAGGATGGGGATGTACTGGGGAGGAGGAGGAGGCTGCAGGATGGGGATGTACTGGGGAGGAGGAGGAGTCTGCAGGATGGGGATGTACTGGGGAGGAGGAGGAGGCTGCAGGATGGGGATGTACTGGGGAGGAGGAGGAGTCTTCAGGATGGGGATGTATTGGGGAGGAGGAGGAGGCTGCAGGATGGGGATGTACTGGGGAGGAGGAGGAGGCTGCAGGATGGGGATGTACTGGGGAGGAGGAGGAGGCTTCAGGATGGGGATGTATTGGGGAGGAGGCTGCAGGATGGGGATGTACTGGAGGAGGCGGCTGTAGGATGGGGATGTACTGGGGAGGAGGAGGAGGCTTCAGGATGGGGATGTATTGGGGAGGAGGCTGCAGGATGGGGATGTACTGGAGGAGGCGGCTGTAGGATGGGGATGTACTGGGGAGGAGGAGGAGGCTGCAGGATGGGGATGTACTGGGGAGGAGGAGGAGGCTTCAGGATGGGGATGTATTGGGGAGGAGGCTGCAGGATGGGTATGTACTGGGGAGGAGGCTGCAGGATGGGTATGTACTGGGGAGGAGGAGGAGGCTGCAGGATGGGGATGTACTGGGGAGGAGTAGGAGGCTGCAGGATGGGGATGTACTGGGGAGGAGGAGGAGGCTGCAGGATGGGGATGTACTGGGGAGGAGGAGGAGGCTGTAGGATGGGGATGTACTGGGGAGGAGGCTGCAGGATGGGGATGTACTGGGGAGGAGGAGGAGGCTGCAGGATGGGTATGTACTGGGGAGGAGGAGGAGGCTGCAGGATGGGGATGTCTTGGGGAGGAGGAGGAGGCTGCAGGATGGGGATGTACTGGGGAGGAGGAGGAGGCTTCAGGATGGGGATGTACTGGGGAGGAGGAGGAGGCTTCAGGATGGGGATGTATTGGGGAGGAGCCTGCAGGATGGGTATGTACTGGGGAGGAGGAGGAGGCTGCAGGATGGGTATGTACTGGGGAGGAGGAGGAGGCTGCAGGATGGGGATGTACTGGGGAGGGGGAGGAGGAGGAGGAGGCTGCAGGATGGGGATGTACTGGGGAGGAGGAGGCTGCGGGATGGGGATGTACTGGGGAGGAGGAGGAGGCTGCGGGATGGGGATGTACTGGGGAGGAGGAGGAGGCTGCGGGATGGGGATGTACTGGGGAGGAGGAGGAGGCTGCAGGATGGGGATGTATTGGGGAGGAGGCTGCAGGATGGGGATGTACTGGGGAGGAGGAGGAGGCTGCAGGATGGGGATGTACTGGGGAGGAGGAGGAGGCTGCAGGATGGGGATGTACTGGGGAGGAGGAGGAGGCGGCTTCAGGATGGGGATGTATTGGGGAGGAGGCTGCAGGATGGGGATGTACTGGAGGAGGCGGCTGTAGGATGGGGATGTACTGGGGAGGGGGAGGAGGCTGCAGGATGGGGATGTACTGGGGAGGAGGAGGAGGCTTCAGGATGGGGATGTATTGGGGAGGAGGCTGCAGGATGGGTATGTACTGGGGAGGAAGAGGAGGCTGCAGGATGGGTATGTACTGGGGAGGAGGAGGAGGCTGCAGGATGGGGATGTACTGGGGAGGAGTAGGAGGCTGCAGGATGGGGATGTACTGGGGAGGAGGAGGAGGCTGTAGGATGGGGATGTACTGGGGAGGAGGCTGCAGGATGGGGATGTACTGGGGAGGAGGAGGAGGCTGCAGGATGGGGATGTACTGGGGAGGAGGAGGAGGCTGCAGGATGGGGATGTACTGGGGAGGAGGAGGAGGCTTCAGGATGGGGATGTATTGGGGAGGAGCCTGCAGGATGGGTATGTACTGGGGAGGAGGAGGAGGCTGCAGGATGGGTATGTACTGGGGAGGAGGAGGAGGAGGCTGCAGGATGGGGATGTACTGGGGAGGAGGAGGAGGAGGCTGCAGGATGGGGGATGTACTGGGGAGGAGGAGGAGGAGGCTGCAGGATGGGGATGTACTGGGGAGGAGGAGGAGGCTGCAGGATGGGGATGTACTGGGGAGGAGGAGGAGGCTGCAGGATGGGGATGTACTGGGGATTGTGTATATTGTAAGTGCAGTTCTTTGTGCTCTCACTAGGTGGCAGTTCCCATCTCCTTACCTCTGTGTGTAGTGTCACCCCCTTCAGGAGCTTCTGTTGTAGTCATGTGAACGCTTTATCTGCTGACCTCAGTAGTGATCCTTGTCCCTTGTGCTTATGTTCTGTGCCGTGTGATGTATGTGCCCTGCTAATACTGCGCCCTCTGGTAACACTTCCTGGCATCTTGGGCTGAAATCCTGTAGTAATCTCATAGATTGTAAGCTCTTGTGAGCAGGGCCCTCAGTCCCATTGTGTGAAATGACGTTCTTTGTTATCTATCCATCTGTATTTGAACCCTACAAATTGTACAGCGCTGCGGAATATGCTGGCGCTATAGAAATAACATTTATTATTATTATTAGTAATCTGAGCTGATGCCGGATCATCAGATAAATACATATATGTGACTCTCTATGGTCATGGGGGGGGGGTAGGTGTAGGACTGCAGGGGGCCAATGACTACACCTCAGTGTCACATTGAGCCAATAACCTGCCAGGCACATGTACAGTAACAGTAGAGGTCAGGGGTCAGTGAAATCTTACCTTTGCTTTCCTAATGAGGAATGTGAGTGCAGCGCCCCTGGTGGTACTGCGAGCCTTCTACACAGTCTTCTCCACTAATTCGTAACCTTTGTTTCAGGACGGATGGACGCCGCTGGTCGCTGGCATCGCTGCCGTCATCTGGATATGGAACCAACACTCCCAGCTCTACGGTCTCAGTAAGTGTGAGTGGCCATCTATCCTACAAGTCGTCTTCTGGTGTGAGCCGGCCCCATGTCCAGCCCCGGTCAGACCTCTGCAGCTCCTGTTTGGGCTCTATGCACACATTGGAGCCACACGCTCCAGTCATTGTTGTCACTATATGTTTCCAGTCTTTCCTTGCTGCACATGGCGTCTCCTGAGGTCCCTGGTAACCCCTCGGTGTCCCTGATGTCTCACAGACTTAGTAGTTTTCTTGTGTGTTTTCTGCAGTCTTCCTCCTCGTCTCAGGAGAAGCTGCACCAGCTTCCATTCCAGCCCACAGCGGACGAGCTGCACTTCCTGACCAAGCACTTCAGCACCGAGAACATCACTGACGAGGAAGGCCGCCACTCTCCAGCAATGCGCCCTCGATCCCGAAGCCTCAGGTGATTATGTCTTGACCATGTGACAGTGGCGCCCCCTGCTGTGTATACACATAAGGACAACGACCGATTCTGGGGCCGGAGGTTTCTGTCACTGAGCAGAAAGACGAGCGTTACCCTGTCGTGTTACTGGCAGGGGGTGCAGGTGTCGTCTAGTCCACTCCTGTTACGATGCGTTACATTACCACGTGTCGTCATCGTCGCCGTGGCTATCAATAACACTTTTAATTTGACATTTGATATTCCCCGGCTTTGTCGATGTAAATCTGTGATCCCGGGGTTCCACGTTTAACTCCCCCTCCCCCACACGTCTTTAGAGATACTTTTCCTTCCCATTGTTCTGTTGGGTGGTCGTGGCCATACCCCTTCTGCAGGGTCGGAGGTCATCTGCGGCTGGACACCTGACACACGTATACCGTATCCAGGTCCATGGTGCCGACCCTGTGGAGTCTTGGCCATTGTAGGGTGAGCGTCAGACCTTTGCAGTGATATGATGGATGGTCGGAGTGTGCCTGTCAGATGGGAGGGGTCCATGTAATGAGCCAGCACATGAACGATTTGTTGTAAAGTCTTTCGGATCTTCTCCCCGGGCTGTAGCTGTGACCTCGAGGCTCGCTCATCCATCCCGCCATTACAGATCTGCTGTCATACTGTTTAGCCAGGGTGTGACGCGCTATCCATCTCCCATCCATGCGTGTCCTAAAAACGATTAGTGCTGCTGGAAAATTAATGAAGGGGTTAAACAGTAGCCAACGTATCACCTTGCAGAGGGGAGTGCGCCATTTAAGTGAACGTGACCACCGGCGTGATAGCTATCCCCAATGCGCTTCATGATGGGAAATATCTCAAGTTAGCGCTGTGGTAGTCTGTGTCAGTGAGGGTCTAATGTTCATCCTCCCTGGATTCTGTAGTCATACGTCCAATGACAGCAGGGGGCGCTCCTCTCCTCTAGGTGACGTCATTGGCCTCCCTCTGCTCTGCTTCGATGCCTGAGCTCATCATCTGCCACCACCCAGTGATATACACTACACGAGTGATGGGACGGCAATGGCGTATACAACACGAGTGATGACACGGCACCCATGTACTTTACACGAGTGATGACATGGCAACAGCGTATACTAAATGAGTGATGACACGGCACAAATGTATGCTACACAAGTGACGACATGGCAACGACCTAAACTACATAAATGATGACACGGCAACAATGATGGTTGATACTGACATCTGATTGACTGCTGTGTAATAAATGACTCCAGACAATCTGCCCCACAGCGGCCCCCACACAGTATGATATACTCCACAGTAGCCCACCTCTCCCCACACAGTATTATATACTCCACAGTAGCCCCCCTCTCCCCACACAGTGTTATATTATATACTCCACAGGGGGCCCACACAGTATTATATGCTCCACGGTAGCCCCTCTCCCCGTACAGTATTATATGCTCCACAGTAGCTTCCTCTCCCTGTACAGTATTATATGCTCCACAGTAGCCCCCCTCTTCCCACACAGTATTATATACTCCACAGTAGCCCCCCTCTCCCCACACAGTATTATATACTCCACAGTAGCCCCCCTCTCCCCACACAGTATTATATACTCCACAGTAGCTTCCTCTCCCCACACAGTATTATATGCTCCACACTAGCCCTCTCCCCACACAGTATTATATGCTCCACAGTAGCCCCTCTCCCCACACAGTATTATATGCTCCACAGTAGCTTCCTCTCCCCACACAGTATTATATACTCCACAGTAGCTTCCTCTCCCCACACAGTAATATATACTCCACAGCCCCCTCCCCACACAGTAATATATGCACCACAGTAGCCCCCTCCCCACACAGTATTATATACTCCACACTAGCCCCTCTCCCCATGCAATATTATATGCTCCACAGTAGCCCCTCTCCCCACACAGTATTATATGCTCCACAGTAGCCCCCTCCCCACACAGTATTATATACTCCACAATAGCCGCTCTCCCCACACAGTAATATATACTCCACAGCCCACTCCCCACACAGTAATATATGCTCCACAGTAGCTTCCTCTCCCTGTACAGTATTATATGCTCCACAGTAGCCCCCCTCTCCCCACACAGTATTATATACTCCACAGTAGCCCCCCTCTCCCCACACAGTATTATATACTCCACAGTAGCTTCCTCTCCCCACACAGTATTATATGCTCCACGCTAGCCCTCTCCCCACACAGTATTATATGCTCCACAGTAGCCCCTCTCCCCACACAGTATTATATGCTCCACAGTAGCTTCCTCTCCCCACACAGTATTATATACTCCACAGTAGCTTCCTCTCCCCACACAATAATATATACTCCACAGCCCCCTCCCCACACAGTAATATATGCACCACAGTAGCCCCCTCCCCACACAGTATTATATACTCCACACTAGCCCCTCTCCCCATGCAGTATTATATGCTCCACAGTAGCCCCTCTCCCCACACAGTATTATATGCTCCACAGTAGCCCCCTCCCCACACAGTATTATATACTCCACAATAGCCGCTCTCCCCACACAGTAATATATACTCCACAGCCCACTCCCCACACAGTAATATATGCTCCACAGTAGCCCCCTCCCCACACAGTATTATATACTCCACACTAGCCCCTCTCCCCACACAGTATGATATACTCCACAGTAGCCCTCTCCCCACACAGTATTATATACTCCACAGGGGCCCCACACAGTATTATATGCTCCACAGTAGCCCCTCTCCCCGTACAGTATTATATGCTCCACAGTAGCTTCCTCCCCACACAGTATTTTATGCTCCACAGTAGCTTCCTCTCCCCACACAGTATTATATACTCCACAGTAGCTTCCTCTCCCCACACAGTAATATATACTCCACAGCCCCCTCCCCACACAGTAATATATGCACCACAGTAGCCCCCTCCCCACACAGTATTATATGCTCCACAGTAGCCACCTCCCCACACAGTATGATATACTCCACAGTAGCCCTCTCCCCACACAGTATTATATACTCCACAGGGGCCCCACACAGTATTATATGCTCCACAGTAGCCCCTCTCCCCGTACAGTATTATATGCTCCACAGTAGCTTCCTCTCCCCACACAGTATTATATGCTCCACAGTAGCCCCCTCCCCACACAGTATGATATACTCCACAGTAGCCCTCTCCCCACACAGTATTATATACTCCACAGGGGCCCCACACAGTATTATATGCTCCACAGTAGCCCCTCTCCCCGTACAGTATTATATGCTCCACAGTAGCTTCCTCTCCCCACACAGTATTATATGCTCCACAGTAGCTTCCTCTCCCCACACAGTATTATATGCTCCACAGTAGCCCCCTCCCCACACAGTATGATATACTCCACAGTAGCTTCCTCTCCCCACACAGTATTATATGCTCCACAGTAGCCCCCTCCCCACACAGTATTATATGCTCCACAGTAGCCCCCTCCCCACACAGTATGATATACTCCACAGTAGCCCCCTCCCCACACAGTATTATATACTCCACAGTAGCCCCCTCCCCACACAGTATTATATACTCCACAGTAGCTTCCGCTCCCCACACAGTATGATATACTCCACAGTAGCTTCCGCTCCCCACACAGTATTATATGCTCCACAGTAGCCCCCTCCCCACACAGTATTATATGCTCCACAGTAGCCCCCTCCCCACACAGTATTATATACTCCACAGTAGCTTCCTCTCCCCACACAGTAATATATACTCCACAGCCCCCTCCCCACACAGTATTATATGCTCCACAGTAGCTTCCTCTCCCCACACAGTATTATATGCTCCACAGTAGCTTCCTCTCCCCACACAGTATTATATGCTCCACAGTAGCTTCCTCTCCCCACACAGTATTATATGCTCCACAGTAGCTTCCTCTCCCCACACAGTATTATATGCTCCACAGTAGCCCCCTCCCCACACAGTATGATATACTCCACAGTAGCCCCCTCCCCACACAGTATTATATACTCCACAGTAGCCCCCTCCCCACACAGTATTATATACTCCACAGTAGCTTCCGCTCCCCACACAGTATGATATACTCCACAGTAGCTTCCGCTCCCCACACAGTATTATATACTCCACAGTAGCTTCCGCTCCCCACACAGTATTATATGCTCCACAGTAGCCCCCTCCCCACACAGTATTATATGCTCCACAGTAGCCCCCTCCCCACACAGTATGATATACTCCACAGTAGCCCCCTCTCCACACAGTATTATATACTCCACAGTAGCCCCCTCCCCACACAGTATTATATGCTCCACAGTAGCTTCCTCTCCCCACACAGTATTATATGCTCCACAGTAGCTTCCTCTCCCCACACAGTATTATATGCTCCACAGTAGCTTCCTCTCCCCACACAGTATTATATGCTCCACAGTAGCCCCCTCCCCACACAGTATGCTATACTCCACAGTAGCCCCCTCCCCACACAGTATTATATACTCCACAGTAGCTTCTGCTCCCCACACAGTATTATATACTCCACAGTAGCCCCCTCCCCACACAGTATTATATGCTCCACAGTAACTTCCTCTCCCCACACAGTATTATATGCTCCACAGTAGCCCCCTCCCCACACAGTATTATATGCTCCACAGTAACTTCCTCTCCCCACACAGTATTATATGCTCCACAGTAGCTTCCTCTCCCCACACAGTATTATATACTCCACAGTAGCCCCCTTCCCACACAGTATTATATGCTCCACAGTAACTTCCTCTCCCCACACAGTATTATATACTCCACAGTAGCCCCCTCCCCACACAGTATTATATGCTCCACAGTAGCCCCCTCCCCACACAGTATTATATGCTCCACAGTAGCCCCCTCCCCACACAGTATTATATGCTCCACAGTAGCCCCCTCCCCACACAGTATTATATGCTCCACAGTAGCCCCCTCCCCACACAGTATGATATACTCCACAGTAGCCCCCTCCCCACACAGTATTATATGCTCCACAGTAGCTTCCTCTCCCCACACAGTATTATATGCTCCACAGTAGCTTCCTCTCCCCACACAGTATTATATGCTCCACAGTAGCTTCCTCTCCCCACACAGTATTATATGCTCCACAGTAGCCCCCTCCCCACACGGTATGATATACTCCACAGTAGCCCCCTCCCCACACAGTATTATATGCTCCACAGTAGCTTCCTCTCCCCACACAGTATTATATGCTCCACAGTAGCCCCCTCCCCACACAGTATGATATACTCCACAGTAGCCCCCTCCCTACACAGTATTATATACTCCACAGTAGCCCCCTCCCCACACAGTATTATATGCTCCACAGTAGCTTCCTCTCCCCACACAGTATTATATGCTCCACAGTAGCTTCCTCTCCCCACACAGTATTATATGCTCCACAGTAGCTTCCTCTCCCCACACAGTATTATATGCTCCACAGTAGCCCCCTCCCCACACAGTATGCTATACTCCACAGTCGCCCCCTCCCCACACAGTATTATATGCTCCACAGTAACTTCCTCTCCCCACACAGTATTATATACTCCACAGTAGCCCCCTCCCCACACAGTATTATATGCTCCACAGTAACTTCCTCTCCCCACACAGTATTATTTATATGCTCCACAGTAGCTTCCTCTCCCCACACAGTATTATATACTCCACAGTAACTTCCTCTCCCCACACAGTATTATATACTCCACAGTAGCCCCCTTCCCACACAGTATTATATGCTCCACAGTAGCCCCCTCCCCACACAGTATTATATGCTCCACAGTAGCCCCCTCCCCACACAGTATTATATGCTCCACAGTAGCCCCCTCCCCACACAGTATTATATGCTCCACAGTAACTTCCTCTCCCCACACAGTATTATATACTCCACAGTAGCCCCCTCCCCACACAGTATTATATGCTCCACAGTAGCCCCCTCCCCACACAGTATTATATACTCCACAGTAGCTTCCGCTCCCCACACAGTATGATATACTCCACAGTAGCTTCCGCTCCCCACACAGTATTATATACTCCACAGTAGCTTCCGCTCCCCACACAGTATTATATGCTCCACAGTAGCCCCCTCCCCACACAGTATTATATGCTCCACAGTAGCCCCCTCCCCACACAGTATGATATACTCCACAGTAGCCCCCTCCCTACACAGTATTATATACTCCACAGTAGCCCCCTCCCCACACAGTATTATATGCTCCACAGTAGCTTCCTCTCCCCACACAGTATTATATGCTCCACAGTAGCTTCCTCTCCCCACACAGTATTATATGCTCCACAGTAGCTTCCTCTCCCCACACAGTATTATATGCTCCACAGTAGCCCCCTCCCCACACAGTATTATATACTCCACAGTAGCCCCCTCCCCACACAGTACACACACAAATATACTTACCTGAAGAGCCCGCGGGCGTCCTTCTCCTGTTGACTGCGGGTGCTGATCACTTTGGTCATCGCGCCTGCACCAGGGCAGAGGTCACACTGCGCTCAGTGCATTTGCACATCCAGCTGAAAGCAGCGATCGCTCACTAATGGGGAATAACGTGCCATAGGTTCGCCATCACGGTTCTAGTCTCAATATTTCGTTCCCCCCCCGCCCATGTTTTCTCTCTCCCCTCACCTCAGACTCTGTTTCCCCACCCCCAGCCTCTCTATGTCCCCTCTCCTCATGTATATTTTTGGGTTCTTTCCCCACAGTCCTGGAAGATCCCCCATCTCGTACGATGGAGAGATTGTGATGATGAACCATGTGTACAAGGAGCGGTTCCCAAAGGTAAGTCAGAGGTCTTGTAGTTTAAGGGAGAGGGGCTTTAGTCTGTGACATGGGGCTTCTTTGGGGGGTCTTGAGGATGTCCAGGAGGCTGGCCGCATGGTTGTTGGGGAGGGGGGTGTTGGTTGCTCTTCAGGGGTGTCCTTGTCAGTTGTGGTGTCTGTTTCCTTAAGGCCACCGCTCAGATGGAGGAGAGACTGGCAGATTTCATTAGCAGCAATGCCCCTGAGAGCGTCCTGCCCCTGGCCGATGGCGTCCTGAGCTTCATTCATCACCAGGTCATTGAGCTGGCTCGTGACTGCCTGAGCAAATCCCGAGACGGACTGATCACCTCCCGCTACTTCTGTGAGCTGCAGGAGAACCTGGAGAAGCTCCTGCAGGATGTGAGTATATGGCGGCCGTCTGTACAATCTCTGTGCAATCCTCTGGCAGCACAAATCTGTGTGTAATGAAAACCTGCTGGGCCTGTGCGGGACCCTCTGCGGGACCCTCTGCAGTCCCGGGCGCGGCCCTTCTGGTCAGGGATGCAGTAGGTTTTGTGATCCCATAATAGGAGGAGACATCTATTTCTGTATATAGGTGTATGTATACGCATGGCAAGTCCCTGAATATACAGGGAATAACCACTCCCCTCCCCCCAGGACTCTCCTCCCGTTTTCCCACGTAGGTCATGTGATTGCCGCAGCCGCTATTACAGCACCTGATTGGCTGCTGCCGTCACATGGTGCCTTGGAGGGCAGTGCTAGATTCCTGTGGGACAGGCGAACACTTTTGTTGTTTTCGGCCATTTCATTTCACATGGTCTTAATGTCTGTGCGGTAAAATCTCCTTTGGTTAGAAGACAAGAATAGGCGAGGGTAAGCCGTCTACAAGGGGGTGAAGAAGACAATGGCAGCCAAAATCATCAGGTTAGGCCTGTGTGTCACACTGTTGTTATTAATGTCAGTCATAGGACGGAGCCCTCTCAGCCCGGACCCCCCTCAGCCCGGACCCCCTGCCATTGCTGCCTTCCACTACAGCGGGGGAGGAGGGGGTGAATACGTCTGTATACTCGGGGCAGGACTTCAGCTCTGTATTCCCATTGTTGTGACGGCGTCCTCGTGATATTCATGTCATGGCCTGGCGGCTGCTGACGGTGACTGATGGGCTCTCGCATAAAGCATCTCCCGTGTGCAGGAATAACAGGTGCAACCCCGACCACCCCAAACCAGGGATGGCTAATTGGAGGACATGTATGGAAGTGTCACACCTGGCAGCCGCTCACTATATAACACGGAATTTGTGGAGCTGTGTCGGCGGAGTGTGATGCCGCTCTGTCCTCTCCGGGGGCCGCCGCGTTCCTTAGGATGTTGGATCGGCAGCGCTGCGCTCACATTATGGATGAGGGGCTTCTACAAGTCAGTTTGCTTTCTGATTCTCTGACTTGTCTCCTTCTTCACATGTTGTTGGTTGACAGAGCTGGCGAATGGCGGCATCATTAACCCCTTCTGCTCCTTCTGGCTGCTGCACATTAGGAGTTAAGTCTGTCATTGTCCAGAGGTGACTGGGGAGATACCGGGGGTCTGTACAGAACCTATATGTACCTATAGTTATCATCGGGAGATGTGTAGTGGCAAGTTATCTGTATGTCCTCCTGTATATATAGACTATTGTGTGAGCCTGTATGTTATCTGTATGTCCTCCTGTATATATAGACTATTGTGTGAGCCTGTATGTTATCTGTATGTCCTCCTGTATATATAGACTATTGTGTGAGCCTGTATGTTATCTGTATGTCCTCCTGTATATATATAGACTATTGTGTGAGCCTGTATGTTATCTGTATGTCCTCCTGTATATATATAGACTATTGTGTGAGCCTGTATGTTATCTGTATGTCCTCCTGTATATATAGGCTATTGTGTGAGCCTGTATGTTATCTGTATGTCCTCCTGTATATATATAGACTATTGTGTGAGCCTGTATGTTATCTGTATGTCCTCCTGTATATATAGACTATTGTGTGAGCCTGTATGTTATCTGTATGTCCTCCTGTATATATAGACTATTGTGTGAGCCTGTATGTCCTCCTGTATATATAGACTATTGTGTGAGCCTGTATGTTATCTGTATGTCCTCCTGTATATATAGACTATTGTGTGAGCCTGTATGTTATCTGTATGTCCTCCTGTATATATAGGCTATTGTGTGAGCCTGTATGTTATCTGTATGTCCTCCTGTGTATATATAGACTGTGTGAGCCCGTATGTTATCTGTATGTCCTCCTGTATATATAGACTATTGTGTGAGCCTGTATGTTATCTGTATGTCCTCCTGTATATATAGACTATTGTGTGAGCCTGTATGTTATCTGTATGTCCTCCTGTATATATAGACTATTGTGTGAGCCTGTATGTTATCTGTATGTCCTCCTGTATATATAGGCTATTGTGTGAGCCTGTATGTTATCTGTATGTCCTCCTGTATATATAGACTATTGTGTGAGCCTGTATGTTATCTGTATGTCCTCCTGTATATATAGACTATTGTGTGAGCCTGTATGTTATCTGTATGTCCTCCTGTATATATAGACTATTGTGTGAGCCTGTATGTCCTCCTGTATATATAGACTATTGTGTGAGCCTGTATGTTATCTGTATGTCCTCCTGTATATATAGACTATTGTGTGAGCCCGTATGTTATCTGTATGTCCTCCTGTATATATAGGCTATTGTGTGAGCCTGTATGTTATCTGAATGTCCTCCTGTGTATATATAGACTGTGTGAGCCGTATGTTATCTGTATGTCCTCCTGTATATATAGACTATTGTGTGAGCCTGTATGTTATCTGTATGTCCTCCTGTATATATAGACTATTGTGTGAGCCTGTATGTTATCTGTATGTCCTCCTGTATATATAGACTATTGTGTGAGCCTGTATGTTATCTGTATGTCCTCCTGTATATATAGACTATTGTGTGAGCCTGTATGTCCTCCTGTATATATAGACTATTGTGTGAGCCTGTATGTTATCTGTATGTCCTCCTGTATATATAGACTATTGTGTGAGCCTGTATGTTATCTGTATGTCCTCCTGTATATATAGGCTATTGTGTGAGCCTGTATGTTATCTGTATGTCCTCCTGTATATATAGACTATTGTGTGAGCCTGTATGTTATCTGTATGTCCTCCTGTATATATAGACTATTGTGTGAGCCTGTATGTTATCTGTATGTCCTCCTGTATATATAGACTGTGTGAGCCTGTATGTTATCTGTATGTCCTCCTGTATATATAGACTATTGTGTGAGCCTGTATGTTATCTGTATGTCCTCCTGTATATATAGACTATTGTGTGAGCCTGTATGTTATCTGTATGTCCTCCTGTATATATAGGCTATTGTGTGAGCCTGTATGTTATCTGTATGTCCTCCTGTATATATAGACTATTGTGTGAGCCTGTATGTCCTCCTGTATATATAGACTATTGTGTGAGCCTGTATGTTATCTGTATGTCCTCCTGTATATATAGGCTATTGTGTGAGCCTGTATGTTATCTGTATGTCCTCCTGTATATATAGACTATTGTGTGAGCCTGTATGTTATCTGTATGTCCTCCTGTATATATAGACTATTGTGTGAGCCTGTATGTCCTCCTGTATATATAGACTATTGTGTGAGCCTGTATGTTATCTGTATGTCCTCCTGTATATATAGGCTATTGTGTGAGCCTGTATGTTATCTGTATGTCCTCCTGTATATATAGGCTATTGTGTGAGCCTGTATGTCCTCCTGTATATATAGGCTATTGTGTGAGCCTGTATGTTATCTGTATGTCCTCCTGTATATATAGACTATTGTGTGAGCCTGTATGTTATCTGTATGTCCTCCTGTATATATAGGCTATTGTGTGAGTCTGTAGATCCATACATGATGTTATCCAGAAATAGCAGATCTCCGCTCTGGGACTGTCCTGGAGCCGCCGCCTGCACTTTATGGCGGCCATTAATATCACTGAAAATTTTCTTCCTCCTCTCTGTATTAACTGGCTCTGCAGGTAGGGTTGTGGCTGGGTCAGGACAAGTATGGGGTCTGCAGGTAGGGTTGTGGCTGGGTCAGGACAAGTATGGGGTCTTCAGGTAGGGTTGTGGCTGGGTCAGGACAAGTATGGGGTCTTCAGGTCGGGTATAGCTGGGTCAGGACAAGTATGGGGTCTGCAGGTAGGGTTGTGGTTGGGTCAGGACAAGTATGGGGTCTGCAGGTAGGGTTGTGGCTGGGTCAGGACAAGTATGGGGTCTGCAGGTAGGGTTGTGGCTGGGTCAGGACAAGTATGGGGTCTGCAGGTAGGGTTGGTGGTTGGGTCAGGACAAGTATGGGGTCTGCAGGTAGGGTTGTGGCTGGGTCAGGACAAGTATGGGGTCTGCAGATAGGGTTGTGGCTTGGTCAGGACAAGTATGGGGTCTGCAGGTAGGGTTGTGGCTGGGTCAGGACAAGTATGGGGTCTGCAGGTAGGGTTGTGGTTGGGTCAGGACAAGTATGGGGTCTGCAGGTAGGGTTGTGGCTGGGTCAGGACAAGTATGGGGTCTGCAGGTAGGGTTGTGGTTGGGTCAGGACAAGTATGGGGTCTGCAGGTAGGGTTGTGGTTGGGTCAGGACAAGTATGGAGTCTTCAGGTAGGGTTGTGGCTTGGTCAGGACAAGTATGGGGTCTGCAGGTAGGGTTGTGGCTGGGTCAGGACAAGTATGGGGTCTGCAGGTAGGGTTGTGGCTTGGTCAGGACAAGTATGGGTCTGCAGGTAGGGTTGTGGCTTGTTCAGGACAAGTATGGGGTCTGCAGGTAGGGTTGTGGCTTGGTCAGGACAAGTATGGGTCTGCAGGTAGGGTTGTGGCTTGTTCAGGACAAGTATGGGGTCTGCAGGTAGGGTTGTGGCTTGTTCAGGACAAGTATGGGGTCTGCAGGTAGGGTTGTGGTTGGGTCAGGACAAGTATGGGGGTCTGCAGGTAGGGTTGTGGTCTGGGTCAGGACAAGTATGGGGTCTGCAGGTAGGGTTGTGGCTGGGTCAGGACAAGTATGGGGTCTGAAGGTAGGGTTGTAGCTGGGTCAGGACAAGTATGGGGTCTGCAGGTAGGGTTGTGGCTGGGTCAGGACAAGTATGGGGTCTGCAGGTAGGGTTGTGGCTTGGTCAGGACAAGTATGGCGGCTGCAGGTAGGGTTGTGCTGGGTCAGGACAAATATTGGGTCTGCAGGTAGGGTTGTGGCTGGGTCAGGACAAGTATGGGGTCTGCAGGTAGGGTTGTGGTTGGGTCAGGACAAGTATTGGGTCTGCAGGTAGGGTTGTGGTTGGGTCAGGACAAGTATGGGGTCTTCAGGTAGGGTTGTGGCTTGGTCAGGACAAGTATGGGGTCCTGCAGGTAGGGTTGTGCTTGGTCAGGACAAAGTATGGGGTCTGCAGGTAGGGTTGTGGCTTGGTCAGGACAAGTATGGGGTCTGCAGGTAGGGTTGTGGCTTGGTCAGGACAAGTACGGGGTCTTCAGGTAGGGTGTGGCTTGGTCAGGACAAGTATTGGGGTCTGCAGGTAGGGTTGTGGCTGGGTCAGGACAAGTATGGGGGTCTGCAGGCAGGGTTGTGGCTAGGTCAGGACAAGTATGGGGTCTGCAGGTAGGGTTGTGGCTGGGTCAGGACAAATATTGGGTCTGCAGGTAGGGTTGTGGCTTGGTCAGGACAAGTATGGGGTCTGCAGGTAGGGTTGTGGCTTGGTCAGGACAAGTATGGGTCTGCAGGTAGGGTTGTGGCTGGGTCAGGAACAAGTATGGGGTCTGCAGGTAGGGTTGTGGCTGGGTCAGGATAAGTATGGGGTCTGCAGGTAGGGTTGTGGCTGGGTCAGGATAAGTATGGGGTCTGCAGGTAGGGTTGTGGCTGGCTGAGTCAGGACAAGTATGGGGTCTGCAGGTGGGGTTGTGGCTGGGTCAGGACAAGTATGGGGTCTGCAAGTTGGGTTGTGGCTGGGTCAGGACAAGTATGGGGTCTGCAGGTAGGGTTGTGGCTGGGTCAGGACAAGTATGGGGTCCTGCAGGTAGGGGTTTGTGCTGGGTCAGGACAAGTATGGGTCTGCAGGTAGGGTTGTGGCTTGGTCAGGACAAGTATGGCGGCTGGCAGGTAGGGTTGTGGCTGGGTCAGGACAAAATATGGGTCTGCAGGTAGGGTTGTGGCTGGGTCAGGACAAGTATGGGGTCTGCAGGTGGGGTTGTGGCTGGGTCAGGACAAGTATGGGGTCTGCAGGTAGGGTTGTGGTTGGGTCAGGACAAGTATGGGGTCTGCAGGTAGGGTTGAGGCTGGGTCAGGACAAGTATGGGGTCTGCAGGTAGGGTTGTGGCTTGGTCAGGGGACAAGTATGGCGGCTGCAGGTAGGGTTGTGGCTGGGTCAGGACAAATATGGGGTCTGCAGGTAGGGTTGTGGCTGGGTCAGGATAAGTATGGGGTCTTCAGGTAGGCTTGTGGCTGGGTCAGGATAAGTATGGGGTCTGCAGGTAGGGTTGTGGCTTGGTTAGGACAAGTTATGGGGTCTGCAGGTAGGGTTGTGGCTGGGTCAGGACAATTATGGGGTCTGCAGATAGGGTTGTGGCTTGGTCAGGACAAGTATGGGGTCTGCAGGTAGGGTTGTGGCTTGGTCAGGACAAGTATGGGGTCTGCAGGTAGGGTTGTGGCTTGGTCAGGACAAGTATGGGGTCTGCAGGTAGGGTTGTGGCTTGGTCAGGACAAGTATGGGGTCTTCAGGTAGGGTTGTGGCTTGGTCAGGACAAGTATGGGGTCTGCAGGTAGGGTTTGTGGCTAGGTCAGGACAAGTATGGGGTCTGCAGGTAGGGTTGTGGCTGGGTCAGGACAAATATTGGGTCTGCAAGGTAGGGTTGTGGCTTGGTCAGGACAAGTATGGGGTCTGCAGGTAGGGTTGTGGCTTCGTCAGGACAAGTATGGGGTCTGCAGGTAGGGTTGTGGCTGGGTCAGGATAAGTATGGGGTCTGCAGGTAGGGTTGTGGCTGGGTCAGGATAAGTATGGGGTCTGCAGGTAGGGTTGTGGCTGGCTGGGTCAGGACAAGTATGGGGTCTGCAGGTAGGGTTGTGGTTGGGTCAGGACAAGTATGGGTCTGCAGGTAGGGTTGTGTCTGGGTCAGGACAAGTATGGGTCTGCAGGTAGGGTTGTGTCTGGGTCAGGACAAGTATGAGGGGTCCTGCAGGTAAGGGTTGTGGCTTGGTCAGGACAGTATGGGGTCTGCAGGTAGGGTTGTGGCTGGGTCAGGACAAGTATGGGTCT